>NW_005871059.1:15874709-15879460 GCF_000147115.1 Myotis lucifugus | reverse complement strand
AGCACAAGCCTCGGCAGTCCCTGGTTACCTGAGCCTCTGGCAGTACAATGGGCGGCTGGGGGGCTAAGGGGACTGGGGGACTCCGGAGGCAGGCACACGGCAAGGCCAGGCCTGGCCTTGCCACGTGCCTGCTGTCCCGGCGGGGCTGGAGGACTGGGCGCCACCATCTTGTGGCTGTGGGCGGTGGGGCAGTCAATTAGCATACCCCCTCCTTATTGGCTGTGGGCACCGCCATCTTTGCAATGGCGTAGGGTCAATTAGCATATTCCCTCTATATTAGATAGGATTCTGCTGCATAAATGAAGTACCTAGACGTTAAATTAAGTATTGAAAAAACTATAAAACTATTATAAAAAGAACTAAACTAGAAATCAGAAAGGTAAGTCCAACTACTGCCACTTAATTTGAATAAGAATAAAAATCCTGCCTGCCCTTTATCTCAAAAAGTAATTAGATTAAGTGAAAACATACATGAATGTGTTTTGAAAGGTTTTAAAAATCTGACCATATACCACTGGTCAAGGAACAAAACAGGCAATGAATTAACAGTGACTGGTTTTTAAAAATCAATTTTCAGGCTCCTAGAAAAATCACTTATGAAAAGAAAATATTTGCCAAGCTTTGTATATCTCAGTAGCTGCAGGAAATGACATTTTTTGCATAGTTTCAATATTCCTTTTAAATTTTATATAAATATTATTACCATGTTCATAGTGTTTTGCATTTAGTTGCAGTTTTGCTCATATATATAGCTCTATGTAGTTAATATATGTAGGTCATTCTTTTTAACTCCTATATGGTACTTCATCATACCATAAAAGATACTACCCCCACCCCTGCAATTGAAGGATAGACTGTTTCCATTATTTTACTACCTCAATGACTTCTTCTTCCATGTCTCCATGGAAATGTGCAGGAATCTCTAGGGCACATACCTAGTGGAATGCTGGCCAGTATGGTACGGTCAATTTACCTAATATTGCCAAAATGTTCTCCAGGGTGGCTGCAGCAATTATATTCTCACCAACAGTGAACGATAATAAAATTGCTCTACATCTTCCTCAACACTTGATATTTTAGACTCATATTATGGTAGTTATGGAAAAGTCTGTTTTAACTTAAATTTCCTAACTATTAGTGTGATCACATGCTAACTGGCCATTTGAGTTTACAGTTTTGTGACTCACCTACCATTATCCTTGATTTTTCTACTGGGTTGTCTTTCTTTTTCTTATTGATTCAAAGCTGTTCATATATAATCTAGAATTTAACCCTTATAGGATACTGGCTATTTTCAGTAATCCTACCTGAAAACCCAACTACAATGGCTAGAATACACCAAAATCATTTTTCTCATATGACTGTAAGTATGGAAGTAGGTAGTCCAGAGCTGATGTATCTAGTCAAGAATGTCATCAAGAACTAGCCTTTTATCCTCCTGCTCTGCCATCTTGAACAGGTGGCTTCAACATCTTGACTGCAGGACAGCTGCTGCAGCTCTAGACATTACATCCATATTCCAGACGGGGGTGGGCAGGCAACCAGAACCCATATTCCGGGAGTAAAGCTCCCTCCCTTTCCCATCACTTTATGTGGTCTAATGAGTGCTGTGATCCTGCCACAGAAGAAACTCACCCAGAAGATCATGTCAGTAGCAGCATCTCAAGACAGAAGGACTTCCTATGTTATATACTAGTGTTTCTAACTATCTGTCAGGAGGTCTAGCAAACAAGAATTAATGAAAAGCATTAAAAATCCTACACAGACTCAAAGAACCACATTCCAATATCTTGTGCAAAACTCTGCCCACAAACAACAAACTGATTCAAATTGAAAAATCAATCAGGAAAGTAAGGAAGGGTCATTCTATATTTCTTTTCCTGTTGTCCTTCACCTTCCCTCCAAAATTAGTTCCATCTAATCTTTAGCGAACCAAAGATTTTAGTGGGTATAAATACAAACTTCCCTTTCCTGAAAAGAACTCTATGTCTACAGTAATATTTAACTTTCCTTTCATGTCAATTAAACACTTTTTAAAAACAAATAGCAGAGAAACCTGCCAATTTATAAGCGGCAGTCAGTCATCATTTTTCACTCATTCAGGATCTATTTATTGAACATTCCCTACGACTCAGGTATTGGACTAAACTCTGAGAAAAAAGGAGGAAGGTAAAACCTGGCCTGTGTTCTCAAAGCACTCCCAGTCATGGTTAGAGCTGGAAATCAAGACATAATTATAAAGTGATATGAAAGGTCTACAACACAGGCAGAACCACAGAGGAAGGAGAAACCAAGTGCAATGGGGGTGAGGACAGTGCAAGAACACACCAGGATGATCACCTTTTCAACTAAACTTTGAAGGTCAGTACCAGTCTGACAGATGAGGAAAAGGAAAAGCACGCGAGGGTTTAACAGCTACAAAAGCCCAAGCCATGAAACAATATGGCATGTTCATGAAGAAAACGAGTCAGTTGTAATTTGGTGTCACTAAAGCATTGGGTTTATGGTTGAAATTGTTGGGAAATGAGGGTACAGAGCTGCCAGGAAGGAGGGCTGCTCACTAAAAAGAATCTTGCATCGAGGCCAAGGAAGAGGCTAAGGCACTAGTAAACGTCCCCTGCTCAAGAGGTTCCCATAACTAGGCATTTGTGTCAAAGAATGGCATGTGACAGAGGTGAATAAGCAGGACCACAAGTCAAAGGGATTTACTGATAGCACCTATCTCATAAATTGAGTATGGGGTTTAAATGAATCAAAACGTTCTAGTTGTATTACAGTACCTGGTAAGAGTCAAAGAGTTTGTGTCAGCTAGAGATCTATTCACTAGCACATGACTATTTATGCTTTAACAATCAAGTTACCCAAATACACAGAGAGATACCTGAGAGCATGGACCACCATGTCTTATTAAAGTTTATTTCCCAAACCTTTACTGCCAACAATTCCTTTAACAGATGGCAAAGGCCTACAATGAACTAAAAATTCTACTAAGTACTGGGTACTCTTATACAGTCCCATCCCAGCTACTCTCAGGGCCTCACTGAGGAAGTTATATTTAAAGGTAATACCTGACACCCGGCTGGCGTGACTAAGTGGTTGAGTGTTGACCTATGAACCAGGAGGTCGTGGTTCGATTCCAGTCAGGGCACATGGCTGGGTTGCGAGCTTGATCCCCAGAAGGGCGTGCAGGAGGCAGCCAATCGATGATGTTTCTCTCTCATTGATATTTCTATCTTGCTATCCCTCTCCCTTCCTCTTTCTCTAAAAATCAATAAAAACATATTTTCAAAAAATAAAATAAAGATAATACCTGAGGATGAGAAAATGCCAGCTGTAGGATTATGTTTTTATTCTCTACTTATATCCTCAACTGATGTTTAATAATAAATAACCTCCTCCTTAATACACTTCTATTTAGATTCAAAGACATCCTTCACTGAAATCTGTTTTTTAGTCCACTTCCTCTATGTTCCTCATTCTGTATGGTATCATTCCAAAACACAGTCCAGCCCACATCCTTCTTCACTGGAGGCCTCATTCTGTGATGTTTATTTCAAGTTTGTGGTATATGTTTTTAAAGCGATGTGCTTTTCATTATTATTGTTTTCATATAAATTATCTAATTGAGAGGGAATGCCAGATAGTGGTTAAGAGTGTAAGCTCAGTAGTCAAACACCTACAAGTCCCAACTCCACCTTTGGTAAGTGTGTGATCGTGGCTGCCTCTCTAGCCTATCTCCCTTCCCATATAACAGGGATAAAGGAATTTAATCCCTAACTTATTTTCAAGATTAAATGAGATGCTGCATAGAAAAATACTTAGCATAATACCACAATGTTAGACAGTTGGTTATTAATCATTAAACCAACATCCTAAGGAACTTAAGGCATGGATTACCTTTTTAAAGCAGACTTGCTCAAGATCACACAGCCATTATTTTTAATGGAGTCTGCCCAAATGTACATTCTGACCTTAATCAATCACCAAAATCACAATTTCTAACCAATAGCCCATATTCAGTTCCACTTAGATGATCTATTTTGGCTTTGTCAAAAATCAATCAACTTCCCACAGAATCGACTCCCACTTAAGCTTTCACTTCTGAATTGCCTCTAATTCGATCTTCTCCTTCACCCACATTTGCCATAAGTAGCGTCTGTCACGTGTTCTTTGGATAGATCAGTAGAGTCATCCCTTTGATCTTCATTCCCACAGTAAATCCTCTGTGGCAAGCTCTGTAAGGTATGGAAATACTGCACAAGAAGCAAGGCAACCTCAGAGCTAGAATATCACTGTGAGCAGAAGTTGAACGCCTGAGCTGGCCTTCTGGTTTTACTTCTCTTCCAGCAGTCTTGGATTATTTGAAACTAGAGGCCCAGTACACAAAAATTTGTGCACTCGGGGGGGGGGGGGGGGGGGAGGGCCCTCAGCCCGGGCTGGGGCCTCCTGCAATCTGGGACCCCCCGGGGGAAGTCTACCTGCTGGGTTAAGGCTGCTCCCTGGGGGAATGGGCAGTGGGTGTCATAATGACCAGTCATTCCCAGTCACTCTTGTGTTAGGGGCAAATTGCATATTACCTTTTTATTATATAAGAAAAAAGCCTTGGGCAACAGTGGGGGCCCGCTTGTTTTCCCTCTAAAGGTGTCCCCGAAAAAGGGTGGGGTCTCCCCTTGGGGCCCTGCCCACCTTGGGTGAGAGGGGTATTTGCTTGTTTTTCAGGCTGGCCACACACTGCCTAAAAGGGGGGGGGG
>NW_005871059.1:15843407-15874609 GCF_000147115.1 Myotis lucifugus | reverse complement strand
CTCTAAGTCTGTGATATTGACCTATGCTGTATAATTAACATTTTATCTAACTCCAGTCATTGTACAAGTTGAGTTTTACATAATTGCTAGAGGCCCGGTGCACAAAAATTTGTGCACTCGGGGGGGGGGGGGTCCCTCAGCCCAGCCTGTGCCCTCTTGCAGTCCGGGACCCTCAGGGGATGTCCACCTGCTGGCTTAGGCACGCTCCCTGGGGGATTGGGCCTAAGCTGGCAGTCAGACATCCCTCTGGCAGCCCGGGAGCCCTCGGGGGATATCCACTTGCCAGCGGGGAGCAGGCCTAAGCTGCAGTTGGACATCTTTAGCGCTGCTGAGGAGGCGGGAGATGATCCCACCACCAACACTGTACTGGCAGCCATCAGCCTGGCTTGTGGCTGAGCAGAGCTCCCCCTATGGGAGCGCACTGACCACCAGGGGGCAGATCCTGCATTGAGCGTCTGCCCCCTGGTAGTCAGTGTGTGTCATAGTGACAGTCATTCCAAGTGGTTCTGCTGTTAGGGTCAATTTACATATTACCCTTTTATTGTATAGGATAAAGGCCTGGTACATGGGTGGGGGCCACTGGTTTTCCCTGAAGGGTGTCCCAGATCAGGGTGGGGGTCCTGCTGGAGTGCCTGGAAAGCATGGGTGAGGGGCTGAGGGCCGTTTGCAGGTTGGCCACAGCCCCTTCAGGGTGGGGGTTCTCCGCTGGGGTGCCTGGACGGCCTGGGTAAGGCCTGATGGCTGTTTGCAGGCTGGCCAAGCCCCGCAGCGAGGACCCTCACCCCATGAGGGTATGGCCAGCCTGGGTGAAGGGCTGATGGCTGTTTGCAGGCTGGCCACGGTCCCCAGCCACCCAAGCTCCCAGTGGAGGCTGGTTGGAAGCAGGTATCTGGGATTTATTTATCTTCTATAATTGAAACTTTGCTGCCTTTAGCGGAGGCCACAGCTGGCCAGGCAGGTGGGAAGCTTGGCTTCCTCCATCGCCGGGGCAACCAAGCCTCCTGCTTGCTCCAGCTCTGTGGCTGCCGGCCGCCATCTTGGTTGGGTTAATTTGCATATAGTCGCTCTGATTGGCTGGTGGGTGTGGCTTGGGGCATAGCGAAGTTACAGTCAATTTATATGTTTCTCTTTTATTAGATTAGATTGCACACAGTTCACAGGGGCAAAAGGAAACCTTTAACAGCACAGAAAAATCAGCACAAAGGGGATCAAAGCAAAGCTGTGCAAAATTACCTAAAAGTTACCAAACATCCCCTACATCACTAAGACTTGAAGCACCATGATTGAGATTATTAAAATGACTTAAGAAAAGTATTTCAATCTTAAGAGTGGTCAGCAATGAGTAGACAAATTAAGAGGGAGAGAGTATGTGGTCAGACTGAGTGCTTTTAACAAGAATAGCCTTATCGTGAGGATTAATGAGGACAGGGACTGGATCCATCTTGCTGATGTCGAATAAACAAGACAAAGCACCTAGCCCAGGAACCAGCTAATAACGTATACAAAAAACAGAACTAAATTACTCATAAGTCATCTATTAACATTACAGCCAACCTTCCAGTTCTGATTCCACACTCACAACTCACCACCTGACATGTGCCAGCCACGTGGCCAACATGGAGAACACACACTAGACAGGATGATGCACATATTTATTCCTCTTGTCCATTATATTTCCCACTATAATAAGTTGACTTTCTAATAAAAAAGTTAATGTTTTTTTATAGGAGTTGAGTTTCTGGGTTTTTATTTTTCTTGCTTGACTGGGTGGAGGAACAGCAAGATTCAGCTTTCCCAAGCCCCATTATTAATGCGATACTGACTGACACAATTGAATTTGTATCTCTAAGGCAGAGACTCTGGGCTAAAGTGAACTGAACAACATAAATGTTATGCCATGAGAGAAGATACTGTGTCGGTCTGTCCTGGTGTACAACACCAATTCAGGGCTTTCACACAAACCATTCTGCATATCTATGCCAAATCCAATTCATCTTTTTAAAATGTTATTTCATTTTGCCACAGTTTTAACTCCTCTAGTCTGTAATGAAGGTCCTAGCCACAGTATCGCCCTCTGCATTAATCCCAGGCTTAGCACAGACTGCATCATTTCACCAACATCTTTCTGTTCCCCCACCCCCTTTTCCAATCTAATTCATCGAGTCTTTCCAAACTTCTTCCATTACTGTAAATTCCTTTAGGTACCTCAATAATATTTATTATTTGGTCTTAAAATTACTCTGTCATTGTTTCAGTTACTTAACTCATTGTTTAACATTATATAAACTCAAATACAAAAATTCTTACCACTTTTATATCCCTCATTCTCAGTACATACTATGTAAGGGACCAGACAAAATACACAGGAAGAATACATGTTTTTGTAACATGTATGAAAGGTACTTGCTGATAACCAAATACTGAAAAGTCAAATATCCTGTCCATATTAGGGTTGGATTTGAATTTTCTTTCCTTTCCCTCTATAAGCCAAACTATTAAGTGTAATTCATTCCTTTAAATATGAAATAAACTTAATCATAACAGTAAGGCCTATCATTTAGACTCACATCTAAGTGTATATCACATCCAAGTATGTAATAATACAACAAAAGCAATCAGGCAAATAAGTTTCCTTTCCACAGGGCCAGGCATCAACAAACTGTTATAGCTCCCCCTAGAACACAAAAGACTGGGTCTCAGTGGGCTGTTGCCTAGGAAGTCAAACAATTATTACCCATTACATCACAAACCTCCAGAGATCCAACTGTTTGCCAAAAAGATACAAGGCCAATGGTAAAAGCAGCCAATGATTAACAGTGATTCCATGAGCCACACATCACAGCAATACGACTGGCAACACTCTGAAAAGTTTAAATGAACATTAGATCAGCCAAAATGAATACTTGTGTTGTTTACGTTCTAGTCCCAATATCTATCTCAAGATAACACTTTACTAAAGGGTAATACTTAGCTCGTTCATCTTTCTTAAATGAAGGACAGACTTTTAATCCTGATTCAGTGTCCATGCCATATCGTGATTAACCCTTTCTGCATCACATTAGAAAACATGTAAAGCAACTATGCTCTTTCATAATAATTGTTCACAAAAGCTATGTTTGCATGCGATTTCTTAGGTAAATATGTGTTTTAAAACAGCATTGCCTTAAGATAGTCCCCAAACTAGGAAAACTTCAATTTATTGAGCCAAACAAAATAAAAAATAAAATCCACAAAAATGTTTTGAGTTCCTAGGCCAGTAATAGAAAAATTTAACAATGAACATGAGTTTAATTTCCCCTCCCCAACTTTACAAGAATTGTCTAACAAGTATTTATTCATGTTTGCAAGTTTCACAATATTCCAAGGCCAATTCAACTTTCTGCTGATACCGAACTTTAAATAGTTTATCCAAAACTGCCAAGAACTAAAATATTTTCAAAGAAGGCAAAGTGAAAATTCTGTATCATAACTTCTATCATTAGTGCCTAAGCAAAAATTCAAACACTCACCATATAGTAATATACTTATTTGGTGGCTGAAAATACAGTTTCAAAAGATCTGACCAAAAAAAATATGGTAAAACTAAACAGAAAGCCAGAGTTCCAATATGTTTTAATAAATGAGATATCTAAGTTTAAGAGTTAGCAGTTATAATTTACTAGAGGCCCGGTAAACAAATTCATGCATGGGTGGGGTCCCTCGGCCTGGCCGGTGATTGGGGCCAATCAGGGCACTCTCACCCAGTCCCGATCAGGGCTGATCGGGCCGGCCAGCCATGGGGAAGGGACCATGGAAGGTTGGCCAGCCGCAGGAGGTTGGCTGTGGGAGCACACTGACCACCAGGGGGCAGCTCCTGCATTGAGCGTCTGCCCCCTGGTGGTCAGTGCATGTCAAGCTACCAGCCAGTTGTCTGGTCATAACTGTCGCTTAGGCTTTTATATATATAGATAAGGTTGATTTGTCCTTTATTAGTGGTATGAACAAAGAGATGATATCAAGTCAACAACTCACACATTACCAATCACTATAGAGCAACATCAGGATTACTGACACCTTCTAAGAATTAATATCTGTTTTAAAAGACTATTTACAGAAAAAGCAAAGCAATTATTAGGCCTCTTAGAAAAGTATCAGCCAAACAAGTCCTTTGTAACACAGGTACGCTGCAATTTTCTGTTCTGTGTACAGAACTCATTTCCCTCCCTGAGACTACCTTGTCATGTGCTATCTGTCAATAATGGGTTGGATCATCCCTCAGTGTGACAATTTTGCTCTCCTGGGAATAAAATAATAAAATAAAAATATCCCTTTGTCTGATGTGCAGTACATACTAGACCAGGGGTGGGCAAACTTTTTGACTTGAGGGCCACCAATGGGTTCTTAAACTGGACCAGAGGGCCGGAACAAAAGCATGGATGGAGTGTTTGTGTGAACTACTATAAATTCAAAGTAAACATCATTACATAAAAGGGTACGGTCTTTTTTTTTTTTTTTTAGTTTTATTCATTTCAAAGGGGCCGGATCCGGCCCGCGGGCCGTAGTTTGCCCACGGCTGTACTAGACTATAAAAGAAGTTGACTCTAACTGGTTTATTATTTTAAAAGGGAAAATGTTAACTATAAATGCTTGATGGAATCATTAAATGTGATCCAGTTCTCTTTGAAAACTAAGACACTATATTGTTTTAAGTGCATGTCCTTCACCAAAGTAGCCCTCAAACAACATAACTTTATATCTCCATAATCAGAAAAAAGAAGGTTATGCAGTCCCTAAAACATATAGCACATTGCCCTGGCCAGTATGGCTCCGTTGGAGCCTTGTCCCATGCACAGAAGGTCATGGGTTTGATTCCCAGTCAGGGCTCGTAAGGGAGGCAACCGATTGATGTATCTCTCTCAAGTCTATGTTTATCTCTCTCTCTCTATACATTACTCTGACACTAAAATCAATATTTTTAAAAATTAATGGAAAAAAACATATCTCACATTACCTAAATTGTATACTAAATTATAGCAGTTTCGTGGAAAATTCTTCAGGGTACATTACTACAGATAAATACATCCTATATCAGTGGTTCTCAACCTTCCTAATGCCATGACCCTTTAATACAGTTCCTCATGTTGTGGTGACCCCCAATTTCATGGTTACAAATTGAACATAATTAAAGCATAGTGGTTAATCACAAAAACAATATGTAATTATATGTGTTTTCCGATGGTCTTAGGCGACCCCTGTGAAAGGGTCGTTCGACCCCCAAAGGGGTCGCGACCCATAGGTTGAGAACCGCTGTCCTATATAATAAAAGGCTAATATGCAAATTGACTGAACTGCAGAACAACCGGTCGCTATGACACACACTGACCACCAGGGGACAGATGCTCAACGCAGGAGCTGCCCCCTGGTGGTGAGTACGCTCAGCCAAAAATCCTGAGCTGGGCTCACGACTGGTGAGTGCAGGCTTAGGCTCACTCCTCATGGGGAGCGGGCCTAAGCCGTCAGTCGGACATCCCTGAGGGCTCCTGGACTGCAAGATGGCACAGGCCAGGCTGAGGGACCCCTCCCACCGAGTGCACTAATTTTGTGCACTGGGCCTCTAGTATTTACATATATATTTTCTCTTCATTATTGCTCTCTGATCATACTTGATAATTAGATGACTCAAATGTTGTAATTACTTAGTAATGTTTCTCACTCTGAAATAATGTGAACTTGTCATGCCTTTATCCCTTTTGTCCCCAATTCTCCACAAATCCTATAAAAGTCTTACTAGCATTTGTGAATGGCCAAATTACTGAGGGTACACCACAAAGACTGCTCACTAGCTGGAAAAGGCTGCAAAGTCTTAAGGGGTCTACTCTTAAGGTAGCGCAATTCTCTCTGGGGGTTTTGGTGATTGGATCAGAGAGTAAACATTTCAGCTGTCCCATCTTCCAATCAGTGTAACTCATTGGTGATAACACTAGAGAGGAGAATATTAAAAAGAAAAGGAAAATCTTAAACATTCCATATTTACATGGGTATTTTCCTCCCTAGTTTCTCTGTCTTTTCCAAAATTCTGGTAAGGAAATACAAGATGTTTATTTCCTTATGACTTACTTCCTTCTTTGGTGGCTATACTTGGAGAAAGCATTAAGTGAATGCTGAGGCCTTCTCTGTTTGCTTAGGAGTGAAAAGTTTAAAGTTTAGTGTTTATTTTACAAAAACCTGAATGTATCACCCTACTCCTCACTTGAGCATTTGTGAAAAAGTGTTTTAAGTAAATTCCACTAGTCAGATCTAAAGAATCACTTTGGGTAAATAGTACATTACTCACTGTTCAAAAGCTCAATTTACATTCTACAATTTTATTGTATGGAAATAAAAATTTTAAAGCATGCAGGAAGGATCAGAGCTATCAAAGCTCTATTTTTAAACTGCCAGGTTAATTCCAGAAATTAAAAGTGCATTTTCCTCCATGTTGTCCTGAATATGATTCCCATGTCAAAGATGACTTTGATTTTATACATTTACTTTGGAATATTTGAGAAGCCTGTCAAATTACAGAACAACTGCTTACATAAACATTCCAGGGACATTTAACTGCTACCAAACTGCTGAAAGTTGATCTTTAATAGGCCACAGATGTTGGTGCCACACTAAATCTGAACCAAGATTTGATTATTCTGGGCCCTCTGTGCAACAATGAAATCCTCAGGGGAGGATCTGTTTTGTTTTTACATACAGTGCCCCCTCCCCAACCCAATAAGGATAATATGTGCATTGCAGCAATCTACAAACACATGTACACACACTTTCCTGCTGCCTGAACCTCCTGCTCTCACCACTGCCTCTCAGACCCTTGGTTTGAAAGTATTCAAAAGCAACTATTGAAGCAGGTGCTCCATAACTTGCCAAAACTATACCAACAAGCTTTTACTGAAATTATTTCTGACTAAATAGCTAGAACTTAACAGGGTAACAGCTTGTTACAGCTTCAGAAAGCAGAAACTTAGGGATAAGTCATTTTTGTATAAGCTTTCCTTTGTATGGTAATAAAATCAAAGTAAAATATGCAGCTTCCCCTGCATATCTTAGATCCTCAAATAGTTTCTTTTAAATTCACTGCATTTCTAAATAAGCAATTTCTCAAGCACTTACTTTAGTAATAAATAATTTTCTTAATCTGCATCATGTATATAATGACTTCAGCAGACTCATCTTGTAAAATGCACTTGTAGTCAAATATAAGTACATGTCAACAGCAACAGCTGCTAATAAATTAAATGACATCCTCCACCTAGAGGTGCCAAAGGTTCTTACAGATTCACAAGGTTATAGAGAATAGCAGGGAATGTTAAAATGTAGCACAGTGCTAAATACCTAGTATGTACTTCTTAAAAGGCAATCTGATTGAACTATTGGTTTAAGTATAAAGAACAGATTTACCTAAACATCTGTTTAAACCAATGGGTAGAAAAGTAAGGAAACAGGTAAGAATGAGAAAATATGCAAATATTAAAGAAGGCATAAAAGAGAAAGCTACTTACATAACAGCTAGAGACCAAAAAAAAAAAAAAGCCACAGAAAAGGCTCAAATATAATCAAACACAGAGGTAATCAATTCAATAGTTTTTTTGCCAATAAGTGGTTGAGAGAATACATGCTAAATTTTAAGTAGAATTATATTTATTTAATTAACTGGAGATAATAGAATCCAATTCATTAAAAGCAAGAAATTAAAAAAATGAAGCTCAGAATTACTTTCCAAGGTTATATGACTGGATGGATTAATGATAAAATAAGAACTAAAACCATTCAGATCTTTTGTCTCCTAAACTAATGCTCTTTCTACACTCAGTTGAGCTTGAACATTTTACTTATCCTCTCTCTGAAGACATAGATAGCATTCACTTCAAATAAGGTTATTTGAAAGTTCTGAAATGTATTTATACTTCAAAGATCACACTATAAGTCTTAAATCTACCTCTCTTCAATGGGGAGGCCTCATTCTCATACTCCTGATCACTAAAGAATTAAGCTGGCACAATACCTTATGGGGGTTATTACAAAAGAACAAAAACAACTAAACTCAAATCCTAGAAAAATGGAAAACCAATATGCCTAAACAGCTTAAGGGTTTCGCTTTGCTAACAGGCAGAAGGGACAAAAGATTTTTCATATCTAACTGCTGACTTCAAAAGGACAAGCATTCACCTAACCCACATTTATAATCAAAATGTACTTTTGCAGAGCTCAAGCATCCCACCAGTTTGGAAGTTTTCGGTTAAGAAGACAGTTCAAGCTCCTATTTTGAGAAAGGTACTCAAAATCTCTCTTGGTTAAAAAAGGCCAATCTTATATGCAAAAGTATTTGCTAACACTCTGGTTCAGTTGTAGACTCAGGACAACTTGAGATGGTAACACCCAACACAACAATGAACAAAGCCAAAAGACAATGTGCAACTGAGATTCTCTTGCAAACTCTCACAGGTAAATAAATGCATAATATGCCAGTACAGCCACTAAACAGGGAAAGTTGATGGAACTCTCCTGCCCACATCATTCCACATCAATCAACCCCATACTTGTATCCCCTTCCTAGGTCTAGTGACTAAATTTGAGAAAAGCTTCACTTGTCACCTTTGGCTTCCCCACTGTATACCAATGCTATGACCTTTAAAACGTGGTCACCAAGTTCCCACCTGTCCAACTGAAATCAATAAATATTTACTGAGCTCTTCTATGACAGATACTGTAGGAGATACAAAGACATTCGTGACCTGTTCACTGTTATCAAGAGCCTTACAATCCAGTGGAAAAAACTAAAGATGTTTACACTTAAAAGACTACAAACAGTTCAGATGAGCTTTGCTCTGGGATCAGACCCAACTGAGTTCAAACCTAAGTCTTGACATTTTAAGACTTTTCCTCTCTACACCTATTTCCTTATTTCTATAACATGGATAACAATACCTACCATGTCATGATTGTGAGGTACTAATGAAATTAGCAACGTGTTTATTAGCACAGTGACCATTGCTAAGTAAGCACTCAAAGATAAGCAATGTCACTGTTAATTATTATCACAATAGCAGCACGAATGCTGCCACAACAAAATAGCTGACATATAAGCTATGCCTTGGACAGTATGATTCACTTCCACAGGGAGGGTTAAAAAGAATTGGCTCTTAAGCATACAAATGCTTATCATTTTTTGAAAAACTGAAAAAAATATCAGGCTCAACTATTAATTATCATTATTTATTTTTTTCAAAAATGATATTCATATGTATAGTTCAAAAGATCAAAATATTTAAGGATCATGTTCATGGAAAAAATCTTTAATAATTTCCAACAGACACTTCAGAGAAGAGTAATGGCTTTACCAAACATTACATTACTTAAAAATATTTGTCTAAAAAACAAAACATAATAGGTAATAGCTTACATATTATTCAGAAGTAGGAGGTTGCAGAGGGTAGATTTCATTGTAATTTTTTTTTAAATTTCTAATTTACTGACCTCTATTTGTTTTTACTGAAGCAACTTTATCTCATATATTCCCTTTAAGATGCTTCAAATTCCATGTTATAGTGACAGGGAAAACAACCAACTCTCTAAATACATATACTAGTATTTCTCATACAAAAGACACCAAACAGTCTTATATGATAAATCCAGGACAGATTTCAATTGCACTAATTCACAGTTCATCAATATCACAAATGGAAAAGAAATGAATCATTCTTCCAGTTGCTGTCACCATTTGAAAATTTACAGAATGAACTTTATTTGTTAGATATGACAATATTCATATATACTCTGCAATTAAAGCAATTTCACATATATTTTAAGTGATGGCTTTTGTACAAAAAATGTAAATGTCTTCTTATAGATATAAAAATGATCTCAAAAGGTTATTTTACAGACCAACTATGTCTAACACTGAAAAGGAATTCTCTAACTAAAATACAGTATAATCTCTTTTATTTACTACAAAATTTAACTCGCTGATGAATAAGTACAGAATTCCATAATACTTCTTTCTATTCTTAGAGAAGAAGTGGTTTTCAAGGCACAACATTTTGCTTTTATTAGTATGGTATGCAGCTGTATTATTTGTACTTCTGCCCACCATTCAGTAAGTATTCAAAGAATTAAAAAACTGGCAATTCAAATTTAAAACTTAACAAAAGAGTCATGATAGTCACTACGGGAGCATAATGATAAAACTGAGCCACATTTATTTTGGAAAAGAAAACCTACTAAGCTGAATAGAACTATTATTGCTTATGGGATGGACCATTATTCACATTAAATGGACAAAGAAAACTCATTATATAAAACATGCTTTTGAAAATGTCAGACAGTGTCTTCCCAGAGTTTGGAAACATGACACAAGTATTATGATGTACAAAACCAGTCTTCACAAATTCAGTTAACTCTTGATGAAACCTCATCTGTTTACTCAAATCAGAGGAAATAAAGCTGTCTGCAGGAAGCAAGGCAGCAGCTTATTGATCCAGCATTACAAGGGTCACCTTCTCCAAGTGGAATGTTTAGCTACATTATGTTGAAATACAAAGCAAAGGTTAGGATGCAAACACCTTCTCATTTCCTCTGAGAATGGACTCTATAACTGAGTATGTGCTACTAAGGAAATACAAAAATTTTTAGATGTGACCTTGGAATTGTGGTTTGGTTTTGTTTTAAATGCTTACCCATCACAGACATATAAAAAAGTATTT
Source organism: Myotis lucifugus (assembly GCF_000147115.1). NCBI lineage: Eukaryota > Metazoa > Chordata > Mammalia > Chiroptera > Vespertilionidae > Myotis > Myotis lucifugus. The sequence continues at coordinate 15,863,882 of NW_005871059.1, read as the reverse complement.
ATGGATGAAGTGATTGATATAATACCTGGGATTTGCTTTAAAACAATCCAGCATGGAACAGGATCGGGAAACAGGGACTTGGGGGTACACAGATGACATAAAATTGACCATGTCAGTAATTAGCTAGAGGACTGGTACGTGGAAATTCATTGTTCTATCCCATCTCTTTATGTGTGTATATGCTTCCATCTTAAAGTTTTCAAAAAAAAGATGAAGAATGCAGGCAATGAAACCTAAATCAGAGCATCTTCACCTAATCACAGAATGTTCTTCACATGCTACCTAATGAACACCAACCAAAATAAAATAATATAAAACCTAGCAAAAAATTTACCAACACTGACAAAAGAAAGAAAAATGGTGTAAGGCAGGGGTGGGCAACCTTTTTGTGAGTGCATGCCAAAACCAGCAAAATCTCTGACTTAAAATTCTCCTGCGTGCCAACCCTAATTTTTTGAGAACATGTTACGCCTAATTGATATCTCTTAAGGTATGTGAAGAACCTTGAAGAAATAATAAAATTCATTCGAGCGACAAAAACACAGTATATGATGAAAAATACATTTATTTTTTAATGTATACATGTACACTGATAGTCCGACTGAAAACTTTATGACTCCGTTTGATATTATCAGTGGGACTTTTGCTGCTGCATCACTGATGACAGAGATTTTACATCAGGTTTATATTTCGTGACCTTCAGAGATATGCACGAGCTACTACTTTCATCCGCCAGGCTACTCCTATTACGAGACTTAACAAAATTCATCACTGAGAACAAAGATTCACAATTGTAAATGGAAGATTATAAGAGAGGGTTTCGCGTGCCAGCAAAAGTTACTGGCGAGCCATGTTTGGCACGCGTGCGAGGGGTTGCCCACCCCTGGTGTAAGGACTGTGCTTCAAACCTCACAACAAATGAAAAAAAGAGAAGATTCTGATGAATAGCAATGCGAGTCCATACTCAACATTTTAAAAGTATACTAAACATGAGGAGGGAAAAACTAGGTGGTGAGAATACGAATGTTCATTATACGATTTTTCTCTATTTATTTGTACATTTTAAATTTTCCACAATAAAAAGGAGGAATAAAAATATCCTTCAAAAGGATCACTGCAGAACACATTCATGTGATTTCCCACATATGTTATTTGCTTTCTGACTTGCCCTCTTCCCACTTTTATCCTTTTACTTCCAACTGCCAAGGACGAAGGGAGAAGTAACTTAGTCACTAACAATACTTGCTTATTGGGTGGGAAATTTAACTAGCAAAATTAAACTGTTTCCATATTGTTTTAGAAAAATCAAGACTGATCTTACTATGAAATGTCACACTTTAACTGAAAAACGGGCTTGAGGTCTACAGAAATTACCATGGCATCTGCTTTCTTCCTTTCTATTTTGGCAACTAACTTAACTAGAAACTCTTGTGTAATTTGTATTTGGATGTGGTATTTGCACAGGATTATTATCTTCCCAGATTTCTAAGTGGTTCCAGCTGTTTCTATAGTGAATTTGATTTAGGATAATTTCAGAAAATGAAGAACTAAGAAATCCAATCGCCTTTACAATTGCTTTGGTATTACTTTTTGAGTGATTTTAAGAAAGAACAGAACCAATGAAATACTCATGGCAAAAAGATATTTTAAAAAGTGAACTTGAAGCTGATTTTTAAAACCTCTATAGTAACTACCAATTCACAGGACAGAGAAACAGGCTAAACTATACCACAGAGATGAAATCAGAAAAATAAAAATAATAGGGATGATGTAGGACAGTGATGGCGAACGTTTTGAGCTCGGCGTGTCAGCATTTTTGAAAAACCCTAACTTAACTCTGGTGCCGAGTCACATATAGAAATTTTTTGATATTTGCAACCATAGTAAAACAAAGACTTATATTTTTGATATTTATTTTATATATTAAAATGCCATTTAACAAAGAAAAATCAACCAAAAAAATGAGTTCGCATGTCACCTCTGACACGCGTGTCATAGGTTCGCCATCACTGATGTAGGACAAGCACTCTAGGTTCTCCAAAATAATTGATTACAAGGAAATACAAGGTGGGGAAAAATAGGTTTACAGTTCTGAGTACGTGAAACAAGAGTTCATTCTTGTATTATTATTTATTATTATATTATGTATTTGTATTACAAGTGTAAACCTATTTTTGCTCACCCTTGTATAAAAGAGAAAGAACTTATAAATTATACAAAATCACTATAAACAATATATAGATCTAATTTGAATCCTAACTCAAACAAAAAAGTATGAAAGAAAACAAAGGCAACTGGAAAGTTGAACAGAGTAAATATTTGATATTAAGGATTTACCAGTAACTTTTTTAAGTGCAATAATGGTATTTTGTGTTTTTTCTTTTAAAGATATATATATAGATAGATATAGATATAGATATAGATATAGATGATATAGATATAGATAGATATCTCCAAATATACATAGATAAAATGATGTATGAGATTTGCTTCAAAATAATAGCATTGGGAGTGAAGTGAATAGGGATATACATAAAATAAGGTTAGTCATGAGTTGATAAGTGTTAAAGTGGGTGATGGGAGCGCAAGGAGGGGAATGGTCATTATACCACTCAATTTACTATTAAGTTTTTGTTTTGTTTTTTAACTTTTCAGCCCTGGCTGGTCAGAGCATCGGTCCTCACACCAAAGGGTTTCAAGTTCGATTCCCAGTCAAGGGCATGTACCTGGTTTGAGGGTTCCCTCCCCACCCCTGGTTGGAGTGTGTGCAGGAAGCAACCAGTCAATGTATTTCTCTCACATTGATCTTTCTTTCTCTCTCTCTTTCTCTCTCTCCCTCTCTCTCTCTCTCTCTCTCTCTCTCTCTCTCTCCCTCTCTCTCTGTCTATCCTTCCCTCCCTCCCTCCTTTCCACTCTCTCTAAAAAAGCAATGGAAGCAATATCCTCCAGTGATGATTAACAGAAAAAAAAATTGAAACATTCCAAATAAATTTTTTTGTTAAAAAAAGAAAAGGAAATAATTGCTCTGGCCAGTGTGGCTCAGTTGGTTGAGCTTCGTCCTATGCACCGAAAAGTTGCAAGTTCAATCCCCAGTTAGGGTGCTTAAGGGAGGCAACCATCGATTGTTATCTCGCCCTCTCCTTTCCTCTCTCTCTAAAAACTCAATTAAAAAAGGAAATAATAAAGTTAACTTATAAAATAAAAACAAAATTTCACAATAAAATTAAAAATCACATCTGCTAAAGAACAATGAGACTTTTTTATTGATTTTAGAGAGAGGAAAAGGAAGAGGAAGACAGAGAGAGAGAGAGAAGAGAGAGAAGAGAGAGGTGAGAGAGAGAGAGAGAGAGAGAGAGAGAGAGATCGGTTGCCTCCTACACTCTTCCAACCAGGGATCGAACCTGCAACCTGGGTGTGTGGCCTGATCAGGAATTGAGCCCACCACCTCTGGTGTACAGGAAGACACTCCAACCAACTGACCAGGGCCAGTGAGATATTTTTTACTTCAACAAGTAGAATTCAGAATTAATATTTTCACTTAAATAACTTTACTCACCTTAAAATTGCAGCAAGTCACAAAATTAAAATGAAAACTATAATTAAAATGAAAATTATAAAATCTTGGAAGACGTGTAGGTGATCACAAAGCTCCATCCTCCCCCTAATCCACCCCCATGAATCTTCCTCCCACCTTCCAGCAGGTGATTATCAGCCTTTGGCATCAGTCCTTCAAACCCTGGGAAACTTCCTCCCTCCCAGGACAGCCCTTTCCACTCTCTACTTTCTCTAACTCTTAAAAAGTTCTTCTTATTCCAGATAGGAAACTTCACTTCTCCAAATCTCTTAGTTTGATCAGCAAAAAAAGGGGGTTTTCAAACACAGATTACAGTCCATTGGTGAGTTGTGAAATCAAATTATTGACTGGCACTTTCTATCATCATCATCATCATCATCATCATTATTATTATTATTATTAAATAGAAAAAATCTTAGAGCAGCGGTTCTCAACCTGTGGGCCGCGACCCCTTTGGGGGTCGAATGACCCTTTCACAGGGGTCGCCTAAGACCATTGGAAAACACATATATAATTACATATTGTTTTTGTGATTAATCACTATGCTTTAATTATGTTCAATTTGTAACCATGAAATTGGGGGTCACCACAACATGAGGAACTGTATTAAAGGGTCGCGGCATTAGGAAGGTTGAGAACCACTGTCTTAGAGCACACTGCATATGGTATGGCTAAGAACTAATTAATCAAACTTGTTTCTGTTATTCATACACACACACACACACACACATATACACAGACTTCTATACTGAATAAAGGTTCAAGATATTAAATCTACTACAGTAGTTTTGTCAAAAGAAAAAGAAGGTCAAAGTCACTGTTCAAAGAATTGCCTACTCCAGCAAATCTTACTCTTTCCGTTATTTCAATAGCTAGTTCCTCCCGTACTTCAGTTCCTCCTAACCTCAACAACCCAGGCACCCTTTCAGGGACATGGTTTCAGTTTGTCTAAGCTTCCACTCATTTTTATTGAACAAAAATATTAGTTCACACTACACACCTCTTAAAATGCAATACCTAAAAATGAAAAAATATTCCAAGTCAAACCAGAATAATCAATTACAGTCCACATTCTGCATAAGATACTTCACATAGTCATTTAAAAACTTTCTTTGAGATACTGGTAGTGATTCTTCTAAATTACATAAGGATGCAGACCTCAGGAAAAAGACTTAGCCTTGAGAGAGATTTGTGTTAATGGATAATGATGGTAGGTGAAATCTTGAGTGATACAAAATTAGTCAGGGCTAAGAACCCTGGGAAACAGGAAAAACTGGAAGGATAGCCAGAGGAAAAGAAATATGTGAAACACAGGAGACGTAGAATAAAGAGCTCTAAATATATTGAGAGAACTTCAAAGACCGTATGGTTGGTCAAAAATAATACCTGGAAAAATATATTTGATAATTTGACAACAGGACCTAATATTACATGAAAAAGAGACATTTTAGTGAAGTTGAGACCAGAAGTCAATGTGTCTTATACTTAGGAATAAATAGGCATCCACTACTTTTTAATAAAACTTCCCATTGAATAGAAGGCCAAGACTGCAGTGTTTTAGAACTCTTTCAATCAACTTTATTTCCTTTTTTAAATTTTTATTTCCAACAAATTTCATCTTATTAATTTCAACCAATTTTATATCTAACAAGATAATCTATATGCAGCTTATTAAGTTTCTCTACAAACTTCCATGAATCTGTAAATCTGATCAGCAGTCCTTGTCTTCGTCATAAAAATCACTGGCAAAAATATTTTGGATAAGAGAAAACCAAGATTAAAATTTCAGTAACAAACACCACCACAGACTTCCCACCACAAAAGATTTTTCCCAAAGTTGCTATAAAGATACCATGAAAGTTTTATCAAATGTTTTGCCAAAATCCTACGTGTGTTTTTCCCCTAAGGAAGGGCACTTTAAATGACTTTCTCCACAAAGACAAATAGAAGAGGCACACACAACATCCTACATGGATTAGGACTTAGTTTGGGGCAGCTGAATCACTTAAGAGGAAACAGACACAAGAAGTAACACAATTTACTCAACTGTCACACTTAGTAATTGCTGAACTGCAACTGGGACTTGGAGCTAGACAATTTTCTACCCTCTATTCCTCTCAGAAAAAAAAAAGGGTTGAGAGGGACAGTATCAGGTAGCTGGTTTGTTAAGATTCCAGTCCCTACAGACTCAGGACAAAGTCCCACAACAGTATACTTTACAGGACATACCAATGATGACCAAAGTTTAACAATACATCTGGCACTTCAAGATACTCAACCGAAGACAAAAATGTTGATCATTCAGTGGTGCTTAGAACCACTGGCTTCAGCAACTCCTTGGTGACCTGTCAACATTCCAGCCGGCCTCAACATTCCACTTTAAAAAACCGTTTAGGGAGAAGGAAGACAGACATCAGCAGTTAGCACCTTACTTTCTACATGCTTCCACTCTCACCCCTTTCTTCTTTTTAACCAAACCAGTAAAGGAACATGAGTAGAATCTTACTAACTACTTTCAAGTTTCTGACTGAAAACCACCCCCACGGTGATCAAATTATACCCCAATACAATAGTGTAGTATTGGTTCTGGTTCAAAATAGTTACCTCTGGGGAAGAGAATGCAAGTAGGAACAGGGTGTGAAGAAAGAATTTACATATTCTTAGGGATAATATAGGCCAGCAGTTATGACTGTAAGCTCTGGAACCAGAAGGCCTGGGTTCAAATGCCTACTCATTAATTAGCTAATTGACTCAGAGCAAGTTATTGAATCTTTCTTGTCAGGCAAACCTAGAATAACAGTACTTACCACTCATGGTTATTGTAGGATTAATTTAATAAATATTTGTAAAAGTGCTCATAGAACAGTATCTGACACACATTAAGTATTCAAGAAATGTTACCTATTATTTTCTAATTCAATATGTAATGTATTTTACAAAGAAAGTATACACTACATTTTAATAAAAGTATAAATTAAACTATAAAATATAGCAAAAGCACTGTAACTATTAAGCTATAGTCAGCTTCATCTATAATGCCCACGTTTTACATATTTCTAAATTAGTATATGGCCAATGTTTGAGGCATATACCTTCCCTTCTACACTGCCAGACAGACCCTGGTATGATTTTATAACAACTGGGTAGTCACATTAAAATCCAGTGAGCTGAAAAAAAAAAAAAGCTTTATTTGGTTCAGTTCCAACATATTGCCACTAAACTATGCTAAGCAAAAGAAAAATGAAAGGAAAGGAGAGGAACGGAGGAAGAAAAAATGACAGGGAGGAAGAGCGGGAGAGAGATGTAGGGAGGAAGAAAGAAAAGAAAAAAAATTTAAATATAAAAACATTAAAATCTAGTATAAGCATAGGCAGGAGTCAAGAGGGGAAATTTTATGAAATTTTATAAAACATTAACAATACAACAAAATTTAAATATCAGTTCAGATTTGGTTTAGAAATTGTTAGAGGTTTTTTTAGCATTGGCTGAAGCATTTCCTATATCCATAATATTACATTTAGGGGAAAATGCTTTCATTGATCACAATAATATTCATATAATTAATTGCAAAAAAACCATGAGAACTGAATATGTCATAAATGAACTAACTTTGATTCTAAAAGCAGTAATGAACGAGCTTTCTTTTGGAGACCAGAAAGTACATGCCAAAAAGAGGGAATGAAGCCCGGCCAGTGTGGCTCAATGGCTGAGCGTCGACCTATGAACCAAGAGGTCACGGTTCAATTCCTGGCCAGGCCACATGCCCGGGGTTGTGGGCTCGATTCCCAGTGGGGGACATGCAGGAGGCAGCAGATCAATGATTCTCTCTCAACATTGATATTTCTATCTCTCTCCCCTTCTCCCTTCTTCTCTGAAATCAATAAAAATATATTTTTTTAAAAGAAGGGATAGAGATATCTTACTTATATACAAATAAAATTATGTAATGTCTAGAATTTGTTTCAAAATAATGGGGGTAGGGATTATCAGGTAGTGAAAGGGAAATATAAATGAAATAAGACTAGCCATGTGCTGGTAACGGTTAAAGCTGGGTGAGGGTACATGGGTTTTATTATATTACTATTCTCTCTACTTCTGAGTATATTTTAAATTTTCCAAAATACAAAGTTTAAAAAAGAAAAACACTATTCTGTAACTGACAATGGTATACTTTCTTTTAAGAAATCACTCTGAGCCCTGGCTGGTTTGGCTCAGTGGATAGAGCCTCGGCATGCGGACTGAAGGGTCCCAGGTTCGATTCCAGTCAAGGGCAAGTACCTTGGTTGCAGGCTCCTTCCCAGCCCAGACAGTAAAAACATGGCTTTTAAAAAAATCTAATAATAAAAAGTACTTTAAAAATCTAATAATAAAAAGTACTTAAAAAAGAGCCACAGTATCCTTCACTGCTATCCTGTGTGCTTCACAGAGCAAGTAACACACAGATCTATAGAATGTCTAGAATTCACCCTCAACTCGTTGGGTTTAAGCTTGCATCATTGGGTATGAAAGTGAACTGGCCTCAATTAGAAGGAAAGTTGAAGGCACATCTGCACTACATATGCTGCCCACATCTACAGCCCAGCACTGCCAAATTTGCTGAAGTTCAGAATATCTCCAATATACTTTTATTTTTCTGTTTGAGGGAGTAATACGGGGGGAGAGGGGGGGACACGACACGAATGTATTCACATTCCCTTATGTGCATAATTTAAAACAGACAATCTTGGCATTAGGAAATTAAGATCCAAGCTTTACTGATGTTGATTTTAATGGCCAAGATCCAGAAACAGCTCTGGTTACAAACTTATGAATAAACTCTTAATTCTTTTGTTAGTGGACAGACCCAATTCATTACTCAACACTTTAACCTTTCTCATGCACAATTTTTATTCATTTTTTTAAAGAGCTTTCCTTTTTCTCCTTAAGAGAAGTGGATTAAAGGTAATTTTCTAAGGAAGGTGTTCACTTAACAGCTTTTTTTAAAAACCACGATCACAGGCAATTAATTAAACAGCGTATTGGGGAAAAGTAAAAGATTATCATAATAAAAATGGGCTCCAAAAATAAAGGTTAGATATGTGCCATAATCCTGCATATGACCATTGCCACATTTGCTTTTCAAATACTTGTGAAAGCCTTTGGTATCACTTTCCAATAATCCCATAGGTCATCTGCTTCCTTCTTTTTTCAATAGTATTTCAAAATACTGACACATTTATTGAACTATTTTTGGAAGACCTAGCTCTGTCTACCTTTTGGGCTCAAGATACAAATATATGAAAGCCACAGGACAGCCCTCTAGCCTCAAAACTTGGCAGGCTTCTTGAGTTCTCCAAGAAAAATTCAATTGGCAACTCCATTAACAGCAAGAGAGAACAGTGTAGAAAGAATAACTCTAGACAACAAGCAGACCTGAGCTGTGCCTGAAGCTCCATTACTAAATTGCCAAATGACTTTGGGTATGTTTAACCTCTTCCTGACTCACTTTTCTCATCGGTCAGACCTATGGTATGAAATTTTTTTAAGAATCAAACGAGAAAATGTTCTAAGAATTGATTTTGAGAAGAGAAAAGAACGTATAAAGTAAAACAATTTTTAAAAAGGAAAGAAAAGGCTTAGAAGTCTATGCCACACTCACCATATAGTTTCAGGCTGTTTTCTAATAGGATAAAGAAGGCATGTACAAAGCACCTTGACTAAGGAAATTATATTTTGAAACTACCCAATGTTTCTCAAACTTTAGTTATTCACAAACTTACTTGATAATGTTTGCCAAATCTAAACAGCCACTATATTATTATTTATTTTATTCTGATCTTTAAATCAAGTCACTTAAAAAATACCTACTTTAGCCTTATGCTAAGTGATATCAATTAAATTGTAGTTTTGAAGTATTTGCATATTTTTCTGATGCACACTGGCATATATATTTAACCACTGTAAGGAAAAGATTCATCGTGTACCATCTCAAATCATTTTAACATACCACCACACTTTTAAGGAAATACTGTCCTGATCTATTGCCTACAACACCTTCTACATTAATGAATAAAGTATTTGAATTTAGAAACCACTAAAACCCACTAGGTAACTTAACAAACACTAACCACATATATGCATGAGCCTTTGGATCTTCCTGGAACTTCCTAAGACCTCACAACCTCTACCTTCCTTATTCAGATCTCCATTTTTGTCTCACTTTCCCTAAACCCCATACACAAAAATCCCTAAAGTATGTATCTTCACTTTAGGCTAATTCCCTATTTATGCCCTAGTAATGAAATTTTTCACCATAAAAGTATTTAACAAAACCCACCTGTCTTCCAAGTTTCCTCTATATTCAATATTCAAAGAATATATAACTTTATGCATGCAAACCATGTGTCATCTGAAGATAAAGTAAGATATACAGTAAACTCTAAAATAAGGTGGCCATTTCTGATACACATTCACCAAATTTGTTTTTGTTGTTTATTTCTAAATCTAGTTCAAGTATATATTATATAACTTATAAGCATCTGTACTGAAGTAATCCTTGAAATATTATAGGAAATAATATAATACATTTGCTGATCTCTTCCTAGGAAGTATCTTCTTGTTCAATGACATATCATCATTCATTCACTCCCATTCACTCTAGACGTTGACTAAATTGTCTGACTTTTCTCTCTATATGTACATATAACAAAAGTTCAACTCAGCATCTGGCAAGACGAAAAGGGACCATTTATATTAAAGTTGTAGTCCTTACCAAATTGTGAGTACCACAGTAACTTGGCAATTTTATTTTTATCAACTTAAAACCCTAAAATCAGTGGACTGAACATGAGTTAATTTCTGTTCCCAAAACCACACTAAAATGACAGTAAGAAAATTAATAAAAATAAAACACACACGCACGCACACACACACGCACGCACACACACGAGGGGATAGTCCAGCAGCTAAGATACATCAACAGAATTTTAGAAGATGGAAAACAGATGTACAGAATAACAAATTTACCAGACCAGAGGAAGCCAAACCCTGAATTCCTGTTTTGGTGGGGACCTACCAGAAACAATACCATTGAGGGCTGAGGTGACAGATAGAGCTTAAAACAGGAGACCAGTTATAACTAAATACACGGAACTATCCTCTTTCCAAAACCAGATAAAGATACAATGAAGAAAGAAAATTATATGCCAATATCCCTGATGAACATAGATTCTAAAATCCTCAACAAACTATTAGCAAACCAAATCCAGCAATACATTAAAAAGATTGTACACCATGATCAAGTTGGATTTATTCAAGGTTGCAAGGTTGGTACAATATCCACAAAACAATAAACATGATATACCACATAAAATGAAGGAAAAACCCCATATGATCATATCAATAGATGCAGAAAAGGCATTTGATAAAATCCAGCATGCATTTATGATAAAAACTCTCAGCCAAGTAGTAATACAGGGAATATATCTCAATGTAATAAAGGCCATATATGACAAAACCACAGCCAACATCATGCTAAATGGGCAAAAACTACAAGTATTTGCCTTAAGATGGGGGATAAGACAAGAATGGCTGATTTCACCACTCTTATTCAACATAGTACTGGAAATCCTAGCCACAGCAATAAGATAAGAAGAAATAAAAGGCATTCAAATTGAAAAGGAAGAAGTAAAACTGTCATTATTTGCAGATGACATGATACTATATATACAGAATCCTAAAAATTCCACCCAAAAACTACTAGAACTGATAAATGAATTCAGTAAAGTAGCAGGATACAAAATAAATATCCAGGAATCAGTTGCATTTTTATACACCAATAATGAACTGTCAGAACAGAAACTAATAAAACAATCCCATTCACAATTGCTTCAAAAATAAATAAAATACCTCGGAATACATTTAACTAAGGATGTAAAAGACCTGTACTCAGGAAATTATAAGACACTGAAGAAAGAAATTGAAGAAGATACAAATAAGTGGAAGCACATATAGCGTGTTCATGCATAGGAAGAATTAACATCATTAAAATGCCCATACTACCCAAAGCAATCTATACATTCAATGCAATCCTATCAAGATACCAATGGCATATTTCACAGAACCAGAACAAATACTCCAAATATTTATATGGAACCACAAAAGACCCCGAATAACAACAGCAATCTTGAGAAAAGAACATAGTTGGAGAAATCATACTAGTAATCAAAACAGCATGGGTTGGGGGTGAAAGAGGGAATAGGGGGATAAATGGTGACGGGGGAAAAATAAAGAAAAAAGAAGTATTAGACAAAAAAAACACTATGTCAAAGGAAAATAACATCTACAGATCTATTTCACGTACAAAAATATGTACTGAGTCTATAAAGGTCACATTTTAATGCTACTTGCAGAGATTTAAACACTAATAATTCCATTCACAGCTTTCTTTCAGCAAGCTTACTGAAGTTAGAGAGAGTTATACTAATATAGCATATATATTTTACACTCAGAATCTGATACCTCTGACAACATAACAAAAATACTACATTATGGCTGTATGGAGGACAGACTGTTCCATGATGTTACCACCTACAGCCTACTGCATGCTTGATCCTGGAACAGGTCATTGTCCTGCTTAGAGCAAGCATGTAAGGCGTTTTCATGCACTAGTACCCCATCCATCCTGCCCTATTCTATATTAATTCTTTAGCACCTGCCATGCAGCTGAGTATAGCCATGTTGTGCTGCTGTAGCCCAAGACACACTTTGTATATAAATTCCCTTATAATACTGAAGTTGTCAGCCTTTCTGTGGTCTCTTGGCCCTGGGAAATTTTATGAACACCCTGTGTTATTGAAACTAGATCCAAACAGCTTTGCCATACATATGTATACTACATACTACCAAAAGTGGTAACAATCTGTTAGGACAAAGTTTTCTAAAAGTTCAAAAATTCTAGAGATACTATACTAAAATTGTTAAAAAGTGGTTTTAACTTGTGATCACCATAGGAAATTAGTTTCATATCAAAGAATGTACTTCCACATAGATAAATATTCCTCACACTGCAAAATAAAATGCTAACCACATATTCACAATTGACCCACTAGATCTTTTCTTAACCTAACAATTTTCACAGATGCCAGGCATCATGTAAAGCATTTTATAAGGACTAGCATTTTATAAACACTGGCTCATTTAATCCTCATATTATTCTATGAGGTTATGATTGTCAACCCCATATTAAAGATAAGAAAACTGAGGCTTTGAGAAATAATTTACCCAAGGTTACTGACTTAAATGCCAGTCTAACCAGCACCAAATAGTGTAGACTGGTCTCTTCTAATTGACATTTCCATTAAAGAAATTTGTGAGAAAATAAAAGTCCATTTGTTAAATTCATAGGTAGGAATGTAAGAGGCCAAGATGCCATCAGAATTCAGTTGAACATTGATAATTGAATTTAAAAAAAAGACAATTAATTCAATTAAATGGAAGTAAGTGTGGGGTAGGGGTCGGGGAGGAATCAGTGATGAAAGTACAATAGAGTAACATTAAGAAAAATAAAAAAATAAAAGCTCTTAAGATTTTAATTTCTTTAAAATCAAAAATAAGAACTGAACTAGGTCGGCAGTTTTCAATCTTTTCTGTTTCCCAAAACCTTTTCAAAAACTGCTCGCCAAAATTTCTCTCTCTCTCTCTCTCTCTCTCTCACCCTTTCAAAAACTGCTCGCCAAAATTTCTCTCTCTCTCTCTCTCTCTCTCTCACCCTTTCAAAAACTGCTCGCCAAAATTTCTCTCTCTCTCTCTCTCACCCTTTCAAAAACTGCTCGCCAAAATTCCTCTCTCTCTCTCTCTCTCTCTCTCTCTCTCTCTCTCTCTCTCTCTCTCTCTCTCTCTCTCACACACACACACACACACACACACACCAATTAGTCTCAGGAAGTTCGTGAACCCATGACTCCCACCCTGGGCAACTCCTTTCCCACAAACCTCACTTCCCACCTCAGATTGAGCCTGAACTAAATGATCTCTACACTCCCTTTTGGTTCTCTAGCTCAGTAATTTTAAACCAGTGTGTTGTAAGAATTTTTAAGACTTACAATACCTGACTATTAAATCAGGAACACTAATTAACCTCTTTACCCTTAGATTGTCAAATAAAAAACTGACAACAGCCAACACAATAGCTGTCCGATTTGAATGAATCAAAATTATGACTATTATTTGTCAGATTGGCAAAAAATATAACGTATTTTTTGGTGTGCCACAGAATTTTAGTAATTAGTTTATGTGTGCCATGAGATGAAAAAGATTTAAAATTGCTGCTCTAGGTAGATGAATATACAAGTAGACTGGACAAAAAGATAGAGAACCTACCAATTATGGCAGAGTGAAAACTACATTTTAATTTAGTATCTTCAAGCATGTATACTGGTAGAACACAGGAAACTCAAAAATGAGATTATACACAGCACTGTTGTTATCATGGTGATGAGTCCAGCTCTGAAGCTCATCAGGAGGTCTAAAAACCTGAATTCAGGGCTTGGAAAAGATGATTAGAAAGCTGGGTAATCAGACTTACATGAGAAAATTTTAAAAGCACAATTATCTTGGCAAAAGGCAATTATCGGGTAACACAAGTCTTTTATGTATTGAAAATTCTTTCATGGAGGTTGAAAACGAGGCCATAAAAAGAGCAAAGCAAGAGAAAAATGGATTTTCAATTACAGCATAAAAGATTTAGTTTAGATAAAATGAACTTCCCTAACTGACCTAGACAATAAGGTTCTACAGATGAACAGTGATAAAATCACTTTGGAACCCATGACACCGAATTTAGTTACATATACAAAATGTCAACTTGGACAAAAGGAAAACCTTAATTAAGAAACTTCTCAGAGCAAATAAGAAGACAATTCTCATTCCTTAAATTTATTCCATCTACACTAATAAAAGAGAAACGTGGTAATTAGCGTACGACCGCTACCCTTTTCATTGGCTGATCAGTGAGTATATGCAAATTAACTGTCAGCCAAGACGGCGGCCGGCAGCCAGGCAGCTGGAAGCGAACATGAGGCTTGCTTGCTGCAGTGAAGGAAGACTCCAACGTTCCCCGCCTGCGCTGCCGGCCTCTGAGCTGGCAGTTTGAAACTTTGTAACAAATATAGAAGCTAAACAAAACCCAGGGATCTCAGAGCTGGAGTTATACATTGTTTCGATTATAGAACGCAAACAAACCAGCAGCGGAAGCCTCAGAGCTAGAGCCAGAGCTAAAGCTGGCCCAGAATAAAATAAAAAAAAGAGGGAAAAAAAGGAGAGGTTGGGAGCTTCAGTCAACAACCGCCAGCCTGAAAGCAGCCCTCAGCCCCTCACCCAGACTGGCCAGGCACCCCAGTGGGGACCCCCACCCTGAAGGGTGTGTGACCAACTGCAAACAGCCATCATCCCCTCATCCAGGCTGGCCAGGCACCCCAGTGGGGACCCCCACCCTGATCCAGGACACCCTTCAGGGCAAACCAGCCGGCCCCTAGGCCTCTATCCTATATAGTAAAAGGGTAATATGCCTCCCAGCACCGGGATCAGCGGAGCCGAGAGGCCTCCTGGCACCGGATCAGCGTGACAGGGGGCAGCGCCCAAACCCCCTGATCGCCCTGCGACTGTGTGTGTGACAGGGTGCGGCGTCCCAACCCCCTGATTGGCCCTGCTCTGTGACAGGGTGCGGCGCCCCAACCCCCCCCCCCCCACAGGCCCTGCTCTGTGTGTGACAGGGTAGAGCCATAACCTCCCCATCGGCTCTGCCCTGAGTGTGACAGTGGCGGCGCCCCAACCCCCTGATCGGCCCTGCTCTGCGGGTTATAGAGGGCGGCGCCCCAACCCCCTGATCCTCCCTGCTCTGTGTGTGACAGGGGGGCGGTGCCCTAACTCCCCTATCGGCCCTACTCTGTGAGTGACAGGGGGGAGCTCCCCAACCCCCTGATGGGCCCTGCTCTGTGCATGACAGGGGGGGAGCTCCCCAACCCCCTGATGGGCCCTGCTCTGTGCATGACAGGGGGCAGCGCCCAACCCCCTGATGGGCCCTGCTCTGTGCGTGACAGGGGGTGGCGCTGCAACTTCCCCATCGACCCTGCCTTGAGTGTGACAGGGGGCGGTGCCCCAACCCCCCAATCGGCCCTACCCTGAGCGTGACTGAGGGTGGCATCGCAACCTCCTAATCCGCCCTGCTCTGTGCATGATGGGGCGGCGCCCCAACTCCCCAATCGGCCCTGCTCTGAGCCCGACCAGGGGCTGCACCTAGGGATTGGGCCTGCCCTCTGCCACCCAGGAGCAGGCCTAAGCCAGCAGGTCGTTATCTCCCGAGGGGTCCCAGACTGCGAGAGGGCAGAGGCCGGGCTGAGGGACCCCCCCTTCCCCCCCGAGTGCACAAATTTTTGTGCACCGGGCCTCTAGTCTATATATATATAAAAGGCTAAGTTGACTTGCGCATGCACAATACATATTAAGCTCTTGCTGGTGCCAATTACATGCATGTGTTTTGATCTGTCATTGTTGATTGTGAATTTGGTTGACACTTCTATTATAGAGAAAGAGTGAATAGCGATATTAAAATATTTCTTCTAATTAATTTCCTTTCAATGTGCACGAATCCGTGCACCAAGCCACTAGTATTACTATAAAGATCATTGGGGAAAGCCGTATCTGTGAAATAAAAACATTTACATTTTAAAAGTAACTGAGAATATGAAATTAGCCCAATTTCAATTTTTGAAGAAAAATAAAAACCAGAAGCAATGTGAACGCACTCATAGGCCACATCAGATCTAAATGTAAGAGACATTACTTTAAAAATAAGAATTTTGGCCAGAACCGGTTTGGCTCAATGGATAGAGCGTCGGCCTGCGGACTCAGGGGTCCCGGGTTCGATTCCGGTCAAGGGCATGTACCTTGGTTGCGGGCACATCCCCAGTGGGGGGTGTGCGGGAGGCAGCTGATCGATGTTTCTCTCTCATCGATGTTTCTGGCTTTCTATCCCTCTCCCTTCCTCTCTGTAAAAAATCAATAAAATATTTTAAAAAAATAAAAATAAAAATAAAAAAATAAAAAATAAAAATAAGAATTTTGATAACTTCACTGAAATTCTCATTAAAAATAAATACCATCCCAAACATTAGGTATTTAGGGAAATAGTATATAGATTATCTACCTTTCTAGACATGAAAAACATACATCTAAGAAACCCATAAGCCAAAGGGAAACAAGTCAACCACAAAACAGAGGGAAACAGTCAATAGAAGGAACAGCAAATTCCCTATATGAAATATTATCTATATGACATTTCTATCTGTAACAGCACTAGGTTCTACAAAGTCAATTCCAACTTTCAAAGAATCTTCACTAAAAGCACCTCCAGTCCTGGCCAATTTGGCTCCGTGGTTAAAACATAGGCCTGAGGACCAAAGGGTCGGGGTTTGATTCCTGGTCAAGGGCATGTACCTGGGTTGCAGGCCCAATCCCCATCCCAGCCCAGGCCCAGTTTGGGGCGTGTGCAGGAGGCAACTAATCGATGTGTGTCTCTCACAACAATGTTAGTCTCTCTCTCTCTCTCTCTCTCTCTCTGCCTCTCTCTCTGCCTCTCTCTCTCTCTCTCTCTCTCTCTCTCTCTCTCTCTTCCCCCTCCCTCCCTTCCACTCTTCAAAAAATCAATGGAAAAAATATCAAGTGAGGATTAAACAAAAAAATAGCACCTCCAATATATTATATGAAGATTCAATGGGTTGATTCATCAAATTTATTAACTGTAAACAATGCTTCACATAACAAATATATATTTTTAAGTGTATGAGAGAGGGAATATACATTCCTGCTCTCATAATATTCCCTCTCTTATACAAAATACACAGACAAACACTTTATAGGGGGGGAAAAAACTTAAAAAATCATTGGTTATCACTATCAGTTATTTCTAGCTGATATTCAAGGTAATTTTTTAATTTGCTCTTTGCTTTACCTGCAACTTCTAAATAACTATACTATTTATATTTGGAGGCCATTCCCCAGTAGTTAATGACACCAGGCATTGACTCTATTTTAGATTTTAATCTGAGGCACTGCCCAGTCAGAGAAATGATAAAAATCTTTTGAATATCAAGTTGCTGGTTTGTGCCAAAACATAGCAATCCCAGAGGATGCTCTGTCTGGAATCTGTGGAGGAATCATCTACAAATCTTCTATTAACTCAGGCCTTCCAAAGAGCCTGGAAATGCTTGTGTGTTGAGGGTCAAGGGCTGAAAATGGATTTGCTGACTTCTAAAGGTCCAACCCTGGCCCTGAGATTCCAAGATTCTATAAAAGGGCAGTACATTAGGGTTTGGCTACTATTTGCTGACTACTGGAGCCAGCACAAACATTTACTTGAGGCTTTTAAATCTGTAAGTGTACCCAATGGTTAGGTACAGTCATTCTGAATCTGAAAAAGCAAACAAGGCCACTGAAAAGGTTTCTAAATAAAGGGGGTGAGGGTGGGGGCACATTTCCTTTGTTTTCTCCAAGTAAACAATACAGATTTTAGAAATGCAAAATTTGACTCTCAACAGTATTGATCCCTATAAACTATTTTAGTGCTTTATAAAAATACTAGCAACTCATACTTTTCAAAAAGTCCACACACAGCTTTTAAACTACTTCATTTCAAAAAAAAACCCACAAAGAAAAAGGCCCATACTTAACTATGAAAACAGAAAGTCAAATCTTCAAAAACTATTTAGCATTCTGCTATATAAAATATAAACCCCACATTCGTAAATAAAATGGCAAAGTTAGAACCTTTGTAATTCTCTACCACAGTAATATGAGAGTGGTGATTCAGAGCAAAACCTGATTTTAAACATAACTATACAATATTACTAATTACAGAGTAATTTTACCAATAAATATTTTGGTTGAGGACTGCTTTGTCATCTTTGCAAGTATTTTTAGTTGAAAGCAAGTGGTTGAGTAGTACACATGGACATGGTTATGATTTTTAAAAATCTATTTTTAAAATCTGGTGACTGGTTCGGTTTTCTAAATTCAATTCTTTAGAACTGGCAATTTGGAAAGGGTAAACCACAAGAATGTTACGTTAAGAAGCAAAGGACCTAACAAGTTCACCAACTCAGATCAGCACAAAGTTAACCTGAAAACCTCCAAACGCTCACAAATCTAATGCTGGGCCCAAATAGTCACTAAATTTAAAAACTGTACTAACTCTCCAAACACAGGAAGACCTATCTGAATTTCCTTGTCTTATGCTTACACAGTTATTTTTTGGGTGTGCCTCTCTTCAGATTTGTTCCCTAAATCTGAGAATGTGCTTCTTTCTACTTGGAATTCAATTTCAGATTTTAATATACATACCCAGTTGTGTACATACCCAGTTTAATACACAAACATAGTTGAAAATATTCCATAACAGTTTAAATTTTTTTATACAAGTTAGGTATAATTTTACTGAAATAAAATTCTAACTTTGTTAAATGATTTTTTTTATGGCTTTTAATCATTTTAAGCAATCCCTATCCAATTTAGATATCAAGGATTTGAGTTTGGGGACTCAACTCAGCCACATCTTTTCTCTGCAAGTTCTCTGCACAGTGCTCTAACTACTTCAACTACGGGTAAAAGATTAAAGAACTGTTATGACTAGGTCTTTCTTACAGAGGGATGTTTTAAAAGGGAGAGAAACTGTCCCTTCCCGTTACTCTACATGAGCAGCCTCTTGTTCTCAGCAGTCCTCCTGCACACAAGACCACTACTGACTTCGGTGGGAATTCTGCCCAAGAAGTGAGGAAGATTGCATAGGATTAAATGAGCCTTAAATCCGTGCCATTGTTCCAAGCCACCTCCACTTGTACCGTTCTCTAATAACCTCCAGGAGTAGATATCTGAAGTTTGATGGTAGTTCTTAAATTACATTATAGGCCTGATCACTCAAGCTGACAGGTGACACAGCCAAGCCCTTTAAAAGTTGTGTCAGTCTGGTGAATGTATGGGGTTCACCCTTATCACAATTCAAGATTGCATTGCAATGCAACTCCATCAGTGGCTGCAATGCCAATCCAGTGATTTCCCACAGCCATGAGCCAAATAGGGCTGAACCAGTTCAAGCTCCTGCGGCCAAAAAACTGCCTCAGTTTCCCCCAAGTGGTAAATGCAAGGACACCGACTAAAATGCTAATTCTCAATACAGTATTATAGATACATAGAAGTAAGGGATTCCGGTGAAAGAAGAACAACAACAAGAGGAAAAATCAAGAGGGAATGACGAAAAAGGAAGAAAATAAAGGGAAAAAGAAAAGAAAAAAAGCTTAAATAACTAACAAGAAGAACAAGACACCTGGCACGCACATGCCATTTCAGATGCAAGAGGTTCAAGAAACTGAGGAAAAGATGTGGTTCCGAAAAGGGAAAATACATCCTCAGCTCTTCTAGGTCCCCACCCTCCCAGGGCCCTTAAAGACAGGGCAGCGGTTGTGGGGAAGGGGGATTCCATTTAAGGCGTCCCAAAAATAACAGACTCCAGGCCAGAGTTCTTCTAAGTTCTCACACACACACACACACACACACACACACACACACCAACAACCCCGACCTCAGAGGAGATGAGCGATCTTGGGAAGCATAATGACGGACGTCCGTCCGTCCCGCCCGTCCGCAGACGTCCCTTGCGGCTGCCGGGACAGCCCCTCGGGCTGGGGATGTGGTCTCGGACGCTAACCCCGACTCCGCCCGCTCCGTTCCCTTCTCCCCCGCGCCCTTCCCCCGCGGCTCCCCTAAAAAGGCTCCTGGCCCTCCGCCTCCCGCCCCGGGGTAGGAAAACACGCCACCCGTGGAAAGAGGGCCCTGCATGTGTGAACGGGAAGGACCGGCGCTTCAAAACGTGC
>NW_005871059.1:15809408-15843021 GCF_000147115.1 Myotis lucifugus | reverse complement strand
GAGTCCGCACAGTCCTCTCCATGCCCCGACCTCTCCCGGCTACGACGGGACTTGGCCCGGCTCCCGGGGAAGGAAGGGGCCGAGGGGTCCCCAGTGGAGCGGAGAAGCGAGTATCCGGCCTGGAGCAACAGGACCCGGACCCCGGGGAGGGAACGGGGTCCGGTAGAAAGGGGGAGGACAGGAGAGGGGAGCTACAGAGAACCCCCAAGCCGGCCGCCCTCCCCCCCGGGGGGACCGTCCCGCCACCGCTTCCTGCCTGGGATCAGCTTCCCAGCTGCTGCCAGAGGAAAAACCCGAGCCGCCCCTGCAGCTCCGCAGGGACTAGTCAGTCGGCCCGGGTCCCCCCGCCTCAGGCCCGCCATTCCGCCGCCTCCTTACCCGGACACCGCACCTCGGGAGCTCTCGCCGCGGGGACGGGTCCTGCTTCAGCCCCAGCCGCCCGGCAGCCGCGCCCGCCTCCTCCCTTCTGGTAGGTTTCAAATTGAAATTCCCTGGCTGGGACCGTCAGCGAGCTCCGGACGCCGGCCCCGCCCCCTCGCGGCGGAAGCCCCTCCCGCGCCCCCGCCGGACGCGCCCCCCGGCACGAAACCCCCCTCGAGCCTCGCCAGGCCACGCCCCCGACCAGGCCACGCCCTCCGCCCCGGCCACGCCCCCGACCCCGACCCGGGCGCGGGCGGCCCCTCCCGCGGGATTCCCTGGGATCGGTCGCCTGGTACCCCAGCTGGAGGGACATCAGACCCCCAACGCGGCGCTGGATCACGACTGCTAAGGCCTGTGTGCAAGGCGTTCTTACGAATTCCAACCTTAAACGCCCTTTTATCAACTTTTAAAACTTATTTTCCCAAAGTAAATTCCCTGACTAAACGTTTATTGAACACCTATTCAGTGGCAGGCGAGGCTAGGCCCTAGAGGCGAGGAAATAAGGACATCTGAGTTCCTCTTAGCCTAGAGTGGAAGTGGTCACAGAAAGGGCATGGAAGAGGAACTATTTTTCTTCCTGTGGGAGGAACAAGAGGAATTGGGGAAACCCCAGGGAGGAGGGGCTTTTATTCTGAACCTAAAGTGTGAGTAGGATTTCTCCAGGCAGAGGCCTGGGAGCCCGGGCTGCACAGCAGGACGTGGCTGTAGAGGCTGGAGACCTAGATTGAGGCCAGTTTTGGAAAGCACACACACACACACACACACACACACACACACACACACCACCTTCCCAGTTCTTTCCTTTTGTGTAATTACATGCTCTCACATTTTATTTCATCTTTTCTGAATGTTGGCATGTCCAACAGGATGTGCAAGGTCATTGCCTCCAGCATCTGCACCTCTTGTCCTTTGCCTCCTCACACTGCTATTGAATGAAGTCTTTAGGGACCCCACCTTAGCCAACATAAAATCTTCTTTTCTTTCCTAGGCATAACCTTTTCAAAAATTAACAATACCGAATGAAACCTCAGTTACAATGCCTTCCATGGGTCTGATGCTTTTCAGTTAACAAAGCACATTCACATATTTTATCATTTGATCCTCACAATAACTTATGAAGAGGGCAGGACAAGTATTATGTCCATTACATCAAAGTGGACATTAAGAGTAGAGAAGATAAATTATTTGATAAGGTCCTGCTGGTAAGGAATAAAAATAATATTTGCTACCATTTATTTGTGTGCTCTGTGTGCTAGAGTCCCTCACCTATGTTATTTCATTCCCCGTATGCTAAGTGCCCAAGTTAAACTTAATAAGATTCACTGATACAGAGAGAAAACCTGATTAGATAGCAGTTCTGGTAAAGAAGAGCCAGGAAGTTAACCAGACAATACTATTGGGAACTTTGAGGCAGATTTACAATAAAAACTTACAAAACCTAAGCTTCAGAATCCCTTATTTTCACATTCCTTGAAACTATATTTATCTTAAAGTGTTTTATTAAAGAGAGTCCCTAAAGTTTTATAAGCTTTAGGACCCATAAAACCTTCATCTATTCCTGATGGAAACCCTTTAAAATGCTAATGTAAAATAATAACATAAATGTAGGCATAATTAATAAAACATAAAATATGCCTTTACCATAGGAAATGATATCGTACTATATTCTCTGTTGAAGCATGTGAATCACTTCCATATGCCACCTTTTAAGAGGAATATTGACAGGCTAAATTATATCCATAAATGGGTGACCTTGATAACATGGAAACTAGCAATATTTCGCCTAAAGAGATGATTAACAGTGATGGAAAGGTTGTTATCAAACTCTAAAGGTTACTCTGTGGAAGAAGAATTAGACTGTATTTTGGACACAGTCTTACATGGCCCCCACTTTTCAGTGGAATGGAGCCGATTCCGTGAGCACCTGGTAAGAACTGAAGGGAGGAAATCAAGTTCCAGGAGCAATAAGGAAGTGAAGAAAACAGATGAAACATGGTACCATACAGATGTCAACAAACAACAGGTGGTAGTCCGGGCAAGCAGGGAGGTCTCAACAGGGAAAGAAGGGTTTGGACAGACAAGCGGGACAAAGTCCTGAACAGGTGATATCCAGTGATGTGGGCAAGCTGGAGCACTGGCATCATGGGATAGGGCTACCAGGCCGTGGGTCAAGGCCAGAACATTAATCCCCAGGAAAAGAGACTGATAAAAGCACGGCTGGGTCTTCCCACTAGATAGAGTAGAGTAACAGGCAAGGGACTGACACAAAGACAAAAGAGGAATCTAGATACCAGCCTGAGAGTCACCACATCCAAATTTATCATTGCAGCCTCGATCCTGAGCACCACCAACAAGCAAAGCCTGGCAATTTGAACTATAAATTTACCCAGGGCCTCCTTAGTGCCCTTTCTTACCAACTCATTGACATAAGCAGCTCTTTAAAAATCTGGATCTCACTATACTGGTGATTCCTTTTTCATCTTTGTGACTTCTGGGTGCCAAGCCCAACCAGGAGGAAGTATTGGAGTGGCTCTGGATTCACAACCTGTCCTTTCTGTACGTGGTCCACAGGCAGGAAGACCTGACAATACACTCTCATGTTCTGTCAGACTGTGGCAATCTCAAGCTTTGCTGGGAATCTATGCATTCCCAGTTCCACTGCCGTAGGAAAAAGAAAAAAAAGATGCTGCAGAAATGCCTACAGGAGTATCACTATCACCTGGCCAGTCCTTGGAGCTATTTTCAGTTATCTGTGGCTACGCGACCTCAAAACTTAACGACAATCATTTTATTGCTCATAATTCTTTGGAGTAGGCATTCAAGCAGGGATCAACAGGATGGCTCATCTCTGCTCTATGTGGTGTCCACTGGGAGGCACAACTGGATGAAGGATCCAGGATGGCCTCACTCATATGTTTGGTAGCTGGTGCTGCCTGTTAAATGGGGAGCCTAATTCCCCCTCCATATTAACCCTTCTTTCCCAGGGCCTCTCTCTCTCCACTTGACCTTTCTGTAGATATATTTTTATTGATTTCAGAGAGAAACAGTAATGATGAGAGAGAACCATTGATAGGCTGCCTCCTGCATGCTCCACACTGGGGATTGAGCCCACACCCCAGGCATATGCCCTGACCCGGAATTGAACTGTGACCTCCCGGTTCATAGGTTGACGCTCAACCACTGTGCCATGCCAGTGAACTCCACGTGACCTTTTTGCAGGATAACCCAGACTTTTTTACATGGCACCTGGCTTCTGAGAAGATAAAAACAAAAGCTACAAGGCCTTTAAAGGCTTAGGCCCAGAAGTCACAGCATCACATATACCCAATTCTGTTGGTCAAATCAAGTCAGAGAGCCAGTCCCAATTCAAGGAGAGGGAGTCATAGACTTCACCATTTAATAGGAAGAGTAGAACGTGTGTACAGAGAAGAAAAGCATTGCTGGCAGTCACCTTGATAAACATTTCACCACAGAAGCCATGTTTTTCTAGTCTTATATCTAGTGCCCTTAAGCAGCCCTTATCCACCCTCCCCCCCCCCCCCCCCCCGCATCTGCAGTAAAGTTTTCCACAGATTTTTTTCCCCTCAAAAGTTAAGTGTCCTTTTCTATCTAAGTCACACTGGGTGATAATAATCTCCTTTTGAAAGGCCACTCCCAAATATTGCTAATAACAGGTATAAGCATCTGGAGCCTGCCAAACCTAGGTATTCCCTCAATCTGAGTTGGAGCTGTGCTGTGTACACAGCCCTGCTTCAGCTGGCTCAGTGAAAGAAGAGAAAGAACCCGGGCCTGCTCGTTCCCGTAGCTGCAGCAGCATCTCCACAGTTGCTCTCTTTGGGATCTCGTGGCCAATTGCTCCCTAGAGCTGAAAACAGAAATAGAATAAGTTCAGTAAAAATCCCCCCAAAAAGCTACATTTGGAAAGGGTAAAACAAAGATGTATTATTTCAGTGTAACAATCTGAATGTCGTTTTGTACCAGGCCTCATGCCATGCTCTGGACAGTCAAGAATGAATAACACTTTGTCCCTGCTGCGGTGGAGTTCACAGCCTGGTAGATAATAAAGCTGGTTAAAAGGAATCAGGAATTCTGGTTTCTATCTGTGCCCTGAAATAGTTCTCATTACCTAGGACAGACAGCAGTCTTTGCCATTTTATTAGCGTATATATGAAATAGGATAAAACAATATCTTTTGAGATCAATATACAAGCATCATTGAGTCAGTACCATTTTGTAGCAGTTCAAGCAATAACACAGAGCAAGTTATAAAAGTTTATATCTGGCTTTGATTCTCAGTGGTAAGTAAAGAAGGATCATAGGGGATTCCATGTGTATCTGATCTTCAACAAGAAAGAGTTTAGAGCCTGGCCGGCGTGCTCAGTGGTTGAATGTCAACATATGTACCGGGAGGTCATGATTCAATTCCTGGTCAAGATACATGCTCGGGGTTGTGGGCTTGATCACAAAAGTGTGGGGCATGCAGGAGGTAACCAATCAATGATTCTCTCTCATCATTGATGTTTCTATCTCTCTCTCCCTCTCCCTTCCTCTCTGAAACCAATCAAAAATACATATTTAGAGAGAGAGAAAAAAAGAAAGAGAGAGAGAGAGAGAGAGAGAGAGAGAGAGAGAGAGAGAAGAAAGAAAGAAAGAGAAAGAAAGAAAGAAAGAAAGAAAGAAAGAAAGAAAGAAAGAAAGAAAGAAAGAAAGGAAGGAAGGAAGAGAGAAAGAAAGAAAGAAAGAAAGAAAGAAAGAAAGAAAGAAAGAAAGAAAGAAAGAAAGAAAGAAAGAAAGAAAGAAAGAAAGGAAGAAAGAAAGAAGAAAGAAAAAGGAAGGGAGGGAGGAAGGAAGGAAGGAAGGAAGGAAGGAAGGAAGGAAGGAAGGAAGGAAGGAAGGAAGGAAGGAAGGAAGTTTAGAGAGGTCAGAAGGGAAGGCTCTAGGCTCATTCACTGGCATAAACCTAGAGTCTAAGGAAAAGAGGAGTCAGTGGAAAGAACCTTATGGGCCTGGTTCCTCATTTTGCAGGGAGCAGACAGATGTCCTGCTATGGCAAATGACTGAGACAGAACTCCAAAATTAAATGAAAACGGACTGGCATGGGACTCACCCCACCGGCCTATTGTCAACAGACCTGCAGTTGCAAAGCTCTTTCCCAAACAGTGACTGGAGAGAGAGCTTGGTCAGGTGAAAAAGAAACACTACTTTCAGTTCCCACTTAATTAGACGTGGGAATCGGGGAGGCAAAATGGCCCTGAAGCAGCACCTTTGCACTTTGCTGGGAAAGCAGAACTGCCCCCACAATACCATAGAGAACTTCTGATGTGGCCTGACTGTGAGAGCCAAATGCTTTGGGCACAGTGTGAGGGACCCTGCCTGTGGAGCCTGATTTCTAAGTAGCCTTGGCAAATAGTGGGAAAAAGAATAAAAATTTAAAAATCCAACAGCTGTAATAGTAGCAGAAGAAGAGACTGTTGACTAAGAGAAAAATCAGAAGACCAATCCCCTAAATGATATGGGGTTTGCTGGAGATATTTACATAGCCCAGACCAGACTGGCTAGTTTGTATAATAGCCCCTGGAAATAATGGAGACAGTGCGATTGGAACTGGAATGTTGCAGTTTCTAAGCAAACAAATTCCTCCACTTGGAAAGTGGACCATCTTAGGGGGTGGTCCTCAGTTTATTCAAAACAGATGTGTGGGAGAAGGTTGGTATTAACAAAGTCCCGTTTTTTTCAGCTTGGTTTTGTGTGGTTCCCAGAGGCACACTTTCTAAGTGTGTTCTGCCTCATGGAACACACTTAGAAAGATAGAGATTTTAAGGTTTTGTGTATGCTATTGCTTCCTGTGATCCCACCCTCTCCAGAGGAATAACTTCCTGGAGAGAACAATCACTGAGAAGAAACACACAACCACAAAATAATAGCAATGAACTACTCAACTAACCATATGCTTTAGGAAGCCAGGGACTTGGGCTGCTTCGTGTACCATTGTATTTTAGTTTCAAGCACAGTGGCTCATGTAGGCCTTCTTCAGCAAATATTTGTTGAAAAAATGAAAGTGACCATTGAAAATGGATGAGGTAACTTCTATTTCCCACATTTTAAGAGATCCGGTTTTCAGAGAAAAACTCTTACAACATACACCTAAAAATGATGGATACAATATTTTCAAAACTTATTAAAATTCATGGCTGAACCTGATAGGAAAGGTAAAATAATTGTAAGAGGCCAAAATCTATGAGAATGAGCCAATTCAAAAAAGTAATGATGAAGTTATGCCCTGCATAAGAGCACCCAGTGACAGTGAAAAGGGAGGCAGGAGTTAGCCCACACTCAAGTGAGATGGCATTAGGGAACAATAGCTTAAGAATAACAAAAAGGAAGCAGATGAAGCTTTTTTTATTCAGTTAAAAATATGTATTTTAATTCAAAATCTAGGTGTGTTTTATAGTGTTTGATATAAAGACATTATAAAGCGACAGAACATTGCTAGAAGGACTGAGAAATGGACCACTGAAACCCAATTGAATGTCCCAAAACACACCCACACATATATGGTCATTTGATTTATGAGAAAGGTGCCACTTCACGGAAATAGAGAAAGGATGGTCATGTCAATAAATGATACTGAGTCCATTGGATAGCTATATAAGAAAAGAAATGAATCTTGATTATAAAAATTATCTAGAATATATAAAGAACACCTACAAATCAATAAAAATAAGCCTGAAAACTTAATGGAAAATGGTCAAAAGACATGGAAACTTCATAAAAAGAGAATACTCATATGGTCAACAAACATATAAAAAGAAGTTCAATATCATTAGTGACCAAGGGAATGCAAATCAAAATCACAGTGTTAAACCACTATATACCCACCAGAATGGCCAAAATTAAAAGGAATGATATACTAAATGTTAAGGATGGTGAGAGTACAAATTGCTAAAATCAATTTGGAAAACTGTTTGGCAGTATATATTAAAAATGAACATATACACATCTTATCTCTCCAAAATTCTACTCTGAGAAATATGTTCTAAAACAATGGGTCCATAAATACATCAAGTTAGAAAATATTTGAGATCTTGCTCCACAGCATATGCTATCAGTTTAGCTCAAATAAACTCTTATAAGATTTTTTTAAATACATCAAGATAGGTAGGTATTCAAATGTACATGGATATGATTTTCTTGTGAGGAATCAATAAATTAGAATAATAGTATATTATGTTTATGTACATGTGCATATCTGAAAAAATAATATCCCTATCACATATGGGTTCTAAGTGAAAAGTATTTTGTTTAAAATCACAAAATATGGGATACATAGCATGTGGCATAACTTATCTAGGGAAAGGAAGGTTTGTCCTACTATATTCTCCCTATTATCCATTAAAGAAAAAGGATAGAAGACAAATGAAGACAAAAGTTAATTAGCTAAGAAAAGTAAACATTATTTTTTTTTCCAGTTTGTGGTGTGGTCCCTTTGTTGGATCCCAGAACAATTTTAGTGAAGTGAATTCACAGAGGGAAGAACAAGAAACAAGACCCAACTATACAATGTAATAAAAACAACTGAATACTACTTCTATGTAATAGTAAGTATTTAACCAATTGTTTGAAATACAATGGGGTTCATTCTAAGCAGGTGGAATTTTCTACTACAATAATATTTACAATATATGCCTCCTTTAAAGTTCTTTAAGCTACACGCTAAGAGCCAGTTTAGTATAAGAGGATTGAAGTCTCAGTTCTCAACTGTTCTTACTGGCTTAGTGTTATTTTGTAAGCCCTTCTGTGTGAAAAAAAAAAATATGTGTGTTGATCAATAGACTGGAAACAAGCTGTGCCATAGAGCCCATCCACAAGTGTGATAATAGTCCAAGTTCACCACACACCCAAATGACAATGGCTACATGTGACACTCTCTGCTGTATTATGACTTATTTAATTTTCAGCTTTTCTTGTTGCTGTTATTTGCTGCAGCCTTAAGATATTGTCTATCTTTAAAACAAAGAAATCAAACTTCAAAAAATTTCTCTCCCACATTCAGTCACAACCCTTTTTTATTTATTTATATTTTGTTTGTTTAATTTTATATCAAATCCCTTTCTCTAATCCTCAGACTCTTCAGGATTTCGAGTATAACCATTGTATCTGAGCGCCTCACTAATATTTCTCCACCCTTTTCTCCATTGGGTCCTTGTCTTTTACTATTTGCCATTCATGTCTCCAACCTACAGATCTAGACTGTTTACTTCCCACTGCACAAACTGACACGATCTCAAGTCCATTTAAATTGTTTAACTCTGTTGCCAGTGGTCTGTCCGTTGACAAGGCACCACACTTGACCCTTTGCACTAGAGAAAGTATTCTTTGATGTCAATAGGACTTTTTAGCATATCAAGTTTGTTGACCGACTGGTAAACATTCAAAGGAAGAGATCCGAACATGAGAAGTCATTTTGTCATTATTTCTGTTTCATTTCCTTTATAATCTTACAGAAAAGTCTGTAATCCTGTATTTGTTATGAGACTATAACCATGTAAATTACCGTACTTTGAAGTTATGACTTCAAAAAGGTTTTCAACATCATGAGGTCTAACAGGGCAGAGAAGACTTACTTTATTATAAGTCCTATTTAATCAGCAAAGAACTTTGATAATTTACAAAGTTTCTAAACAAAGTTATCTACACATCTGGAAGCTATTAAAGTACTGAGGAAGTTATGCCACAGTTACACTTGGAAAGGTATTTTTATTATAAATTCTTTAAAAGTAAGTCTGTGAAAAACAAAACTAAATTACCAAACCATTTTCATTCAGATTTCTCATATTATTTAGGCTTCAACTTTGTAAATGTTGTGATTGAAATATAAGATTACTCTTTGGGAGAACAATGACTTAGTACTTACCATATGATAGATATACAAAGGCAGATTTTAATAATAATGTAAGATACTATTTATATATATTTTGTTATGTGTTAAGCATATTAAAATATTACAGACAAGAAGTCAGAGTTAGCTTTAAATACCAGTTCCACCACTTATGAATTGCATGAACTTAGGCAAGATTCATCAACTCAGAGCCATGATGTTCTCTGTCTACAACAGAGATGCACTTACAACAGATGATTAACTGGTGTTATACTTAGAAGTACCTAGCACAGCTCCTGGCATTGAGTATGTGCTCAATAAATGTTTCCTTCCTGCCTGGCAGGTGTGGGTCAGTGTTTGAGCATCGACCTATGAATGAGGAGGTCACGATTCAATTCCCAGTCAGGACTCGGGTTGTGGACTCGATCCCCAGTGGGAAATGTGCAAGAGGCAGCGGGTCAATGATTCTCTCTCATCATTGATGTTTCTATCTCTCTCTCCCTCTCCCTTCCTCTATGAAATAAATAAAAATATATTTTTAAAAAATAAAATAAGTTTTTAAAAAAATAAATGTTTCCTTCCTTCTTTTTCTTCTCTTTCATTTTGCCTCCTCTTCCCTTTTACCACTGGTGTCAATATGTTACACTGGCTTTCCACTTCAGGGTCTAAGAGGATGGTGAATAAAAGTTTTTAAAAACTTCCCACATACTTTCTGTTTTTCCATTGATGCCAACTGTTTAAAACTAGAAATCCTCAAGAGGGCTATGTGTTTATTTCATGGTCGGGACTGTAGGGGAAAAGCTGTGAGAGTATATTTCCTTTGGCAGTAGGCCATAGATAAACAAAACTCATCTATTGAGCCTTATTCTGAGCCATACAATACTTTAAGATTTATAACATTTGCTCATTTTTATCCTAAAACTAGTCAGGTCTGCTTGACTCTACAGTTCATGTTTTGCTCAAAATGTTGTAGTATGCCTTTATAGACGTGCTTGAGAAACAAATGATTTTGTATAGTGTTTGGAGGAAAATGCATGTTGAGTGTTAAACCACTGACTTACAAATAGAGGCAGAGGGCAAGAACAGATCTGGGTGGGGGGCTATTTACAAACAAAAACTAAAAGGGGAGGAGCCAAGGCATGACAATTGTCTGCTTGCTTAACAATGATCTGTCCGTAGTTTTCCATGTCACTTGGAGAAGAACCAAAGTTTTGCAGTGTTCTACAAAGAATCACAGGATTTGGCCCACCTGCACTTCTCTGTCCTCATCCCCTGATGCTCTGTCATTCTCTTATTCCACTTCAGCCTCACTGGTCCTCTTACTCTTCCTGGAACACACATTCACAACTACTTCAGGTAGATCCTTCCACACTTGCTGAACCCTCAGATATATACAAGACTTGCTCTTTCTCTTCCTTCAGATCTTTATTCAGATGCTACCTCCTCAGACAGGTCTTCTCTCACTACTTTAATATTACTGGTACACCATCTCTCTCTTTCTCTCACCCATCTATCCCTTCTCTCCTTTATTTTTTTCTCTTGGCTCTTATCACCATTATAAATTTTACTTGTTTATCTTTATTTTTAACTGTCCTGACTAGAATATGAGTTCCATAAACAGCAACTCTTACTGGTTTTATACCCTAGCCTGTAAGATGGTGCTTGCATATAGCAGTCACCTGATGAATAAATAAATATACGTTGAACCAACAAATGGATAATTGGGAAGCCATGGTGTGGCTCAACCATACACCTATACTCATTATGACTATCAGACACATCTCTTTGGATGGCACTGCTTCTAGGTGAAAACTCATTCTGATGTTTAACTCTCGCCAGTGGGAAAACACCTCCTCATATATTTGGGTGAAGATTCTTCAAGGCCCAAACCAAGTAGGGAAAGAAAGGGAAGCTTCTAGAAGTCCTCAGTCAAGTCAGAAGATAAGGACGAAATACAGGGTGCAAATTAAAAATGCAGGGTGCAGGCCCCACCCCCATACACAAACAGTGGTGCCACGATTGGTAGGCAAAGGGTCAAAAATTAGGGAAAAGAGGCCCCTGATTTGGACTAAGCAAGCATTTTAGGATCAGGAAATTTCTTTCTGAATAAAGAGAGACTGTCGCCCTGGCCAGTTTGGCTCAGTGGATAGAGCATCAGCCTGCAGACTGAAGGGTCCCAGGTTCGATTCCAGTCAAGGGTATGTACCTTGGTTGCGGGCACATCCCCAGGAGGGGGTGTGCAGGAGGCAGCCGATCGATGTTTCTCTCTCAAGGATGTTTCAAACTCTCTATTGCTCTCCCTTCCTCTCTGTAAAAAATCGATAAAATATTTTTTTTTAAAAAAGACTGTCAATCACACAAGCCACTTAACTGAGGCAAACTACCTTGATGTGGGAGAGAAATGTGGAAGGAAATTCCATCACCGGAGGACAGCAGGACTCCAAGATATTCTGTAAAAGTCATTATAAACCTGAATGTTTTAGACCATTTCTGTCTCTTCTCTTTATTCATTCATTTAACTCTAAAAGTTTTATATAGCATAAAATCTGGTCTTCAGGGAGAGTTTAGTAAACAGCCTGGGGAAGTATGTTCCAATGTCCCAATTGTTTACATATACTCCACGGCCTTATACCACTGATCTGTAACTGAAGAGCTGTCTGCAAAGAAAACGTTGAAATCATGAGCTATTTTTTTTCTCATGTACATTCAAAATAATTTTTGAGAAAGTGTTACCATGGAAAAAGATTTTTTGAGAGAGTGGCAGAAAGGTAGAGAGGGGGTGGGGAAAGAGAGAGAGATGGAGGCATGAGCAAGTGATTAATGAGGTTAATAGCAAGCACAGAAAGAGAGGCATTATCCAAATTTGAAAGGAGTAAGATTTTGGATAAGTTGACAGGAGGAAAAAGGAAGCTGATGACAGTTAATCTACAGGAAATTCTTTTGCCCTAGAATTATCTTACTACATGTACCGCTTACTGCCACTAAAAGAACTAATTATGTGATTTTCTTCAGTTTGAACAAATCCTTTTTTATACTCCTTATGGCAGATGATAGCCTGAGTCAGAAATTCCAAGAGCATAATAATCTCCATCCTTTAAAGCACATACTCCAACATTATGCTAACCATAGGTTGATAATCTTTAAAGCTGAGAACTACTTTTTACATCTAAAAAATCTATAGTTATGATACCAAAGTAAGTTTATGATATCATCATTATTTTATTGTCAAGAATAAGTTTTTATTCCAAATTTTCCAGAGCAATACATTTTAAACAGAGAAAGCCTTAGTTTTCCTTTAAAAGGCTTGAACATGCTTACTGACATTGAAAAAAACTTAAAAATGTCCATTATAGACGTCACCTTATGGTGACTTCAGGCTGCTGATACATTCTAAAAACCTTTGTTAAATGGGAGTTTTCTTTCACCATTGCCAATCTACCTATCTACTACTGGTGGTATGGTTACCCTCACAACTACAGAGCAGCTTAAGTCTTCATTCAGAAGCATCACACCGATAAAGAAGAGATTTTTGTTTTGTCTTGTTTTATTGTGGTAAATATACATCACATAAAGTTGACCATTGTCACCATTTTTAAGGGCACAATTCAGTGGCATTACATATATTCGCAATGTTGTGCAACCATTACCACCATCCATTTCCAGAATTTTTCCATCATCCCTAACATAAACATTGTAACCATTAAGTACCAACTCCCCACTCCCCGCTCCCACCCAGTTCCTGGTAATCTCTAATCTGCTTTCTGTCTTTATGAATTTGCCTATCCTAGGTATGTCATAAAAGTGGAACCATACAATATATGATCTTTTGTAACTGGTGCCTTTCACTTAGCATGTTTTTATGGTTCATCCATATTGTGGATGTATCAGTATTTTATTCTTTGGTAAGGCTGAATAATATTCTATTGTGTGTATATAGACACCAGAATTTGTTTAGCTATTCATCTGCTGATAGACTTGTGTCTACCTTTTGGCTATTGTGAAAAATGCTCTGAACATTGGTGTACATGTTTTGTTTTAAAAGATGATGGTGTTTGTTACCTCCTGAGTAAGCTTTTCAAATTAACTCCTGCTTGGCCTGTTGGGAAATACAGCCCCACATTAAACCTTTAGTTAAGATTATTTAGTAAGTCCCTTTTGTAAGTCTCTGTTTATTAAGATACAAAACTCACAGTGGACTGCAGGCAATTTTGCAGAGGCTCAGGTAGGGCCGTAACCGGTACCTCTGAGGCTGCATATTAGAATTTAAAAAATACTGAAGCTTCAATGCCTGCCCCAGAACCACCAAATTAAGCTCTGGAAGTAGGTTAAGGCATTGGTATTTTTCAATCACCCCCTCCCCTCCTCCTTTACCACCTCCGCTGTTTCTGTGATTCTGTTGTGCATCCAAGGTTGAGAATCTCTGATCTAGGACAATCTGGTATCAATCATCAGAGCTACAAGTCTAAATTAGGTTCCCATTGGAGACCTCAGAGAACTAAGAGGGAATCTTGTTTTTTAAATTAAGAAATATATATATTTGTATTGATTTTAGAGAGGAAGGGAGTGAGAGGTAGAAACACCAATGATGAGAGAGAATCACTGATTGGCTGCCTCCTGCACGGCCCACACTGGGGATAGAGCTGCAACCTGGGCACGTGCCCTGACCGGGAATCAAAACCTGACCAGGAATCGAACCCTGACCTCCTGGGTTCATAGATCGACGCTCAACCACTGAGCCACACCAGCCGAACAGGAATCTTATTTTATAGCCCATGTCCTCTACAACAATATCACTCAGATCCTAAAAAATTGTCAATAAAGGGGATTTTTTCACTAATTATGACTACCAATCCCAGGCTTGGACCAGAGCACTAGAGGATGAGTGTGGCCTCTGAGGCCAGGATAGTTGTGCCAACAAAAATGAGGCAGTGATTCCCCAAGGGGAATGTGAATGTCTCGTCCTGTGTTATAGACTGAATATTTGTGTCCTCCTTAAATTCATATATTGAAGCCCTAACCCCCAGAGTACTGGTATCTGCTGATGGGGCCTTTGGGAGATAATTAGGGTTACATGAGGTTATGAGGATGGGACCCTAGTGGGAAAGGATCAATGCCCTTGTAAAAAAAAACCCGAGTAATCTCCAATCCCACTCTGCATGCACATTTGGGAAAGGCCATGTGAGGACACAGCAAGAAGGTGACCATCTTAAGCCAGGAAGAGAGCTCACACCAGGAACTGACCCTACTAGACTTTGATCTGGGACTTCAGAACTATAAGAAAATAAATTATGCTGTTTAAATCACTCAGTCTATGATATTTTCTTATGGTAGCCCAAGCCGAATAAGACACTCTGAGTACCCTACCCATGCTCAAAGCAGAGCCTGAATAAAAGAATAAAGGAGAGAAAGCCAATAAAAGCATATTACCTTGCCAAGACCTTACAAGGAGCCTCAGAATTGCCCATTAAAGGAAGGAAGAGGGGAGCATTTTAACTCATTGGCTCCTGTCCCACACTAGCTAAAGCTGTCCCATGGGGCATTAATTTCTTCACACTTCCAGTTTGCACTTCCTTGAATGCCAGGTAGGTCCAGACAGAAGTCCCACCCCATGCTATCTTGGAAGCCTCAGGGTAAAAATGGAAGTTAATGCAATTGAAGCAAGATCCTGTCAGGCAATAACCGGGAAACTATTTGCTACAACAGATGGGAGTAAAAAATGAGCAAAAGAATGTGAGGCAGAAAACAAGAGATGTTCAGTGCAGGGAATTTCTGGAAACTCTAGCCAGGCCTGTGAGTTACAGCTCCCACCCCAAGGACCAGTCATAGCTTGAACTTGAAGATCTTCCCTCCATTCCAAGCCCTGGATGGCTAGAATTTGACTTTACTAAGAGACCTGATAGCTTTTCTCACAATACATCATTTATTTACTTCCTATCATACTATCCACAAGTGACACATACTTTTGGAAATACTGATGTGATGGTTAATTTGATGTGTCAACTTGACAGGGCCACAAGATGCCCAGATATTTGACCAAACATTTCTGGGCATGCCCATGGTGGTGTTTCTGGATGAGATGAGCATTTGAATCAGGAGATTGAATAAAGCAGATTGCCCTCCCCAATGCAGGTGGGTATCGTATCAATCTGATGAAGGGCCTTATAAAGCAAAGGAAAGAATTTGCTTGTCTTGCCTGACTGTTGAGCCAGGACATCAGTCTTCTCTTACTCTCAGACTAAGACTTCTATCACTGGCACTCAGGTCTTCAAACATGGACTAAAACTGCACCATGAGCTTTCTCCAGCTTGACAACTTTAGATCAAGGGACTTCTCTGCTTCCTTAATTGCATCAGCCAATTCCTTATTAAAAAATAGCATACACACATTATATATGTTTATATACATATAAATCTCATATACTTATCCTATATAATAAAAGGGTAATATGCAAATCAACCAAACGGTGGAATGACCGGTCACTATGACACACACTGACCACAGGGGGCAGACGCTCAACGTAGGATCTGTCCCCTGGTGGTCAGTGCACTACCACAGGGGGAGTGCCGCTCAGCCACAAGCCAGCAGCGCTAAGGATGTCTGACTGACAACTTAGGCCCGGCAGGGAGTGGGCCTAAGTCATCAGTCGGACATCCCCAGAGGCTCCTGGACAGGCCTGGCTGAGGGGAACACCCCCACCCAGTGCATGAATGTCATGCACTGGACCTCTAGTTTTATATGTAAATCCATCCTATTTGTTCTGATTTTCCAAAAACCCTGACTAATACACAAGGCCAATTATTTAAGACACAGAAAACAAAAATAGGAGCCAAGTACAGAGAGTTGTATGGGAAGCAATTCAACCTCTAGACAACATAAGGCAAAGAACTGTGACCAGCCGTGGGCAAACTACGGCCCGCGGGCTGGATCCGGCCCGTTTGAAATGAATAAAACTAAAAAAAAAAAAGACCATACCCTTTTATGTAATGATGTTTACTTTGAATTTATATTAGTTCACACAAGCACTCCATCCATGCTTTTGTTCCGGCCCTCCGGTCCAGTTTAAGAACCCATTGTGGCCCTCGAGTCAAAAAGTTTGCCCACCCCTGACTGTGACAATACAAAGGTATTAAACCTTTGTTTTAATTCTTTTAGTATGCAGTCATTCATATTCCTTTTCTACCAATTGCTGAAATTACCCATCTAAGAAGAGCTAGTTCTGATCCATCCATATAACACTTTATCATCTTCCCAACTCTTGGTATGAAAATATTTTAAGTATTTATCATTTTGTTTTATATTTATTTTAATATTTTAGTATCTTGCCTGAATCCTTCATGGCCATCTATAATATATTTTCTTTCATAGATGATAATTTCATTAATCAAAGATTGACAAGTTATAGTCTACCACCTATTTTTGTATGGCGTATAAGCTAAGAGTGGTTTTTGCATTTTAAATGACTTTTAGCAAATCAATAATATTTTGTGACACATTTATGTATTATCTATGGCTGTTTTTGCCAAATGATACAAAGTTGAGTAGCTGCAACAAAGAGCACATGACCCTACAAAGCCTAAAATATTCACAACAAAAACCATGTGGCCCTGCAAAGCCTAAAATATTTACAATCTGGCTGTTTACAGAAAATGTTTGCTGACCTCTGTCATAGATGGCAAAAAGATGCTTGCTTAGTTTCCTATGTATATTATCTAGCCTTGCTGATGAATGTGCTAGCATTGGTTTTTGACCAGGCCACTCAAAATCTATTAGATAGATCCCTGGCCAGTGTTGCTCAGTTGGTTGAGCATCATCCCATGTACCAAGAGGTCACCAGTTTGATTCCTGGTCAGGGCACATGCCTGGGGCCTGCAAGAGGCAGCCTGGCCTGCAGGAAGCAGCCGATTTATGTTTCTCTCTCATCTGATACTTCTCTATCTCTCTCCCCCTCCCTTCCTCTCTCTCTAAAAAAATCAATTAAAAAACATATTTAAAAAAATCTATTAGATAGCAAAAGGTTTTACTAATTTTTTATATTCTTCACAAATCTCATACATGAGGTGTATATAATAAATGTTTATCAGATAAATTATTAAGTGAAAAACACTGGTGAATCTGATAGCATGTAGCCTTAGTAAGAAGCAAAAACATATCTATTACTGCTTATTTGCAGAGAGCTTGATCACACATACTTCAGGAAGCATATCCATATCTGATATTATCAACTCTTTCTCTTCAGATTTATAGGATGTTAAAGTGTGTTGGTGTACAAGACCCTGTAACTAGAGATAGTATCATAGAATAATAGAACTAGAAGGGAAGCATTTCCTATAGCTACTGACTTTAAGCAGTACTGTATTTGAATCATTCCCAAAAGATAAGTTTGCTCTTTAGTAATAATTATCCATAGATACTTTATAACTTCCTGTGGTTAGATATTTCAGAATGTCACAACTAAATTCTTAAAAAGTACTTCCTGTTCATCTTAATTCTTTATGCAGTACTATAAGCATATCTTAATGCCATTCATTCAATAACTATAAACAGCATTGACATTAAAGTTTTATAGTTGTGTTTCCTATCTCCTCCTGTCATCTTATTCTCAGTTTGGGGTCAGTGCTTGTTATATTTTTATGTGTTTAAAAGTTACCAATACCAGTACCAACTCCAGTACTCTCTATGTTGGGGATTAATAAATTGTGATAGTAAGAATATTGGACTTGGAGTCTACAAGGTGTGAGTTCTGGTTCTGGTTTATGATGGTGCCTACAGTATAGTGGATGCTTGGTGAATGTTCTCTTTGGTCCTTATCTCTGTGAAGCTGGATGTTTACTGACTTCTTCTGTGCCTCAGTCTCCTTATCTATGAAATGTGGGAAGAAAATACTTTCTGGATTGATATGGTGATCAAATGAGTTGTTTTTGAAAACACTCACTAATCCTACGAAGCATTATATAATTGCAAATTATTACGGGGAAATGAGAATTCAAAAATACAAGAAAAACTTCTGCAAGTGGCAGTATAAATTAAAAGGTCAGAGAATCAATATTCACCATTGTGTTATCCCCACTCACCATGAGATTTTGGAGCAAGAGAGAGAGAGAGTATATACTTGATAAACACAGACCTGTGGTGAAAGGCTGTACCAGTGATGGCGAACCTTTTGAGCTCGGCGTGTCAGCATTTTGAAAAACCCTAACTTAACTCTGGTGCCGTGTCACATATAGAAATTTTTTGGTATTTGCAACCATAGTAAAACAAAGACTTATATTTTTGATATTTATTTTATATATTTAAATGCCATTTAACAAAGAAAAATCAACCAAAAAAATGAGTTCGCGTGTCACCTCTGACACACGTGTCATAGGTTCGCCATCACTGGTCTATACTATACGCCAATCTCTTCATTCATGTCAATGGCACTTGAGCAAGTGACTCCTAATGAATTCCAAATGACTTGGGCTAGATTTTTTTTTGGAACAGGCAAACCAAGAGTTTATTTTTTTAATGTGCTTCATTAGATGTAATAATGGATTGTCAATCAAATATTGTAAATTACTTTGCTCGATAGTATAAAGAGTACACATAGATTTTTCTAAACAGAATTTTTTTTTAAATCAGAAGTTGAGTGACATAAATAGCTCTGGTTATTTTATACTAGAATAAGAAGGTTGAAAGGGAAATTTTCACTTAAATAGGTATTGATTCTTTCAATTCTCAGAGAAAAATATTTGTTTTTAACTGGTATAAATGCATTTTAGTGTTTGCTTTCATAAAGGGGCTATATTTTTATTTTAGAAATAAGTGTAAAACTTTTAATTTCTATTTATCTTTAGTTTGAGAGCAATATTTTGGCTGGTCAGTAAGGTCTTTGTTCCAAATACTCAATTTGTGGTTATCATGTGAAAGCAGCCATAGACAATAAGTAAATGAATGGCCATGGCTGTGATTCCAAAAAGAACACTATATTTCCAAAACAAATGGTCGTCCTACAAGCTCTAGTTTTCTGACTCTTGTTCTATAGTAATAAGTAAAGACCACCAAAAACAGCTTACTTTTACCCAGAAAAGTACGTAGTTCACAGGAGTCCTGTCCCATGGCTATGTCCAATCCCCAGTTCTCTGTCATAATTTAGTCCACGTGAATTTTATAGTCTTGTCATCCCACGGGACTTCACACTGGTCCATTATGTCACAAATTCTTGACATAATGACTGGACCAAGTGCAAAGAATTCACAAGTATGTTTCTTAAGACATGTGTCAGAGGGTGGAAGATACACTTCTAACAAACTTCAGGGCTTGCCAACTTGGTAAAGTGCCTAGGAGTCCAATATTCAAGACATGTCAAGTTATCTGAGGGAAAGATTAAATTTCTGGGACTTGCATCCTCTGTCATTAAGAAACAATCCCTAACTCATACTATATAAGTCTCAGAAATTACTACCCTTGAGAGTAATGAGTCATATATTATTTGTTGGTACTTAGCACTATTTCCATTACCTTTCATACTCGTCCTTTCATTGCAGGGGTTGTATGAATGAGAACTACATTTTCCATAGTCTCTTGCCAGAGGGTTCCAAATACAGTTTAGAGGCTGTCAATGAGATGTACATTGTGTGAAGTAGAAGGCAGAAGAGAGAAGTCATTTGGCTTTCTCCAGCAGTGGTGGTGGACACGTGAACTTAAGATACAACTTTGTGCAGCAATTTCTATTTCCCCTGCCAGCCTTTCACCCCAGGGATGCAGAGCAACGTGATTATTGATTTCGGTATGTTACAGCTTCCTGACTTCTGCATGACAGCAAGAAGTTTCATATTCAGTTTCAGTGAATCTGAAAGCTGTTGGCAGCTCCTCTGACTTTTACTTCTCAAGCTCTTTTAAAGTTTTAAGTACCTACTTCTGTGTATTAAATGCCTTTAGCTTTAAATATTTAAATATATATATATATATATATACATATATTTCAGAGAGGAAAGGAGAGGGAGAGAGAGATAGAAACATCAATGATGAGAGAGAATCATTGACTGGCTGCAACACAGGCATGTGCCCTCCACCGGAATTGAACCGGGACCTTTCAGTCCACAGGCCAACACTCTATCCACTGAGCCAAGCTGGATAGGGCGGTTTCTATTTTCTTGATTGAGTCTTGACTGCAGGCAGAAACAGGATCTAATTCTTTTCTTTTTTTATATATATATTTCAAATTCCAAGTTTTTATGTTGTTTCCCCTCTAATTTTCTTTTTTTAAAAAAGATTTTTTTTACAGAATCTAATTCATTTTTGCATTTTCTATAATACTCAACAAATGTTTATTGATGGGATGTAGCAGAATGCTGTCTAGATCTTTGTATACCATATTCTAATCATTTTATCTGCCATGAAGCTCTTTGTGGCGTTGTTATATTTCTTATAATGGGGCAGATCATTATTGTCTATGTCTAAACCGCAAGCAAACTAGTCCTCCTAAGGGATTAGTACAGAGTATTATCACTCACTGCCATCTGGCTAACTGATGTAAAGAAATAAACAAGTTATTACTTGAGATAAAGAGTTCTTGCTGTTTTAACATTGTCCACAATTTGATCCTATGTTTTGGGGCCACTTGGGTACCATCTCTCAGTAAATAACCTCAAGAGATAGAATGTAGTAGAAGGTTGTAAAAGAATGAGAGTGATGTGTTTTGAATATTTGTCTTATATCTTATTAGCAGCTTATGAGATGGAATTCACATGCCATACAATTTACCTACTTAAACTGTACAATTCAATGGTTTTCAGTTTATTTGTAGATCTGTGCAACCATAAACCACAATCTAATTTTAGAACATTTTCATAATTCAAAAAAGAAACCCTGTAACAGCAGTCAATCCACCCTCATGACTTCCACCCCTCCCACCAACCTCAGGTTGCCCAGCTGTAGGCCACCGCTAATCAACTTTCTCTCTCTGTGTATATGCCTATTCTGGACATTTCTAATTTCTTCATAGCTTCACCAACATTTGTTATAGTCTGGTTTTTTTTATTACAGCCATCCTAGTAGGTGTGAAGTGGTATCTCATTGTGGTTTTGATTTGCATTTCTTTAATGTTAATGGTGTTGAGGATATTTTCATGAGGTATTCTTTGGTGAAATATCTATTCAAATCATTTATCTTTTAATTGGGTTATTGTTTTTATTATTGAGTTATAGGAGTTGTTTTTTTAAAATGTATTCTGGATATAAGCTCCTAATCAAATATATGGCCTGCAAATATTTTGTCCCAATGTATGGGTTATATTTTCACTTTCTTTGT
Source organism: Myotis lucifugus (assembly GCF_000147115.1). Taxonomy (NCBI): domain Eukaryota; kingdom Metazoa; phylum Chordata; class Mammalia; order Chiroptera; family Vespertilionidae; genus Myotis; species Myotis lucifugus. The sequence continues at coordinate 15,821,435 of NW_005871059.1, read as the reverse complement.
AATATCATTTGAAGCCTAAAACTTTGAAATTTTGATGCAGTTTAATTTATTTACCTTTTTTCTTTTGTTACTTGTGCTTTTGGTATCATATTTAAGAAACCCTTAGAAAGAAAGAAAGAAAGAAAGAAAGAAAGAAAGAAAGAAAGAAAGAAAGGAAGAAAGAAAGAAGCCATTGCTGCTGCCCTGGGAGAATGGGGGAAATTATCCCCTGAGGCTTCATAACCTCGAGCAAGTGCTTATGTGGGTTTGAAGCCCAATTTAAGCTACGTGTAGATTGCCAGATTTAGCAAGTAAAAATAAGGATGCTCTGTTAAACTTGAATGATTTTTTAGTATATGCCCTAAATATTGCACTAAAATCATTCATTTTTTAATCTAAAATTTAAGTGGGTGTCCTCTATTTTATTTTGACAACCCTACCTATGACGTATAAAACATTAAGTAGGGAATTTAATTTAAGTTGTTCCATGTTAATAGTGCCCCCTAGTGACATAGAAACAAGCCTACATCTTTTTTTTTTTTTGGAGTAATGTAACCAAATTAGTCTTCAAAGAATTTCCAATACAAGCTTACAATAAAATTTTTTTTAAATCACAAAATATGTAAGAAATAAAGGAAATGTAAACATGAACCTGGAACAAAATCCAGAAAGTATAATAAAATCTACAAGGACTTTAGCTATTAGGATTATCAGATATGCAATATATAGTAATATGGTTAATATGTTTAAAGAAATAAAAAAGAGAGACTTAAAAACATGAGCAATAGACTAGAAGAAAATATAAGCAGATTTGAAAAAGAACCAAATAGAGGCTCATGAATTAATAAAATATATACCTGAAATTCAAAACTCAATGGCTGGTTAAACAGCATATTAGACAAAGCTGAAGGAAGGATTAGTGAACTGGATGAAACATTTGAAGAACTTATCCAAAATGAAACTCAGAGAGACCAAGAAATGAAGAGTATAGAGTGGTTGAAAGAAATTGAGGACAAAGTAAGGATTTATATAGGCAATAACAAACAGACAAACAATGGTTGAGTATTTTCCTGAATTCCTGAGAGTTACCAATTCTCAGATTCAGGAAGCCAAATGTTTCTTAGCAGGTAAGTAATATAAATTCATGTCTAGATTCATAAAAGTAAAACTATAGTGCTCCAAAGTATTCCTATTGACTATTTGGGAGAACCCCTTAAATAATCAACATAGAGAACGTCACTTCCATACCACTAGAGGGAGGCGGGGAGGAATGGAGTGGTTACAGGTTGTAGTGGTAGTGGTGGTGATGGGGTTCTCAGTAAATCCAATGTAAGGCTGTGCCACACCAGCATGGCCAAGGGTAAACCTGAGGGAGGGTGGTGAAGGATTTAGAAAAGACAGACAAAGAGAATACAACCGGGGCTGGGAGGATCTTCCATGCCTGGATGAGGACACAGAAAGACCCAGCCAGCAAGCTGAAGCTTTATTTTATAGGCAGAGAAAAATAAGGTAGTGGTCACCATAGTTACAACGTTCTTGTGAGTTTCACTTGTTTTGGCAGCACTCGCTGCACCTCCCACAGCCCATTAGTTACCCAGATAGGATCTAGGGAGCATCATAAGGTCAAGGTTAATTATGCTAAGAGGGCTGGGCCCTCTAAGCTGGGACTTGTTTGTGGCTTTGCCAACAGGTCAGTCCGAGGCTTAACCCTATAGCCACGCCCTACATAAGGCAAGTAAATTGGAGAGGGTTAACAAACATCAGAGGAGCCCAGTCATTGTAGAGGGTATACGAGAGATGAGGATTGAAGAATATGAAACTCTAAGCGGTTCTCAACCTGTGGGTCGCGAACAATGAAAATACATCCTGCATATCAGATATTTACATTACGATTCATAACAGTAGCAAAATTACAGTTATAAAGTAGCAACGAAAATAATTTTATGGTTGGGGGTCACCACAACATGAGGAACTGTATTAAAGGGTCGTGGCATTAGGAAGGTTGAGAACCACTGCATGAAGCTGCTGATAAATTTCTTCTGTCAGGATTAGCTCAAGGTCTTTGGGTCAAATAAATGGAAATTATGGAAGTCAAATGTGTACCAAAAAAAAAAAAAAAAAAAGATTGATTTTTTAAAAAGTATAGTAGCCCTAGCCGGTTTTGCTCAGTGGATAGAGCGTCATCCTGCAGACTGAAGGGTCCCAGGTTTGATTCCGGTCAAAGACATGCACCTTGGTTGCAGGCTTCTCCCTGGCCTGGACCCTGGTTAGGGCGCATGCAGGAGGCAACCAATCGATGTGGCAACCAATCGATGTGTTTCTCTCACCTTGATATTTTTCTCTGTCTTTCCCTCTGTCTTCCACTCTCTCTAAAAAATCAATGAAAAAATATTCTTGGATGAGGATTAAAAAAAAAGTGTAGCGACTCAGAGGCTATGATAAGGAAATTGCTATATCATCAATTCAAAAATATTATTTATAATTATTTGAAAGTTCCCTAGATTTTCCACCTTACTTATATAGTCTAGATGAGATGAGACCTTGGTTTGTCAGTCATTTCATCATTTATTTCAGAAAAAAAAATCAAGTCTGTCCTAAGTACTAAGGATGCTAGGTTCCCTTTATACACCAACTATCCAACAAAAGCATTACCTATAATAGAAGATAGAATATTTTAAATGCCCCAACAGAGGTAAAGCACAGGAGAATTTCAGAGTAGAGAAGACTCCTATTTGGTTGGGGAAATCAGATAAAAAAGACATGTGAGATGAATATTAAAAAAAGAACTGGAATTTTTTTATACTGCTAATGAAGAAGACTTTAGGTAAAGTAAAACATCATACCTTAGAATATATCAGTTGGAAGTCTTCCAGGATGCGTAGGGAATAGCAAATTATTAGTTTGCTTCATGTATTTGAAAAGTGTTAGGAAATAATAACAATCCACTCCCTCTCACAAAAGAGTGTGTAGCGTTGAATTTTGGGGGGGCCTTAAATTCATAGCTGAAGAACTCATACTTAATTTGGTAAGCAATTGTAATTATCTGGGAGGCCTGTCTCTAAAGCTCATTACAGATGGCAATCTGGCTTTCAGAGTCCATGTTCTTAAGCACTCCGCTATGCTGCCTATGGACAATGATGCCTATTTGTAAGACCAGTGAATTTTTGGCAATATTTTAAGCACTTGATGGATATTTGACCAATAGAAAAATTTCAGCATTGCTGAGGATTTGAGAAGGACAACCACAGAGCTCTCAGTCAGACAGGCCTGGAGTAACATCACAATGGCTGCCCAAGGAGAGCCTCAAGTTCAGTTCAAACCTGTATTGCTTGGTGACAGTGGGACCGGAAAAACTACATTCATGAAACATCTGCCTGGTGAATTTGAGAAGTATGTACCTACCTTGGCTGTTGAGGTCCATCTCCTGTGTTCCACACCAACAGAAGACCTATTAAGTTCAATGCACGAGATACAGCTGGTCAGGAGAAATTTGGTGGACTGAGAGATGGCTATGACAGGCAAGCTATATGCTATTATAATGAATGATGTAACTTCTAGAGTTACTTACAAGAATGTGCCTAACTGGCATAGAGATCTGGTATAAGTGTGTGAAAACATCCCCATCATGTTGTGTGGCAACAAAGTGGATATTAAGAACAACAAGAAAGTTAAGACAAAATCATTGTCTTCCACTGAAAGAAGAATCTTCAGCACTACGACATTTCTGCCAAAATTAACTACACCTTTGGAAAGCCCTTCCTCTGGCTTGCTAGAAAACGAATTGGAGACCCTAACTTGGAGTTTGTTGCCATGCCTGCTCTTGCCCCATCTGAGGTTGCCATGGACCCAGCTTTGGCGGCAGAATATGAGCATGACTTGGAGGTTGCTCAGACAACTACTCTCCCGGATGAGGATGATGACCTGCGAGAAAGGAAAGCTGGACCCCAGCATCAGAAGTCTAGTTTTATAGGTAACTGTCATATGATGTCAATGGTGCATCGTTTTGGGCACTTTATTATATAGCTAAGCAGTACCTGTGCTTGATCTTTGGGATGCTGAAGGAGATGAATGGGTTTTGGAGTAAATATAGCAGTTAAAAAATATCTTCATTTTTTGGACCTCCATATTTAGCTGTTTTGGAATGCAGTTGTTTCCTTATTGAGGTTCAAATATAAAAATTCTGCAGTCACATCACAATATTCAGTGCTGAAACCTTGTTTGTTACAGTCATGCCTATTCCTTTTCGATTAGAGTGAGAATAAAGTTTATTTCAAATATCTAAATTAAATAAATAAATAAGTGCAACCATAAACAATTAGGAAGTACCAGGTGAATAATAAATCCAATGTAGTGAGGGCTTTTTGGGAGCAGGTGCCTTTTACACTATACATTTATTTTTCCTGTAGATCAATCTGGTATACTACTAAAAAAAGCCGTATTATAAAACAAGTTTCTCTTACCCTGGTAAATTTACTTTTGATGTTTGTGTCAAGAAAATAGTATAAAAGAAAGAATAAAAATCCAAAGATATTTGTAAGTATATTCAACTAAAAAGCCAAACATAACCAAAATTATCAGGATTTAGGAACTGCTTAAATAATGGTGGTATAATAAAACAAAACATATTAACATAGTGTAAATTATACCATATAGATAAATACCTATTTTCAATAGCTACTTGAAAAATATTAAATAAGAATTAGCATAAACTATTATATATTGTTTATTTCTTGTAGAATTATGTCTATAAAATGTGCTTGCTTTCTGTAGTGATAAAGATTGAAAAAATCAGAGGATCTTGGATAGTTGATACCTTATGGTGATAGAACTTTTGCAGTTTTTTTATTATAATTATTTTTTTATTTTTTCATTATATCACTAGACCAATAGACAATGAAAGATATTCTTTGAATGGATACTACACACTGTTAGGCAGTGAATGTATTCATAGGTGACTATCTGTAAAGAAATCCTTTACTGTGTAAGGGAGAATAGACTCAGGTTTCCTTCAATTCTGATTCTATTTCTTTCCAGAAGTTTTAAAATTGTTCTATTTTTTTCATGTCTTATATTGTCAAAGAAAACCTCATACTATAGTAATATAGTAATATAAACTCTCAATTATACTCTGATTGGCATGCTAAATAAGGTTAGTCTTGCCTGTGAAGTCTCATGTGATATTGTTTGAAATAGAAATAAAAACAAGGAACCCTTAAGCCAAATACATAATAAAATTACTAAATTTGAAAAGATGTGAAATCTACTAACGCAGATATTAATACTTTATTAATATAAACTATGCGAATATCTCCCTGAAAGAATTATCACACACATTTAAAATGTACAATGAGAAATTTAAAGATAACCTGCATCAATACTTTCTAGCACATCAAAAGAACAATGAAACTGCCTGGCTGGCATGGCTCAGTGGTTGAGAGTGGACCTATGAACCAGGAGGTCACGGTTCGATTCCCGTTCAGGGCACATGCCCGGGTTACAGGCTCCATCCCCAGTGTGAGGTGTGCAGAAGGCAGCCAATCAAATGATTCTCTCTCATCATTGATGTTTCTATCTCTCTCTCCATTCCTCTCTGAAATCAATAAAAATATTTTTTTAAAAAGGACAATGAAACCAACAAATAACAATATACAGTCCTGATGACATAGTAAGTGAAATTTGACATAGCTCTTAAAACTTTATTTTCAGTATTCAGAAAATCTTACTAGAGAGTAACAACAACACAACAAATCATTAATGTATAATGGTCTATTTGAAAATATAATGGTGGTTTACATGATGTATAGGATACAGAAAATAACCAAGAAAACATATGGTTTTGAGCTTACAAATCTTGTCAGATAAACTCTCAAATGCAAAATTAATCCCCAGTACTAATCAAATTCAGAAAGCCTAATTAGAGCTGTAAGCCTAATCTTCCAATTTGGCATTCGCCCAAAATGTGGTCAGGAGCACTAACTACATTAGTGTATAAAAACAGAGATTATCCAAAAACAATATAAGAACATCATTATCTTCTGAGTAATGATACAAACTAACATATACCTCATAAAAAGTTAATGGTCCCTTTTTCTTTGAAGAAAAAGAATCACATTTCTGATGAAAACGTTGTTATAGTAATTATTTTTCAGTCTTACCCAGAATGGAAGAAATATAGTAAGTATGTATTAGTTCAGGCAGCTATGAAATGTATAAAAATAAAATTCAGATTGCTATCACAAAGATGGTAAAAGTGTTCCATTCACAGTTGTCCTATTTTCTATCTCATTACACACTCCATAGGTGACCTCATCCAAATGCTTAATTTCAATGACTGCTTGTTCATCTATTAAACTTCGAAATTACCAAGCCTATGACTTCACTACCTATTTTCATCTAGAAAACTGCCCCCTTTAGAAAGTAGCTCCCTTAATGAAGACCCCATGCAAATGCTTATCAGGCTCCATCTATTCTAACGTGCTTCCTTCCTGTCTCTCCTAAGATTAATGCCTTCTTCTTGTCCTGACCCCCAATATTATTCAATCTGTTTTTTTCTTTCACTGTGCCTCTCTCTTTACTAATTCCTTTCCCTGGGCATTTAAATGGAATCCAGTTAAATGCTGCTCCTGCCCCTCAATATCTAGCAAAACTGGCTCAAATTCTGATGGCATGTGAAAGTATAGCCCTCTCTCTAAGATTTCTGTGAATCCTTAGGTGCTTACAATCATAGGCCCCTCCTAGTCCTTTCTGTTCTACAGCCCTGTCTTTGGTTTCCACAACAAAATCACTCACACTTAAGATTGTTGAATTTAATTATTGACTTGTCTGAGAGATCAGGGAAAGGTCCTATTACACAGCACACAATTTCTGCCATCTTCCTCTCTCAACCTGTGTCTGTTTCTCTATCCTCTCACTTCGCATTCTCTTCATTCTGAATTGCTTAAGGAACACCCAATTCACTTTACTTCTGATGTCTTGGTGCAGCCAACCCATTTTCTTTTTCTACACATTATCAATTGCTAAGTTCCACCAACAGCTGTCTTGAAATCACTTAAATCTATCACTTTTATTTTATTTCTAGGCCAACACAATAGTTCACCTTTCTGCCCCTCACACTTGGATTACTACAGTACAGTGAACTAACTAAACTCGGGCCTTCAACTCTGCCCTCTCCAATGAATCCTGTACAGACCTGAAAGATGTGTCTTTCTTTCTTTCTTTTTTTTTTTAAATATATTATTGATTTTTTTACAGAGAGGAAGGGAGAGGGATAGAGAGTTAGAAACATCAATGAGAGAGAAACATTGATCAGCTGCCTCCTGCACACTCCCTACTGGGGATGTGCCTACAACCAAGGTACATGCCCTTGACTGGAATCGAACCTGGGACCCTTGAGTCCGAAGGCTGACACTCTATCCACTGAGCCAAACCGGTTAGGGCAAAGATGTGTCTTTCTAAAGCCATCATTCACCATGTCAGTTCTAAGGTCAGAATTCTTTAACAAATTCCAATTCTCATGTGATAAAGTCCAATTGCTCTGCCTGGCATTTAAGATCTTCTATAACCTGGTCCCAACCTAATTTTCCAGCCTTATCTTCCAGGCCTCTGCCACCTGAACCAGTCAGACAGTTTTTTGCACCTACTTGCATGGTCCTGCCTCCCCAAACCTGGAATGTGTTACCCCTATGCTCCTGTTCTCTTAATCCACTCATTTTCACCTCTAGTCTCAAATATTATCTAGTCTATCAAGGCTTTCCTGGATCTCTAAGTACACAGAAATCTTTACCCTTTGGATACAATCTCATTTCTCTCGATCCCTATTAGGATAATAATCATCTCTGCTTGCCAGGGACTGAGGGGGTTTCCCGGGTCATGGGACTTTCAGTGCTAAAACTTAACGGTTCCAGGCAAACTAGGCCAGTTGGTCACCTTATCAATAACATATGTGGTGACAGTCCTAGGGAAGGAAAAGAAGGCAATACGTTTTGTGGATGCCTACTGTGGAAATTCCGATGGCCACAAAAACTCCATGGAGGGGAAAGAAAGGTGAGGGAGTACACATGTTGGTCCCAAGGATAACCCTGGGGCTGAGACCTTCAGATGAACGTGAACACACAGCTAAAGGCAGCCCACTTCTGCAGTTCCCTGCATTTTCCTCCCGCCGCCAGCACCAAGGAAAAGCAAGGGCAATAAAAAAAATATACATTTCAGGTAAGGGACTTTTCTTTTCTTTATTGATTAGGTATTACATATGTGTCCTTATCCCCCCATTTCTCCCCCAGCCTCCCCCGCCCCAGCTCGTGCCCTCACCCCCCTAATGTCTGTGTCCATTGGTTAGGCTTATATGCATGCATACAAGTCTTTTGGTTGATTTCTCCCCCTTCCCTCACACCCTCCTCTGTCTTCCCTCTGAGGTTTGATGGTCTGATCGATGCTTCTCTGTCTCTGGATCTGTTTTTGTTCATCAGTTTATGTTCATTACATTCCCCAAATGAGTGAGATCATGTGATATTTATCTTTCTCTGACTGACTTATTTCGCTTAGCATAATGCTCTCCAGGTCCATCCATGCTGTTGCAAATCAAGTAAAGGACTTTTAATAAGGAGCTAAGTGGGTGGGTAAAGTACAAATCTTAGAACCAAGAGGAAAATCTAGACAGGTAAACAACCGTTTCCTTTTATTGTTACATTGGAAACAATCAGAATAAAAGTTATTTGTCACTAAGAGAATTAAATGAAACCCACAAGTTAAGGTCAAACTCTCTGGAGGTTTTCTAATGCCAAGTTGAAATCCAAGGTGAATTATAAAGGTTTGGTAAAACGGCAGCAGACAAACCAGTCAGAGATTGTGTTAGAAACTGAGTCACCTTAAGTCACCAAGGGTCCCGCTTGGCTTTCTACTGATATTTGACCATGTCATATAGAACTGTATGACTTCATCTTCCATAATAACCATTTACAGCTGTAGTTCATTGGGAGGACCAAAGAACCTCTGATAAAGTTAATTCGTATATCAAAGTGGAGGCCAGGCAGTGGCCCAACCCAAGTCACATATCTAAAGCTAAGACAGCTTGCACGTATGAGAAATGCCTCAAGGAAACCTAACACCAATCACAATCCTCCCACTCAGTTTTAGAGAATTTACCTTACCCTAAAAAATAGGTCCTTATAAGGAAATACTTGACCTCCAGCAAATCATGCCCTGTTACTGTTGTCTCTTCTAAAGTTCTATAAAACTCCCTCTTGCCCCAAACTCCTCAGGAAGCATTCTCCACTGCTTCTGAAACTCTGTACTTCCTCAATCCATGGACTGTTTTTCCTTGAACAAAGGACATAAACTGTGGAGAGCGGCTACAGCGTTTGGACAGTTTCAAGCCTCGGACTAATGAAAGGGCACAGTCCTCTTGTGGCAAAGCCACGTGCAGGTACCAGCTTGGAGGGCAAAGCCCTCCCAGCACAATTATAGCCAAAGGCTATGGTTGTAAGGTTGACCTTATGGTCCGAATCTGTGGTCCCAGGTGGCTGAGTGATGTAGGCTGAGGGAGGTGCAGCAAGTGCTGCTAAAACAAAGCTTGATAGAGTTCTCAGGTGCATGTAATTAAGTAGATTTGAAACTCATGAGAACATTGTAAACATCTTGACCACGTCCTTGCTTTGCCTCATGGGCTCTGACTATAAAATAAAGACTTGGCTTACAGGCTGTGGCACTGTCTCTCCATCTGACAACAGTGTCCCACCTGGCCCCAACTATATTCTCTTGTCTATTTTCTTTAATCCTTCACCACTCCTCCTCAGGTTCACCAGTGACCATGCTGGACGCAGTTCAATAAACTCGTTGCTAAATTGTTTTAGCTTTGTCATTGACACTTCCTAGAACAAGCATCAGCTGTTTGGTAGGAATGCATGGGGACAGAACCCATCACAAGCGAGAAATGAGGGACTTGAGAGAACTCACCATAGAAAATGAAGTGTGGCAGAATGAATGAGCCAATTTAGCAACAGGCCCTGAAGGTCAAGTAAGGGGTATTGGATTTGAAGCAATGTGGTAGTTTGAACCTGAGCCCTTCTGCTAAAAAAAAGACAACAGGTCCACAATGAAGTTGCTCCCAGACATGGAATCTTTAACCAGCCAATCTACCTGATAGATCCCTACCATCTCTTAGAGAAAAATGACCTTGCCATAATCAATCTGCTTTTTTGCCTAGCATAACTTCTTTTTTTAATACTTTTTAAAAAATATATTTTATTGATTTTTTTTTTTTACAGAGAGGAAGGGAGAAGGAAAGAGAGTTAGAAACATCGATGAGAAAGAAACATTGATCAGCTTCCTCCTGCACACCTCCCACTGGGGATGTGCCTGCAACCAAGGTACATGCCCTTGACTGGAATCGAACCTGGGTCCTTTCAGTCTGCAGGCTGATGCTCTACCCACTAAGCCAAACGGGTTAGGGCCTAGTATAACTTCTTTGTTCCTGCTTCCTTCTACCCATGAAAGTCTTTCATTTTGTTCAGTTCCTTGGAGCTCCTTTGAATAAGATCTTTAAAATGTCCTCAGTTGAATTTCGTTTTTTAAAACTTTGAATCCAGTTACCTTGGCAGTGTACATTGTCTTTTGGGGAGAAAAAGTGCTGCTGTGTGTAAAGGAACATGCTATCCCAATGAATTCTATTGCTCTCCGAGGTCCGAATAATCTGTGACATCACCTACCCTGCCCTATCCCTTAAGCACAGTATAATTTATAGGGGAGCAAGCGACTGTCACTGGGGACTAAGAGGATCCACCATGGCTGGGTAAACCACCAGTCAGCTGATGTCTGAAGAGGATAGAGGGCTTCCTGGAAAGGAGACTGGACCAGAAGAGCTCAGTGAGGCAAGGACTGGGGCTAAGGGAGGCCTGGGATGATTAAGTAGTGATGTCAGGCACCGTTTGGAACCCCAGAAGCAGCATGTTTTGGGTGGCATATTCTGATCCCCTTCAATATTAGCATGGATTACTTTTTAGTTTATTACTTATTGCAGTTACTTATGTTTCTTTCTCTATTAGGTAGGTGATCAACTTAAGAAAAAGACCTGTCTTATTCACCTGCTCAACCTCAGGAGGGAGCTCAGGCATTAAATATCAAGGGAACCTGTTGTATGTACCTTTCTAATCAGCCCACAATTGCTTTAGGTGTGCAAACCAAATACTCAACTTGCTAGAATTATTTTAATATGAGAGTAACAAGCTTTATGACTTAATTTGTATGATCTGTTGTTGTACTGAGGTCTTTGCTTCCATCCCCATTTTAGGATACATTCAAAATAAGCCAAGTGTTACTCGAAAAAGGCTAGATTAATTTGTTGAGAGATGTACCTAATTTTCTCAGTGCATGGTTTCATTGTGCTTACAAGAAAAACTCGTAATGCTGTACCAAGGTCAAAATAATTTTTAAATAATTAAATTCTCTTTCTTCCATTTTACTCACACCAGTGCTTTAACCTGCAATAACCCGTAGTCAGTTCCCATTTAATTTGTAGGCATAAACCATTGTTAAAAAATTTGATACTTTGCCACAATTTGGCTTTTTAAAAAGCAAAATAAAATATCTGACACTACAGATGGTCAAGGCATCGTTCCTATACAGCTTGCTCTTTCCAAATATTTTGTAATCAGAGATCTGTGTTTTGAAAGCTCTTTGCAAAACTAAACACAGGGATCCTCAGGAGACCCTAGGCCAGGAAATGCTTTCAGCCGGGTCCCAATGTCACCCCTCAAAGCGTGGGACGGGAAAGGCCGGGCCACGGGAAATGGCTGAGGGCAGCCAAAGGCTGCAGGGGGCCGTCCCGCTCCGGGGCGAAGGCGGGGACCGAGCCTCGTGGGGCCGAGAGGAGGCCCCGCTCCCCGCGGCGCGGGATCGCGGCACCCCAGCCCCTCCCAACCCGCGCAGCCCGAATCCGGATACCACGGGCGCGTCGGGGCGGCCCCTTCCGCTCACTTCCGGGCGCCGGCCCGGCCATGCATCTCCTGCGGGGCACGGCTCGCGGGGCTCGGTGCCCACGCAGCCAGCTCGCCG
>NW_005871059.1:15737318-15809186 GCF_000147115.1 Myotis lucifugus | reverse complement strand
CGGGGCCGCTGAGCCCGGCCGCTAAGGCTGCCGCCTGCACCGGACGCTCGACCCGCTCGCGCCGGCACCATGGAGCGCCCCGAAGCGGGTGAGCCGGGGCTGCCCAGCGGCTGAGGGGGGCGATCGGAGCCTGGGGGCGTGGGCCCCGCTCAGCGCTCGGCCTTGGGGAGGGCCCGCTTCGCCCCGCGCCCCAAACACAGAGCTTGGAGCGCGCGCGACCCCACGCCCGCCCCGCGCGGATGCTCCTCTCCCTCCGCTTACCTCGGAGGAGCCCCGAGCCGCCGGCGGGATCGGTGCTGTTCGTCGCGAAGCGCTTTAGTGCATGCACTGTGGGTGCAACGGGGGCGATGGGACCACCCCAAGTTTCAATTGCGTTTCCCGTCTGATCTTGTGACCCTAGTACCGACTTCATGGCAACACACACCCTCCGGGGTTTGAGCAGCACTATGCTCAGAGAAGCTCCTCTTTTATCCTCTCTCACACACGTGAAAGACCTGACCACAGAGTGTCGTTGAGGATTTTATCCTAAGTGTTTGAAAAGGACCTTTTTAAACTGGCGCCAAGTCAGTGGTAGGACTCAGAATCAATTTCCAGCTGAAGTGTGCACTCTCTGTGAATAGAACTTGGTGTATAGGCTCCCAATTAGAGAAAAGGTGCTCTTCTGTGAGCTCTTTGTAAAGGCGTACAGAGAGCTAAAAAGCATTACAATGTTAATTGTATTATATAATAGCTGTTAACTGGTGTAAGTACTTATGTTTACAATTGTCGTGGGAATGAAATGATTAAGGCCTTGTGGGTGGGTTCAGAGAGTTTGAGTTTTTGAGATAGCTTATCTGGGCTTTTCCATACTCATTTTAAAGTTTAAGATGTTTGGGGAGGTTACTGTTTCCTTACATTTCTCTTCAAATATTACTGTCTTATTTCGTCCATTTCTCTCTAGACACTGGGTTGTACTTTTACTTTTATGATGAAGAAACCAAAGCATGGAGGTCAAGCGACTTGTTGATTGTCACATAGTTCTCAGCCTTTATCCAGATGAAAGATGTTACTATTTTTACTAGCTAAGCCAGGACTAGCATGGATGGCTTGGACCCTTTCCATTGGTTCTTGGGGGCTATACCCAATGTGTATATCTAGCAGAAAAAATAGAAGTCTGGCTTAATAAAGTCAGGCTTTATTATCCAAACTAGAGGCCTGGTGCACGAAATTCGTGCACAGGGGGTGGTGTCCCTCAGCCCGGCCTGCACCCTTTCCAATCTGGGACCCCTTGGGGGATGTCCTTGCCAGCCTGATGGCCCCCAACTGCCCTCCCCTGCCAGCCTGATGGCCCCTAACCGCTTCTGCCTCCGTTCCCCACCACTGTGGCTTTGTCCAGAAGAAAGCCAGATGTCCAGAAGATGGCCAGTCACCTGGTCTAATTAGCATAGTACCTGCATATTACCCTTTTATTAGTATAGATACAAGCCTGCATTTGTGTGACAAAGTGCAAACTGTCTGTCCCCCCCGCCCCCCGCCCCCAATTGGCCTGTCTATGATGAACTCATTTGCTGAAGTGCACATGTATTTGAATATTAGTCTATAGTTGATGTATGGTTTTATAATGTATTTTAAGTGTAGACATTATTTTCTTACAAAATTAATATTAATTATATTTAAAAACATTTGAATAGCAGAAAGTGGGAAAATACAAATACATTGAAGGCAACTATGTCAGCATTTAGATATTTATATCCTTTAGCCTTTTCTTACATAATTGTAATCATAGTATTATATTTGCTTTTTAAAAAGTCAGTATTTGGTATCAACTTTTTTTTTTTTTTGGTTGTTGCAGTCTTCATAGCCATTACTCTTAATTGTCATTAGTGTGAGTATGCTTGGTGTAACCATATTCCTATTAGGCATTTAAGCGGTTCCACTTTTTCTTTTTTGTTTAAACAAAGCTGTGGGGAATCTATGGCAGCATACTGTATATGATAGATACCCAGATATAGCAGTAAGAAGAACATTTTCATGGCTCCTGGTCTGTTGCCAGACTGCTTTCTGAAAGGATTACTTCAATTTACAGCGCTATAAACTGTGTCTATTAAGAGGCAGCGGTACATGTTGCTGGAAGGAGCAGGTTTGGCAGCAGAATGACTGGACTTAAATTCCAACCCCAGACCTGGCTGTAACCTTGGGCAAGTTACTTAATTGGCTAGTCTGTAAAAATCGGTAAAATAATAGTACCTCCCTGATAGCATAGTTCTGTGGATGAAAGGAGTTACTGTCTGTAAAGTGCTTCTGGCTGTGCTTGGCATATAGTACAGGCTCCATATTAGCTGTTGTTAGTAGTAGTAGTTTGCCAGTTTGACCTCATCTTTGTGTTATTAGTGCACTTAGAAGCATTGCTTTTATTTGGACTTGCACAAAAGATGGAATTTTATTTTAAATATGGCTAGAACAAATTTTAAGTACTCAGAGCAATCAATTTATGGTTTAAGTGCTTTACTTAAGGGTCAGTTATTTTAAGGCAGTTTTCCAAAAGCAAAATATTTACACCTTCTGTAAAAGAAAGTGTAGTTATGATGGATGTGTTTAAGTCATGTCTGCTAGCTTTTGCCTAACACTAAAGCTTAGAGAATTGGAGGAAGGCTTCTAGGTTGAGAAAAATTGCTCTATAAATGACCAGCAGTTCTTTCAAGAGTTACTTGGAAGTGGTATGGACTTTTTCCTGAGTTAATAATTCATATCTACAAAATGGTTTCAAGTATTCTGTAATTTAATGGAATAAAGTTTATATTTCACATTCTAGACTTGTGTATTTTGACATAACATTGCATTCAAGAGTATGCCTTGTTAATATGCTTTATTTAAAAAGATGGAGAATGGCCCTAGCTGGTTTCGCTCAGTGAATAGAGCATCGGCCTGTGGACTAAAGGGTCCCGTGTTCAATTCTGGTCAAGGGCACATATCTCGGTTGCAGGCTTGATCCCTGGCCCTGGTCGGGCCCCTTCGGGAGGCCACCAATCGATGTGACTCTCGCACATCAATGTTTCTCTATCTGTCTCTCCTCCTCCCTTCCACTCTCTCTAAAAATCAGTGGAAAAAAGATGGAGAATGATGTTGAGCAAGTCATATTATGCTTCAACATTTTTATGTTGTATAGGATAGTAGTACCTTTCCTTCATTCACCCTGTGAAAATGAGAATCTGTGATGTGCTGAAGCTGCCTTTAAACACCAGGAGTTATTTCCTCATGGGCATTGAGATATCTATATGGCAGTGTATCTTGAGTAATTTATTATCCACTCCCAAATGTGTGCTTACCTTTATTTAGTCATTCAGTACAAATGTATTGATCACCTCCTGTTGTTGGCATTGAGGAATCAAAGGAGAATAAGACAGGGCACTTAAGGAGCTTAGACTAAGGCGACCATATTGATAGGGGTGTAATTATGAAAAGCTCCCCCTTTCACTTCCAAAAGTGTCTGGGTTTGGGTGGTAAACTATATAGTCCCTTTAGCTTAGAGTCTAATGAGAAAGACAGACCTGTGGACATGTGGTGCGAGTGCTGCGACAGGAGGAAGCACTAAGTAACTGGATTACCTGACTTGGTGCTGAGTTGGGGATCAGGAAAGTTTTCACTGATAGTAAACATCTGATTTGAGTTTTAACCTCTAAATGGATTGTTCTCAACTGTTAACACACAGTCTCTTTAGTCTGAGGTAGAACAAAGAATGGAAGAGGTGAAGGGATTTTCTGGGGCAGTGTTTTTCAAACTTTCATTGCACATTAGACTCACCCTGCGAGGCTTTAAAAAACATACTGGAAGCCAGCCTGATCCCCAGAGATTGTGAGTTAGTTGGCCTGGTGTGGGACCAGACGCTGGTAATTTTAAAAACTTCCTCAGGTGATTCTAATGGGCAGCCAGGATTTAGAATTTTTCAACTAGGACAACCTTGTGCATATTCAGTTGCACAACTACTACTCTTTGTTGCTTGCTTTGCAGCTGTACGCTACATGGTCAGTGATGATCCGTTATGTGTAGTTGTATGTGCCCAAAGGTAAAAGGTATTCATTTATCTATTAAAACTTTTGTATTGCTCTATTAAAACTTTTATGTAAGTATAAACTGTGGTGTTCAATGCAAGTATAAAAATAGAAAGGAAACTGTGACTGGTTTTTACATATTTCAAATAGTTGTGAGCTTATGATTAGACACATAGTAAATTATAAGATCTTTTGCCTTTTTAAAAAAAAAAAAATTTAGCCCAGCCAGCATGGCTCAGCAGTTGAGCATCGGCCTATGAACCAGGAGGTCATGGTTCGATTCCCCGTCAGGGCACATGCCTGGGTTGAGGGCTCAATCCCCAGTGGAGGTGTGTAGGAGGTAGCCGATCAATGATTATCTCTCATCATTGATGTTTCTATCCTCTCTTCCTCTCTGCAATCAATAAAAATATATTAAAACTAGAGGCCCGGTACTCGAAATTCATGCGGGGGGGGGGGGAGGGGGCGCGTATCCTCACCCCAGCCTGCACCCTTTCCAATCTGGGACCGCTGGCTCCTAACTGCTCACCTGCCTGCCTGATCATCCCTAACTGCACTCCCTGCCGGCCTGGTCACCCCCAACTGCCCCCCCCACACCCACTGACCTGGTTGCCCCCAACTGCCCCTCACCACCTGGCCAGCCTGGTCTTCCCACGCAGCCTGCTGTTCAGTCGTTTGGTTGTCCCTTACCGCCCTGCTGGCCTGGTCACCCCACACAGTCTGCTGTTTGGTCATTACTATTACTGTGATGGCGTCTGGGACAATTTGCATATTCTTCTATTATTAGTATAGATTATTTACTTATTTATTGAATTTAGAGAGAGGAAGGAAAAGAGAGAGAGAGTGTGAGAGAGACTGAGAGAGAAACATCGATTTGTTATTCCACTTATTTATGCAGTCATTGGTTGATTATTGTATGTGCTCTGAAAGGGGATGGAACCTGCAATCTTGGGGTATTTGGATGGCACTCTAACTGAGCTACCAGGCCAGAGCAAGATCTTTTGCTTTTTAATCATTGAATTTCCAGGAAAGCATATTTAGAGTCAAATATTTTTTACTGAATTTCCAGTGTTAATATAATAATGGAGAGGAAAGATTTAAAAGTCTTTATTGAAGAAAAAAAATAAAGGTCAGAACTTATACAAATGAGAATACATAGTGATAGTTGTTAAAAAGTAAACATGAAAAAGACTGACAAAACCTTGTTGGTTTGTTTTCAAAAGGTATGTGAAAAAGTATAGGTTTAGAATTAAGAAAATATAGCTATAAATGATCTCGAGGATTATTGATTAACTAAGTCTTCATCTTACCCTTATTTGAATACAGTTCTATAGAAAATTATTAAAGTTATTTAATATAAAAATGCATTTATAAAAAAATAGACTCTGGGACACATTGTATAAGTAGTTTTACAATATATTTGGATACAAGTGGTATCATTTCTTTTTTTTTTTATTGCTTAAAGTATTACAAAGAGTATTACATATGTCTCCTTTTTTCCCCCCCGACCTTGACATTCAGGGGAATGTCAAGGCTATCATTTCTTAACATGTTAAATTTTTTTTTTTTTTAGTTCCAGTGGGCTTTATTGAGATAAATTAACAAAAGTCAAGATTTTATCAACCATCTTTTCTGAGCTTTATAACCTCAGCAGAGACTCTGGTCCACATGTGCACCTACAATGTAATACTCCCCAACAAAAAACGAAGCCCCATTGGAACATTTGCTAATTAACAGAAAGCCAATTATCCCTTGCCCCAGATGTTTGCAAAATTTTGAGTCCCCACTGTTCATTTCTCAGTGGAACTGGCCCCTTATGGCTAGGGACAATCAAATTATACCCATTTTCATTGAACAAAAATTTTCAGGTTTTAGTTTTGTTTCAAAAAGGGAACAGTGACTTGGTTTCCTCCAGGCACCCCTGCCCCACAACCACTGGTTAAAACACAGTAACCTGTATCATCATAACCCAACCCTCTCCTTCCCTGCCCAGCATTGTCTACAGAGAATTTAAATACACTTCCTGTTGGAATCTGTCAGCTGTGGACGGGCACAGTCCAGTGCCAGCCTGGCTCCCTCTGTCCTCATGAACTTACAGCCTTTGAACCCTTAATTCTTTACCCCAAAGATGAATTTTTAGATCAGGAGTAGACTTTCTCTGGGAGTTTAACATGTTAACTTTTATTGAATTTATTTAGTTGAGTTGTTTTAGCTTAGCATATAAGTTTTAAATTAAATAACTTGTTTTTCTTTTTTGTGGTATGCTAAAGAAGAAGTGAATTCCAGTGAATGTGAAAATATGGCGGGGAGAAAGAAAATGTCAGAAGAATTTGAAGCCAATGCTATGGATTCTCTGGTAGATATGCCACTTGCTACTATAGATATTAAAGATGATTGTGGAAGTAAGTACTTTATTAAATAAATATTCAACTTAGTGGTATATATTTTTTCCTTAATAAATTCACCTTATATACCTGTCATGTTTTTGAGTTTGGACTGTTAATTAATGGTTATCTAGACTTAAAAGCTTCAATGGAGAGCCAATAGGTTAAGAGCTCTGATTTCCTAAGGTGGATGCCATCCAGGATGCTGTGGGAATACATGGGTGAGGATGTGTGTGTGGGGGCATATAACCTGGATGTGGGCGTAAAGGGTGTCCTGGAAGGCTTCCCAGAGGTTTGGGAACAGTACAGGATGCCTGGCTGCTAAGTATGAACTATCCGGGGTTCTTTCCTCTATGCTGTCTTTGATGATCAAAATTTTCTGTGGAGTGATAGGAAATTACAGATTCCTCTTTCCCACCTCTGTGTCAGGTGGAACCTCTTCGTTTTATTTTTAAACATCCCATGTGATTCTGATGCTCAGCCAGTCTCAGAAACCACACTGTCACAGTCTCTTCGCATACAGGAAACCTGGTTTATATTTTGGGGAGATATAAGGAGTGAGGGATGTTTAGAATGTATGAAATCTCTGGTACCTTGTTAGTCAGTGTTTCCTATTCCATAGTCCAAAGAAAGGGAAGGAGGAAGAGGTATTTGCTCCGTCAGGACATGGGATTCCCGTCTTTTCCTTACAGCCGGCCTGTAGGGAACAGTTTTTGTGGTTTTCATGGCTGTCAGAGAAACCTTCATTTGAAGAATTAGTGTGTGTGCCTGGTAAGTAGGAGAAGATACCTTTTGGAAATGAGAGGCAAGAATTGCAATGACTTAATCATGTTTTCCTCTTAATTCCCTACTTTTTGAACAATAAAATGAATATATCTAAAAATTACAATCACTTCTTTCTGATTTCATTATTCTAAGTTGGGTACACAATAAAGAAGAAAGCTCCTGACTAATCATGCCTACGTGCTGTGCCCGTCCACTCTTCTCCCCTCTGATCCCTGTTGCAGTCTCTGGATCACTCCCATCCAAGTGCTCATAAGTTAGACTGGAATAAGAAGTGAAACTTGTTCACCGTTTCAGCTATCGGTACTTCTTATACAGATCTAATCTATATGAAACAAACGGCTTCTACTACAGATTGAGAGTGATGGCTCCAGAATCCCAGAAAGCATCTAGTGTTTCTATAGCTCCACTATATTCTTTTTTTTTAAAAAAAAAAAAAAATATATATATATATATATATATATATATATATATATATTAATTTCAGAGAGGAAGGAAGAGGGAGAGAGAGATAGAAACATCAATGATGAGAGAGAATCATTGATTGGCTGCCTCCTGCATGCTCCCCACTGGGGATCGAGCCCTCAACCCAGGCACGTGCCCTTGACTGGAATCCAACCTGGGACCCCCTTTAGTCCGCAGGTTGACGCTCTATCCATTGAGCCAAACCAGCTAGGGCTCCACTGTATTCTTATATCTTCACCGGTGATGAGAAACTGGCCACTGGGGGCAGAAAGAAGGAAAGAGATGTGTCAGCGATTCTGCAATGCATTCCTGCTCTGAGGTACAGCTGCTTCCTCAGAGGATGGGCATTGGGAAGATTGGCCAATGCTTCATCTGAATAGGGGTCTTTTCTCTCTAGTATATGGTGTACTTATTACCAAGGAAATGATCTCATCCATGTAAGTTAGGGTCACCCCATGGATGTCCATTTTTAGGCATTGAGTATTATAGCCACTTTTTGATAGCTCAGACTCTGTGAGTTAAAAGTCTTTGTGGGTTAGTCTAGACCCGTGGTCGGCAAACTGCGGCTCGCGAGCCACATGCGGCTCGTTGGCCCCTTGAGTGTGGCTCTTCCTAACCCTTAGGAGTACCCTAATTAAGTTAATAACAATGTACCTACCTATATAGTTTAAGTTTAAAAAATTTGGCTCTCAAAAGAAATTTCAATCGTTGTACTGTCGATATTTGGCTCTGTTGACTAATGAGTTTGCCAACCACTGGGACCAGTGGATGGCAAACCGCGGCTTGCGAGCTATATGCGGCTCTTTGGCCCCTTTAGTGTGGCTCTTCCACAAAATACCACGTGCGGGCGCACACATACAGTGCGATTGAAACTTCGTGGCCCATGCGCAGAAGTCGGTTTTCGGCCTGGGCGAGTTTATTTTGAAGAAGTGGTGTTAGAAGAAGTGGGGGTACATTCGCTGAGGTCGACCCCTCAGATTGAGGATGTTTTTAGCAAAGGCCAGTTTAGGAGTACCCTAATTATGTTAATAACAATGTACCTACCAATATAGTTTAAGTTTAAAAAGCAATGTACCTACCTATATAGTTTAAGTTCAAAAGAAATTTCAGTCGTTGTACTGTTGATATTTGGCTCTGTTGACTAATGAGTTTGCCGACCACTGGTCTAGACTCCAGACCACCATGTATAATATTACTTTTGTGGGAAGATTGAGTTCAAACTCCCAACTTACACACAGTCAGTGTGTTATAATGAGAGAGACAGAAAACTTGTGTTTAGGGTTTTGGTTATTTTATTTTCTACTTGCATGACATTGGGTACAATGTCCAGTTTGTGAGCTGGACTTCTTCAACTGTGAAATATAATTTTCTCCTGTTTACCTCACATGGTGTTGCTGTACAGATCAAAAGAGGTAATGTGTGGAAGAAGGCAATTAAAAATGTAAAATATGTGTAAATGCTATGTATGAAACCTTTGAGACATATCCTTTATTTGTTTGCTCATTTTTATAATAGCATTTACTAAAACACTAAGGAACAAATAGTAAAATTCTTTGCAAACCAGAAACTAACTCGTTTTTGTGAAGAGAGATTTGTATAGAAATACATAAAAATTGGGATTTTTATTGTCAACCCTTAAACCTTAAGATAGATATAGTTACAGTGTTTGTGTCCAGACAGTAGCTTGAAATGATTGGGGCTTCTCTACATTTAGTAACGTGGACATGAATCAGTGGAATGGCTCCGTGGTAGACAACACCTTAAAATTCTCAAGTAGCTGGTTGTTGCCTTTGGTTCGTTCAGTTTCCTTTGGTGGGTGGAAATTGTGAATTAACTGCCAAGAAATTCTTGTTGGTTGAAACCCTGGCAGAGCAATGGGGAGAATAGTGCTAACAAGAACACCGTGGGAAGGCGAATCCTTGCCAGTAAGAAAACTCCTCCCCAAATGTTTGATCTGAGTGTCTCAGTTGTCAACTGCGTTACCTTCAGTGTGGGTGCAGTGTCACTAGGTGAAATGCAGCCTAGTTGGCTGAAATGAGTCTTTACTTTTTTTTTGGTTTAGTTTTGGAGAAGAGACTATTTTACTAGGATTATATGTTAGAATATGAAATGTATTAGAATATTACATTAGAATTAAATGTAAATATATTTGTTATATTTATTAGGATATAAGTATCTATTACAAATAAAATATTCAAATGTATGTAGAAAAGAAAATTGTAAAAATATGTAGGAAGCCTTACAACCTGAGCCACACCTCTGGCTTTACAGGGTGGACATGTTCTGGGAGAAAATGCAGCATTAGCGAGTTGTTGGCCTGGGCCTGGATATGTCCGTTTGCTTTACGGGGGGAAGTGTCATTGATCAATAGGTTATACGCCCCAGTAAACCACCCAGAAAATGGGGTTGCTGCTGTCCTGCTTCTGAAAGCTGAATGGGAGTATGCAAGGGAGAGTCATTCTGTTGCTGACAGGAATGGCTTAATGTGCTTCCCATAAAGTATAAATCTGTAGAGGCCTTTAGTTTATTGGACTCTATTCCCTTAAGAGAATCGCAGCCTTTATCTATCAAGCCATATTTAATCAAGATTCAAGATAAAATATTTGAGTGAGTTTTTTTTTTTTTTTGCAACATGTCTTTCCTCATTGTGGAATTTAGTTCTTCTCATATTGAAATGATTACAGTCCTTATTTTACCTCACACAGAATTCTAACCTTGTAGTTATTAGAGATTTCAGAGATGTGGGAAATTATCATTGTATTACTTATTATCTAATACAGTTAAGTTGTATTTTTAAAAATACTTCAACTATTAAATATTTTAATACATCAATTGAAACTTACTGTACCTGAAAATTTTTTTTATAGAAAAATGATTTATCAAATAAAGTTGAATTGCTATCCCGGTATTATCCTGAATCAGTTTTTTAAAAAGGTAAATTATGTTCTGTTTCCTTTCTGTAACTGATTGGGGAAGAATAGTCCAAATTTTATTTTGAAAGGCTTAAAGTAAATATTTGGCCCAAATGATACTAAGGATTGATATCTTACTCTCCCCCCTTAAAACACACACACACACACACACGCACACACACACACACACGAAAACAAAAATTAGAAAAGCTTAATAGATACATTAATTCATTGAACACATAATTATTGAATGCCTGCTATGTACCAGATACTATTATTGGTGCTGGGCAAAGGTTGTAGAAGATAAAGTTCAGTTAGTAGGCAAATGTATGGAGAGTTATTCAACTTCATAAGTATCAAAGGGTGCACATTCAAATATGATTATAACCTACCAGATTGGCAATTTCTTTTAAAAATAGTACTTAGTAATTTTAGTGTTGTATCTGCATTGTTTGTGACAATGTATTCTTATACTTGTTTTATGAGTGTTCTTATCCTATGCATGAACATTGCTAGATATTATATGAGTACTTTGTTTACTGTATTTTCATATGGACTAAATAAAAAGAGTAGTAGCAAATTATATCTTGGAACTTAGGTTATGATTTCAAAGTTAGAAATAACATGAAGTTCAGTAAGGAAAAAGGGGATTTATATTCTGGCCATACAAATAAACTTTACAGCAAAAAGACAAAGATGGACAAAGAGGAAAAAAATTAGATACTGGGTTCGGTAGGTAACAAGTTGACTGTAAGTCAGCAGGACTCTCTGAATTAAAAATAAAACAGATATATTACAAGGTTAAATAAAGCCACTATAGCAAAAAACACTCATAGGATTTATTTCCTCTTTTACCCAGCTGTCATCAGATAATTTCAAATTTTGCCCTGGCTGTGATACCTAACAAAAGAAAATTTTAGCTAATCCAGTTCAAATGAAAGTTAAATAGTTATTGGTAAGATTATAGAAAACTAAGGGAATTTAGAGAAACATTGTACTTATTTTTACCGAGAATTGGGGTTTTTATGCTATGTCATTCTCATGATGCCAGAATTGTTAGAGTTGTGATACATTACAACTAAGAGTATTACCTTCAGATAAAAAAAAGAGTATTACCTTCAGAGATTATGGTTTTTCTTCTCCGTATGTCTGCAAACTGGTCTTATGGAATGCTTGAAATGCAAAGATTGTTGCTATAGAGAGCAGGACAGTTTAGTTTTAAATAGATAAGGTATAAAACAATTTACAATGCTGAAAGCTTCAGTGCCCTTTCAAATGCGATGTTATTAGGTCTATTTCCCTTCTTAGTATTGTTCATATTGAGTAAAATATAGCAAAAATGTTTCTGTGTCTTATGTTCATAATAAGAAATATATTTTACATTTCTACCCAATACACATGTGCACGCAAAAAGCTCACATTTCATGAAGTAATACTTAAACTTCCCACAAGCAATGTACTGTCCTATAGTAATTCTATTCCATTACTTTTCATTCCATTTCAGTTTTTAAAAAGTGCCTTTTTATTATTTCCTAAGATGATTTCATAACCCTGAGTAGGTTTATACTTGGAATTTAAAAAAATAAAAACTAGACTATAGGTTTAGGATCCTCTTTCTACTATGTTAATTTTAGTTTGGACACACATCTTTATTTAACTTCACCACCAAATGTCCTAATTGGTACAGCTGTTAACAGTACCTTTATCACAGATCACAGAATTCTATAACTAACCCTAGATGGAGATTATCTGTCCCTCCCCTGCCTCTGGTGTGTGTGTGTACTTTTAAGTATAGTCAAAAGTAGAATATTATAATAAGTCTGATGTTCACTACTTCTTTCTCACTGGGTTATTTTGAAATAAATTGCAGATGTATAATTTTTATCTGTAAAAACTGTAGTGTGCATCTTTTTTTAAAAATATATTTTATTGATTTTTTACAGAGAGGAAGGGAGAGGGATAGAGAGTTAGAAACATTGATGAGAGAGAAGCATCGATCAGCTGCCTCCTGCACACCCCCCACTGGGGATGTGCCCGCAACCAAGGTACATGCCCTTGGCCAGAATCGAACCCGGGACCCTCCAGTCCCCAGGCTGACGCTCTATCCAGTGAGCCCAACCAGCCAGGGCGGTAGTGTGCATCTTAAAAGATATTCCTTTTTAAAAACTACCCAAAGCATCCTTTCCATACTAACAAATAATAGTAATTCCTTAAGTCATCAAATGTCAGCATTCACTTTTTTTGACATAATTTTTTAAAAACTGGTTTGAATTAGGAACCAAAGTCTATGATTATATTTGATTGACACATCTCTTTTATCTCTTTTCATCTATAGGTCTTTGTGTGTGTGTGCGTGAGTGTGTGCATGTGTGAGTGTGTGTGTTTATTGGCGAAGAAGTCAGGTTGTGTAGAAGTACCCTATTATGGTCATTTAACATCTTTCTCTGTCCTTTATATTTACAGTTAACTAGTAGTTATATTAGGAGGCTTTTTCAAGTTTTGGAATAAAAATGCTGCAAAAAATGTTTTGATTTTACTATTGTGTGACATCAGGAGACACATAATGCTTGGTTGTCTTGCCTTTTTGTGATGCTAGAATTGATCAGTGGCTTTCTATCTTGTCATCTGATGTATCCATTATGAGAGTTTCCATCAGCTTTCTATCTAATGGATTGTTCATTGATGAACTTTGGGTTGATCCCATTGCTCTATTATGTATTTCAAAATGGTGATATTTTAACTCTATTGTTTTGCATTTATGAGCTGAAAATTTCTATAAAGAAGGACTTTACCTTAATTAACTTACTTCTTTTATAACTCTTTGGTCATAAAGAGAGACTGGATAAATGTGTGATTTATTTTTCCCCTTTATCATCAGATTTTTAGAATAACAGTTCTTTAGACTCCTCCAAAGGTGACCTGTAAGTTTTTGGTTTTAATTTTTCTTTTGTTTATTATCTTGAACTGATGGTTTTAAACTTATTTGATGTTTAAATAACATCATTGAAGTTATTATTCTATTTGATGCTCAATTTGTTTAATCTTTGGCCAATGTCGGCAACTTTCAAATATGCTCCAGAGACTTCTGACATGGTCCAGGAGTCTTTGATTTCCAGGCTGCTCTGATCCATTTTGTGCCCCAGACCTAGAATCAGCTATATCTCCAAGGACAGGCCAGACTTTCTGGTTATCAGATAAAGAATTGAAGTGACTTGATAGGAAGATGCTTGTTGGAAGACGAGTTTTGTGTGTAATAGTAACTACTTAGGCAGAACTGCAATGGAGAAGTAGTTTGATCCAATAGAAAGTATTCTAGGAGACTTGAGGTCTAGATACCAGACTCAACTTTGTGATACTGAGCAGTTTTTAAAGGATTTTCTGCTATTGTTTCATCATATGTGAAATGAGAGGCTTAGTAAGATCCGGGTTGTATAGACACGTGGGAATTATGCTATTGGTTTAGCTCAGACTTTTGCCAGTCTTTCTCAAGACATTGGGTGCAGGTGGTCACTGTGGTCGATTAGAATTGATCCAAAGATGAAACCAACCTGTGAGATTAAATGTAATTAGGTGGTTCTTCCCTCCCACTCCTTTCCAAAAGCATACCTTAGAAAATATATTAGTATTTTTACAAAGTCTCTATGAGACACTCCAGTTTGAACAGTAAGCTACTGTTCAGGAAGACACAGCCTGAAAACTCAATTAATGGTAGTTTTGCATACATATAGAAGCCCCAGGCAAAATCTCTAAAAAAGGAGAGACAATTTCACACTGATTTGGTGATTATTTCTGGGGGCATAGCTTCATAATTAGAATTGCTGAATGTTATAAATGAGTCTTTTGAATATGACTTTAAAAAGAAGTGCTTTAAGTGCTTCTGAAATGATCTACAGTCAAGGACCAGTTTTGTTTTGTTTGTAATTCCTATTTGTTGCCCACTGATACTTTTGTAAAAGGCAATAAAAATGAATTATTAGAAAAATGTTTTAAAAATGACCAACAGAACAGAAACCAAAATTCAACAGACAAAATTCCTTTGCCTAAGTGCTATGAGTGTTTCCAAAGTAGTCTCTTAATTTTTACAACAAATAGCTTGTAGTGTGACATTGGCTGCAAACTAAACTTTGAGTGGCACTGCTACAAGTAGTCACACATATTGAGTCACACAGGATTGATGAAAAAATAATGTTTCCTAGGGTCATGAATTTTGTGGCACAGAGGTGAGAATGGTGGTTGGTCATGTGTTAGATCAGAGGTTAGTACACTGTGACCCACTGGCTGGCTGGTTTGTGAAAGTTTTACTGGAACACAGCTATACCTATTCATCTGTGTTTTGTCTACAACAGACTTGGGTAGTTTTGACTGAGACTATATGATATGCAAAGTCTAAAATACTTACTCTGAGGTCCTTTGTGGGAGAGTTTGCCAGCTCCTGCTTTAGATTTGAAAATGACCGTTGTGAATGATTGGTACTTATATAGTTTTTGTTTCCTATATTAACTTTGTTTTAATACATTAGGTATATTATTGTTTGATTTTTATCTTCTAGTCACTGATGTACCTCAAGTAAATTTGGAAAGAAGTGAAGAAAATGAATATAAAGATCAAATAAAGAAGAAGAAAAAAAAGTACAAAGACTATCAACCAAACTATTTCCTATCCATTCCAATCACCAACAAAGAGGTGCTATATTTTTACAAACTATTTTTACTATAAAGTTCTAAATTATACTTACAGTACACTAAATACTTACTTGTAAGTCCATTTTCTCTCAGTTTTTAGGAGTCTTTGGTGGCATGTTAGCTGGGGCTTATAGGGAATATTTGTATTTAAATGGAATGTATTTAAAAAATAATTTTGAAAAATATTATTTCAACCATCACATTTAAACAATTTTGCAAAAGCCACTTGAGAAAGTATTGCCAGATGGCATGTCATGGTCCTTTCTAAGCATTTGTTCACCACAACAGAGGAAACTTTCAGGAGCTGAGAGCAGTGACCAGGTAGAAAGAGAGGAATTCTGAAATCTTTGCTAGGAAAGTAAACTGGGCTTTCTTGCTGCTTAGTCCTGTATATGGTAATGATGATTGCAGCATAATTTCTTTTTTTAAAAATATGTTTTATTGATTTTTTTACAGAGAGGAAGGGCGAGGGATAGAGAGTCAGAAACATCGATGAGAGAGAAGCATCAATCAGTCGCCTCCCACACACCCGCTACTGGGGATGTGCCCGCAACCAAGGCACACGCCCCTGATCGGAATTGAACCTGGGACTCCTCAGTCCCCAGGCCGACACTCTATCCACTGAGCCAAACCAGCCAGGGCTGCAGCATAATTTCTTTAAAAATTACTCACTGTCATATCAACTTAATATTACATGACAGACTTGGTAGAAATCTATTAAAAATCTGAAAAATTAATGTGGTATGAATAATAGGAAATCAGATCAGCTAATTAGCCCACATTAAGAAACCCCTCTATATGTGGCTGAGAAAGCAAACTACAGTATCTAATTAAAACTGCTAGAGTAGTGGGCTAAAGAGATTATGGGGGGAAAAGAGGACCTATGTAATACTGTCAACAATAAATATTTTAAGTTAAAAAAAAGTACAACTGCTAGAGCAGTGATGTAGGAATTGAAATGCCTTACAAAACAACGCCTGACTTGGAAGACTGACTGCATTTACATACTGACCCAATTTAAGAGCCAGAACTGAATTTCTCTTTGATTGTGGGTTTTAATCTCTTTTTACTGGGCACTTTCAGGTTGCTTCTCCCCTTACTTAACTAAAATGTTTCTAGGGAATGCTAATGAATCTTTAAAAATAAACAAAATTGAGATCAAAGAAATAAATATCATAAGAAAAAAATTCTCTTGGGACATTCTAGGAAATATCTAGTCTTTTAGATAAGCTTTAGCCAGGGAAAGAAGACAAATGAAAAGATAAATTGTATTCCTAACAGTACAAGATCGTAGAATCATATTCTGATTTCACTGGTACATACTGGGGGGTTAATAGTAAAATAGTTCTTAAAAGTGTTTAGTTTAATGTAACCAACAGTTATATATTACTAGAGGCCCGATGCATGAAATCCGTGCAAGAGTAGGCCTTCCTTCCCCTGGCTGCCGGCACCGGCTTCCCTCTGGCACCCGGGACCCCTGGCTTTCCTTTGGCCGCCGGCAGGCACCCGGGATCCAGGCTTCCCTCGCAGCCCCGGCTTCATCCAGAAGGTTGTCTGGAAGGACATCTGGTCTAATTAGCATATTATGCCTTTATTATTATAGATTTTAAAATGCTGCCTGGCTGGTGTGGCTGGGTGGTTGAGCACTGACTTATGAACACAGGAGTCGGGGCACATGCCTGTGTTGTGGGTTTGATACTGAGTGGGGGCATGTAGGAGGAGCCCATCCATGATTCTCTCTCATCACTGATTTTCTGTATCTCTCTCCCTCTTCCTTCTTCTCTGAAATCAATAAAAAATATTTTTAAAAATAAAATACTGTGAGTTATTTGGAAAGGTTTTCTTTGAAATAAAGGATCATGTGTACATATGGGGATTAGAGGAGAGTAGGACGTCAAAGGTGTTGCTGCTAACGGAGCAGTCAGACCCAAGCCAGGTCCTTAAGAAACTGATTGTGAAATAGAAGGGTCTTCCCAAGGACCTGTGATTTATGATTGGGAGAGACTTCAGTTCCTTATTTTGATTTGTTGGTTAGAGAGTGTTCCACTGCAGAGTCAATTAGTATAAAAATTGTTGAAAACTTCATACATTACTTTCATTAGGCCCTTCATTTTATCTTTCTCCACCCCTCTACTCTTGGCTTTCATGGTGGTCTGAATAGCAGTTCTGTATCATCCTTCACTCATGCCTTCCCCCTAACCCTAATCCTAACCCTGATCCTGACCCCAACCCTACTAATTCTGGTTTCTCACCTCTTCCAGTCAAGATTGGTGGGGTGATATGGTGGGGAAAGGTGGATGGGGAAGGGAACTGAGAAGAAAGCTGGTAGAGAAAGTCTTTCCTTCACCTCTTAGTTCAGGTGACGGGAGGAAAGGGGATGAGAGAACTGTATGCAAACCTTAGTTTTCACTGAGCAGCCTTTGTTTCTGCTTCTCAACCTCTGGGATGTTGTATAGAAAATGACAAGAGTCCAAGCTTTGGAGTCTGACAGACCTTGTTCAAATACCAGCTGGGTCACAAACTCTACTGTGGATGTAGGCAGGTTACTGAATTTCCGTAGTTTCAGTTTCTTCGGGTATAAAATGGAATTGACTATTATTATTTTATAAACCCAAATCTGGACATATTACCTCCCTGTCTATACATTTCAGTATTTTCCCAGTGACCTTAGGATAAAGACAAAGTCTTTACCACAGTCTATAAGATTCTGCATAGTCTGACCTCCACTTCAGCCCTCCTTCCTTCTGCTGGAGCCCCCTCTGACCTTCTGTGAACTTACCGGGGTCCCTCTGCCCTTCTCTGGTGGGGAGTTTTCTTTCCTCTCTGGGTTTGTTAAAGCCAAAATCTCAGCTCAAGCCTCTCCACTGTGACCACCCTGACGAGGTCAATCTGCCCCTTCCCCCGAAAGACTTGAAAGTCTTTCCTTTTGTCATTTGTCATCCTTGCAATTTGACACTTGTTAGTCTTCTTACAGAGTTTTTCAGCCCATTCCCAGTACCTACAACAGTGCTTGGCCTAGAGCAAACACAAAATAATGTCATTTCAGGGGCAAAAGATGTGTTTCTGGCATACTAAGTTACAACCAGAACATTACAAATAATAAATACAGTGTTATAAATGTCGATTTTATAATATAGGCTCAACAGTAGTTGTTTGTCTTTGAGGGGCTAGGGAAACTTGTAATAGTGGGGAATACAGATTGCAAGTGACCTCAAAACCAAATATTTTAATAATGTAATAAGTCTCTCAAGAGACTTATTGGTAGGCAACAGAAAGCTTACATATTAAATATGGGGTTTAGAGGTAAGAATGGGACTTTAGGAGGTACATTTTCTATTTTTTGTATGAGCACCTTTTTTGTTTGTTTTCAAGTATCTAATGTTAATTTTCTTTTTAAACTACTTATGAGCTTTTGTGGGAAGGCCTGGGAAAAGGAGCAGCATTTATAACATTGTTTCAATGGGAGATTGTACTCCAAATTTCAATTAAGTGACCTGCAAACAAGCTTTGGGAAGCTAGCACATTCACAATGAGTTGCTCTACTTTTGGCCTCCTCTTGTTGGCATCTAGTTTTAGAGAAAAAAGTTTTCAGACTTACATGGATCTTTGATTTTTAAACATGTTCTTAGATGTTTTGATTTCTTTATTAGTGGAAAATAATGATTTCATATTTTTAAATAATGGAATTGGAAAATGAATTAGAATGACTGCAACAAAATATCCTAATTTTAAGTATATGAAAATATGTATTTCTCCATTACCGGCAATTACTTAGCTAAAATATAAAAATAAAAAAGAGAAAAATTTAATGGAGCTATAATAAATCTTCAATGATTCTTAACTGACTAGATTTTATATGCTCTCTTATGAGAAGTAATAATTTAAGGTAAATCAGCATTGAAAATGTAAGGGAACAATCAGAAGTTGATTGAAATTAGGAGTGTATTAATTTCTTTGTAAGACAGTTTTTCTATACTAGTAGAAAAGTATGATTTTTTTAGAGGCTTAAAAAGGCATTTGTTACATTTAATTCTGTATTTCATCATTTTGGTCAGGAGAATATGCAAGTAGATTTGCCCATTCAGTTTCTGGGAAATGTAATTGCGAAAGTATTTGATATGATCATGTATGTGAAGCACTTGATAGATATTAAAAATTCTCCTATTTGAGGATAATTTCTTAGTTTTACTTCAGTTATTACTAAATCATCAACTTTTTGAGTTGTTTTTCATGGTTGTAGACAAGCAAGAAAAATGAGAGTATTTAGCTTTGAAGAAAAGCTAGGTAGCAATGTAACATGCGCACACGCCCTCTTGCACACTAACTTTAAGGCCTTTTCTTTGAACTCATAATAGACTTTGATTCAATTAGAAAGCTTAAAAGATATAAAAATTAATTTCCTCATTGGGTTGCTTTCAATGCAATATGGCTTAGCGGTGAGGTTTAGCAGATGGGTGTCTGATTTATCCTCTAAACAACCAGAAATTACTCAGTGAGTGAAATATTTAAGAATTTAGCGCTGGCTGGTTTGGCTCAGTGGATAGAGCGTCAGCCTGCCGACTGAAGGGTCCCAGGTTTGATTCCAGTCAAGGGCACATGCCCGGGTTTCGGGCTCGATCCCCAGTAGGGGGCGTGCAGAAGGCAGCCAGTCAATGCTTCTCTCTCATCATTGATGTTTCTATCTCTCTCTCCCTCTCCCTTTCTCCCTGAAATCAATAAAAATATATTAAAAGAAAAAAGAATTTTAAAAAGCTGTTTATTTTAAAAGGTTTCTTTCAATGTCACATTTAAATATGACTCTGTAGTACTACATCATTAATATGTGCATTGTGCAGTATTGCCAATGGCTGCAGGTTATGGTAAAAGATAAGCTTTAATGACTTTATGAATTTTAAACAGTGAGTATAAAAATTAATTCCCTTTGGTCTTTAATGACATTAGTACTTGTTTTAATAGCATATAGACAAGACGTCAGAGTCTTGAAATGTTTTTCCTTTTTATCTTTTAAGAATGTAATTAGGAATAGAACGTATTTTAAAAACTGTTAAGATGATATCAAGGAATATATAAATTAATCTGTCCCATCAAAGAATAATCAGACATATGTAACTTGATTAGATTAACTTTAGAATTTTCATAGGTTTGATGTTAATCCTGCATTGTAAGTTCTGTGTGACTTCGGAGAAATAGTCTTCAAAGTGTTTTACAGTTTTTAATTAGTGACTTTACAAGCTACTGGATTATTCAAAGATATGAATGGTCTAAAACTATTTTACCATGTACGGTATTGCACTAAAATGTAGAATATACAAATGAATGGAATTTGAGTATTGTCCTGAATTTATGTATAATTAGTATTTGAGCTTAGAATGAAAACTAAGTTTTTAAGACTAAGAAAATACAAATACTGTACTCACTGGATGCAGGTAGCAAAACTTCAGTTGTGACAGTCAAAATGTGGCCAGGCATTGCCAAATGTCCCCTGGGAGGCAAAATTGCCTAAGGAAGAGAACCACTGATTTGAATAACATTGCAATGTTGCAAACCTTCTGTTAGGCAAGTGTTACAGAGTTTACAAAGTAGTTCATCTACTATGTAGCTTATCTACTGTGATCTTTAACATACTTTATAAGTTTGCCAATACACATTTTATTATTCCTATTTTGCCAGGGGAGAAACCAAGACTTAGTGACACTAGGTGACTTGTATGGGGTTACACCTGTGGCAGGCCTGCGGTTAAAATCCAGGACTTTTGAGCCATGTCCAGCACCCATCACTTACATCTCTCTGTGTTACATAGCAAAGTTCTCATCCTAAATCACCTTTTTGTTATCAGTTAAGCCAGAATTACCAATTGTATCAGCTAAAATTAGAAGATGTAATGATATTGTTTTGAGGTCTGACATTGTTGAGCACCTATTTAGGCCCCTTCCATATGAACTTGGACCTTCTTGAGCTGCTTCATTATTTCCAAAAGCCAATTTCAGCACTTCATTGCACCGGGGAAGAACTCTCAAAATTCAAATTTAATATAAACGTACACTAAAGGCTTTGTTTTGAGAGGGATAGTGTGTTGTTCCATTACACAGTATCCAGTAAGATTTCCCAAAACCTTCCTTTAAAAGTCTTTTTCCCCTCAAGGTTTCATTTCTTAAGTCAGTACCCACATCTCTGACCCTCTCCTTGCCTTCTTGAAAACTCTTACTCCATTGCTCTCAGCTCCATCTCCTCCTCCACACCCTTTCCGGTCTTTCCTGCAGGTGCCTCCCTCATCTTTTCCCACGCACTGCAATTTACCATTTTCTCAAGTTCCTGTGCTGTCTTGAGTATATGATTGTAAAGGGATTTAAAAAAAAACTTCTGTGGTTCTAATTCTTTTAGTAGAAATGATACCAATGTGTGCCTCATAGGATTGTAGAGAGGCTTCAGTGAACTATGTGTAAAGAGCTTACTATACTGCCTAGATTAGAACCTAGTGGCCACACAGTACAGGTTAGTGACTGGTTTCATTGGTTAAATGTTGTTTTTGTTATTATTACCAGGCACTGTGGTAAGGTAGTGGGGCAGAAGAAATAGGTATTGCCCTGGAGGAGTTTATAATTTAGTTGTATCCGTGTCGTGTGGAGGAAACTGTGGCTCTATAAGATCTTTGTGTACGGTTACATTATGTTATTAACAGGCCTTCAATATTCTTTTACTGGGTGTCACACAAGTGACATCTTGCGTAGAAAAATATCATGTTAGGTGTTACTGTGTAAATTCCTACCAGGGAAGCACTGTTTCCTGTGTTTCGGTCCTCCAGATTGCAAGGAATAGAGAAACGCTGAGATTCTTTTGGGTGGCGTGCATTTATTGTAAAGATTCCCCAGCAGTCACATCCCAGGACACATCCCAGGATTTGCCCAGTCACGTTCCTCAGATAATGGGAGCATTGTTCAGGATAAAACAGCTAGTCTGGTATCAAGGACAGTCTGCTGTGCTCCTGATTCAGTGCTTTCTTATCTCTGCTGCCTTTTTCCTGACTCTTCTCCTGTTGCCAGCCCTTCTCTCCCTTTGCCTTTTCTCTCTGACTACTTCTGCTGCCTCAGGGCTTCTGTGTGCTCTCTTTTGTCAGGGCCGGGCTCAGTTTGCCGTTTTCTATGTGAACTGTTTTCCAGTACACTCACATTTAGAAGTTGACTAGAGTTGGGTCTAACTGGAAAGGAGGAGGGTAGGTAGTGAGAGGGGAAGGCTGGTAAAGGACCTGGGGTTTTGTCTGGATGCGAATTGTAAGGGCTTTTCTAATATACGTGTTTGGACATCTTTGCCACTCTCCCTCCTCACATGTCTGGAAAAATGACACTAGTCATCCCTATTGAAATTGTTGCTGTTTTAAAAATCTTAAAGCCATGAAGAATGGGTTCTTAGACACATTCACTAGGGCAGTGGCCGGCAAACTGCGGCTCAGCAAACCGCGGCTTGCTAGCCACATGAGGCTCTTTGGCCCCTTCAGTGTGGCTCTTCCACAAAATACCGGCTCTTCCACAAAATACCAACTTCTGCGCATGGGCCACGAAGTTTCAATCGCACTGTATGTGCGCGCCCGCATGTGGTATTTTGTGGAAGAGCCACACTGAAGGGGCCAAAGAGCCGCATGTGGCTTGTGAGCCACAATTTGCCGACCATGGCACTAGGGGATTAATAAATATGACTTCCAACAGAAATGGACTGTTGTATGATGGCTTGATCATTCTGTGCAAAAATAAAATTTTTAAAAGGAAAGATCCTAATTATAGTAAACCATACTGTATATTCAAGGAGAAGTTTCTGAAGAGATGCATGGCCATTGAAAGATTTGCTGCTCAACTTAGTGACCCGATTTGTAAAATAACGGTGTTAGGCTCAATGTTCTTAAGATGGATAAGCATTGCATGATTTGACAAACTTATGCATACTATTAAGCTTTCCAAATCACCTATTAGGATATTTGAGAATTCAAATTCAGTAGACAATTCAGTTTTGTTTGGTTGAAGAATCTTGACGTTTCTAATTTTGGTGGTTGCTTATGTTTCTTCTTGATTTACACTTTGCCATAAGGAAATTTTGCTTACCTGATCTCTATTCTATGTGTCTGTATGTGGATTAGGTTACAAAAGGAATTAAGATCCTGCAGAATGCAGTAATACAACAAGATAAGCGCCTGGCCAAGGCAATGACCGGTGATGGTTCCTTTCATATTACCCTGTTGGTGATGAAGTTAAATGACGATGAAGTAAACATGTGAGTAATATGTCTTTCTTGAAGATTGTTTATAGAATTATTACTTTAGTATGAATAAACATAGCAGAACCCAAAAGGCATTTACATTCTAAAGAAGTATTCTTTAATTTATTCCAACC
Organism: Myotis lucifugus; assembly: GCF_000147115.1. Taxonomy (NCBI): domain Eukaryota; kingdom Metazoa; phylum Chordata; class Mammalia; order Chiroptera; family Vespertilionidae; genus Myotis; species Myotis lucifugus. The sequence goes on along the minus strand of NW_005871059.1, from coordinate 15,785,554 downwards.
AGTAGTCAATGTACCGAATTAGCTGTGTAAATATTCTTTAAAGTCTAATGTAGACTTTAAAACTCTGTTTTTGTTATCTAGTGGTAGCCCTTGACAATGCAGTTTTTTGCCCATGTTAATTATATAAGCCCTCTGGAGTCTGACCATTTAGGTTAGGATTCTAGATAAAGACTCTGGAACACACTATGGCACAAACACCTCTTTAAAGATGTCTGATTTTGGAAAAAGAAATTTACTTTTTAAGTAAATGGAGAAAATAATAGTTCCAATACATGTAAGAGTTCTTAGTATAGGACCTGACACCTAGTAGGCACTCAATATTGTTATCTGTTAGAGCTGTCATCCTGCTTGGTCAGTGTACAAGTGCTTCCCCCACCCCCAATTCCAGAGTTGTGCCATGAGGCTGAGAATAAGTCACTGACTGTTGCTTTCCACTCTGGAGTGGAGTAGCCTTGCTCTTCCCTTTCCTGTTACCTCCTGTATGCCCTCTGGAATAAGCTCAGGCTTAAGCTCTGTGAAAACCAATGCCAGGATGGGTGAAGGGTTACTTCTTTTTTCTACCCTGACATAGAGTCTCCTGAGGGAATGAAGAACAGAGCTTGAATGGGAAGGGAGTGGGGTAAAGGGAAAGTAAAGGGAGAAAACAATAAATTAGTAACTGAAAATATACAGCTACACTATGATTCTTGTAGTTATATCTTTTAGACAGTAGAACCTCATGTCTTTAGAGATCAGTCTTCTTATTTACCCCAACCTGATCTATCCAAGAGCAAATATTGAGCACCCTGCAATGGCAGAGAGGACTTGAAGATTTTACTTTACTCACTTTAGCTGTTCACTTTGCCAGTCAGAAGGAAAAAAACAAAATCTGATACTCTTATAAGAAAAGAAGCAAAAGATGTGGCACAAGACAAAAGCCCTGTGTGTGTGTTAGAGTGGTGTATAAGTCAGCATTCTCTAGAGAAACAGAACCAATAGGATGTATATCTATATGGATATCTAGATATATTGATATACCTCTATCTCTATCTCTAATCTGTATACCTTTATCTAAATTTATTTTTAAAATTTAGCTCACATAATTAGCTCCCTGGCAAGTCCAAAATCTATAGGACAGGCTAGCAGGCTGGAGACCCAGGGAAGAGTTGATGTTGCAGTCTTAAGTTCAATGGCAGGATTCCTTCTTCCTTGGACAATAGCTGTCCTGTTTTAACTTCAAATACAATCTTTGGGTCTGAACTCCAGGTCCAGAATTCTGTTTTCTATATGTGTATACTTTTTACTAATTTTACCATATAGAAGTCTTTTCATAAGCTGCTCTTGAAAAGTTGTTATTTAAAAAAATTTGAAAGTTAGTGATACTTACCATAGATACTATGACTCCTTCTCACTCTGTGATTGATGATATCTCATTAGAACACATTTATTGATTTATGCAACTAGGGACTGAAAATTTGGACTGAGTTTAAATCATCTATATTTATTTAAAGAAAAATGGGATATGGAATTCAGTGTCTCTGAAAAGCCCTAACCTTCAGCATGGTTTGCTTTCATATATAGTTATATTTAAAATGTGTATCTTGAATTCCCTCCATGTATGATAGATGAGCCAGAAGTGGCTGTTCTGTTTTTGAATGCTTTAACTCATAGCACACTCTGTCTTTTTGGATGAACATAAATACAGTTTGGAAAGATTGGATTTAGGATGTAGATTTGGAGGTATAATGAGAAAATGTTGACATTTCCAGAGCTATTTTAAGTGTATATTATGTTATGACAGAAATGAGTCTCAGTATGGAAACTACAGATGACAGTTAAAAAGTTTATATGAAAACTAATTTAGAGATATAAAAGACCTAGAAAAATACCTAAATTTTGTTGCATACATTTAACATATAGTTATTGGTGAACAAATCACTTATCAAGATAATTTAAATGAATAGTATTCACCAAAAGGATGTTTTAAAGCCCTCTTCAACAATGTAAGAATGTACTTATTTCTTTTTTGAGTAATTGCTGCCCTCTAGTGAGATTTTAATTTTTTCTCATAATAAAGTACCTATACCAAAATCCTCTTCAAGGTGGAAATAATTGATCCTAATTTATAAAATATTCTAAGCTTAATAATGTCTAATTCACTAATATAGTAAATATTTATTTTTATTAGGAAAAATCAAGGACTTGAAATAAAATAACCCTATAATGACATAGGCGAAACAGATGTAACAAACTTGCGTAGTTGCATTTGGTGAATATAAACTTACATTTTTGTTAAATGCAAGTACAGTAAATTGTTTTATTATGGAGACTTATATTTTAAGAGATAATGTATATTAAGTTTCAGTAGAGTGCCTTGCAAAGAATATTAGTACTTTAAAAAAGAATCTAGAAGTTTCCACACAATCTAATGTAAGCTCTCAAAGGTATTAGGTTTCTTGCAATATATTATCAGTAATTCTTTTCTGAAATTAGCATGCAGTATTTCCTATGTTAAAAAATTCCTGGTGGACTATAAAATAATATTTCCTTTCATGTCTTTAATATAATACAAATTTTAATTAGGTAAAGACTTAATTCACTTCTTCCATAGGTTTTGTTTAAAAATTAACCTTAGTTTTATTTTAATCAGATAGATTAGATTTTGAAGGTATTTTGTGCTTTAAAACAACTAGTACAAGCATCAAAATTAATTTATCTTTCTAAATCTGATTACTTTGTTTTTTGTTTAGTTTTGTATATTTGATCACTTAGTATGTTACTGAAAAATATATTATCTCTTGCCAGTGGTATTGATGCTCTTTTGGAATTAAAACCATTCATAGAAGAAATCCTTCAAGGAAAACACTTGATTTTGCCCTTTGAAGGGGTTGACACGTTTAGAAATCAGGTTGGATTTGTGAAGCTGGCAGAAGGAGATCATATGAACCCACTTTTGGAAATTGCAGGTAAAACAAGCAGCAACAAACTCATATGAAATGTCATGTGTTGAAGAAGCAATTTCCCCCCCTCAATTCTGGTAATAGAGCTTTGACATCTTTTAACTTTGGGAGGCCAATTTAACCTTATTTGATAAGTGAGCTTCTTCACCATTTTCTTGTGTGGGCACGAAGCTAACTAAAAGGCCTGAAGAGTCATCTTGATTCTTTGACCTGAGGAATATGTTGATTCTGGAGCTGGATTCAAGTATTTGTTAAGCGTGTCCTATCTTAAATCTGAAGGATCTCAGCATGACACCTGACATGTAGCCGGCATTTAATAAGTATTGAATGAATGAATAAGAATCACCAGTTACCTATTCAGAGGCTTTTGGTGACTGCCAGACCTAATCCAGAGAGTCAGTAGATGACTCAACAGCATTTTCCTCTGTGCTACTTTTTTCTCTCCTGTGTAGATACCACTCCTTGAGCAGAAGGTCTATTGGTGATGGTACAAGGTCTCACATCCATTGGAGAACATGTTACTTTGTGCAGCACAATTGAAAATTGTTAGGGAAATAGAAGCAGAAAATTACACAACCTGGATGAGTGACTTTTGAGTTGATTCAGAGATCGTAGGTTGTGTGTTAGTATACAAATGGTAAACCATTTTTATTTTCATTTTCATTTCCTTTCATATTATGTCAAGTCATTTTATGTCATCTCATTTTAGGTTCAATAATCCTTGGCTCACAACACACTCTCACCATTGGTCTTTGCTTAGTCTAGTTTCATCTATCTATCTATCTATCTATCTATCTATCTATCTGCTGAGGGCCAGCCCCAGGGGTCCAGGGGTTCCCAAAGGTGTGGCGGAGTCGGCGAAGAATGTTTTACACAGAGACAGCGTTCAGAACTCTCTAGCTTTCCTTAGTCTCCATGGATCTTCCCTGTGCCTGGCTGAGGCCACAGAGAGAGATCCCAAGGCAAGCTGAGCCTTTATTTTATAGTGAGAGGTAAACAAGGTAGTGGTTTCCATAGTTACACAGTTCTTGTGAGTTTCACTTGTTTACACTGTTCTTGTGAGTTTCACTTGTTCACTGTTCTTGTGAGTTTCACTTGTTTTTGTTCTTGTGAGTTTCACTTGTTTACACTGATCTTGTGAGTTTCACTTGTTCATTAGCTTCCCCAGTAAGATCTAGGGAGTGTCATAAGGTCAAGTCTAATTATGCTTAAGAGGAATGTGCCCTCTAAGCTTAAGAGGAATGTGCCCTCTAAGCTGGGACTTGTTTGTGACTTTGCCCACAGGTCAGTCCGAGGCTTAACCCTATATCAGCTCCCCACATCTATCTATCATCTATCTATCTATCTATCTATCTATCTATCTATCTATCTATCTTAAATTAATATCATAATCACCTGGGAATCCCCAACCCAAAATGAAAGCTATGTAGTAATCTATGATGTTGTCATTGGTAGAAATCTAACCTTATTGTTTTTTCATTAATCCGTCTCTTCGCCTTCTCTCTTTTAAGCTCACCGTTGTCCTGAAATTGGTGTTTATTTCCTTGTATTCTCCCAAAGTACATGTATTTTTAGTTGATCTTAATCTTATAAAAAATGTGTCAAGTTGTATGTGATCTTTCGAGACATACTTTTTTAAACTTAATATTATATTATCTTTAAGCAGTTTTATAGTTATCCATTCAAAGGTGCACCTCTTTTTGGGGTGAGGTGAACGTGCAGATCAGGTTTCTTTTCGTTGTTGGTTAAGTTCTTCTTTTGTGGAGCAATATCTGTCTGTCTATCTATCTATCATCTATCTATCGATCTATCGCTCTATCTATCGCTCTATCTATCTATCATCTATCTCTATCTATCTACCTACCTACCTATCTACCTACCTACCTACCTGTAACTAGAGGCCCAATGCACGAAATTCATGCAATAGTAGGCCTTCGCAGCCCCAGCACCTGCAGCTGCCTCAATCCCTCACAGCCGCAGCAGTTGCAGCCCTGGCTTCGTCCAGACGGTCGTTCTGCTGTTCGGCCCTTTGGTTGATTTGCATATTACACTTTTATTATGGATATACAAACAAACATGCAAACAATTAAATAATATTTATTAGTCAAATAGGACTTAACATCATTAGTTGGACAAGGAGAAAGCAACTCCAGCAGTCCCCCCCCCACTTTTACTGGGGTGACACTGGTTAGCAAAATTATACAGGTTTCAGATGCACAATTCTACAACACATCATCTGTACACTGTATAGTGTGCTCAGCACCCCGACTCTCACAGTTTTGATGGTAAAGCATTTGGACACCCATGCCCACAGTTAACAAACTCAATCTGTTCTTCCTGACTGCTCTGGAGAAAATGCTAGATGTAGGCCTTTTCTTTTGTAATTTAAATATCTCTGAACTCAAGAAACATTTTAAATTAGTCTTTCATTTATTGACCTTTTAAATAATTAAATGGGTGCTTGCAACATTGAGAATGTCATCCATTCTTAACAAATATTCTCACAAAGGCAGTTTCCATTATTGATAAAAAATCGATTGTGTGCTAAGGAATGTGAAATCTCTTTGGCTTAGTATGACTATAAACCCAACAGTTTTGGTTTGTCATTTTAGGACAGGCCACTGTCCCTGTAATTCCTTTTTTGATTCCAGAACCTGCTGCTTAAAAATATATATACTTTTCCATAAATTTAAACAAAATATTATCCAAAATTGGGAAATAGAGGGAAGACAACACTTATATAATCACTGTTTGTTATACTTGTTTTTAATCTTCTATATATATATTGTACTGTTGCTTTTGATTATTGCTTTGTACTGTTGATTTTATGGATTTTTATAAGAAATAAAAGTATTGCCCTAACTGGTTTGGCTCAGTGGATAGAGCGTCATCCTGCGGACTGAAGGGTCCCGGGTTCGATTCCAGTCAAGGGCATGTACCTTGGTTGCGGGCACACTCCCAGTAGGGGGTGTGCATGAGGCAGCTGATCGATGTTTCTCTCTAACTCATCGATGTTTCTAATTCTCTATCCCTCTCCCTTCCCCTCTGTAAAAAATCAATAAAATATATTTTTAAAAAAAAGAAATAAAAGTATTTGAGTATGTATATGTAAATTTTTCATTGAAGTCTATTTGGAGCCTCCATTTGTACAGTATTCAGGTAGTCAGAATGTTCAATACACAGACTTTTTGTTAGTATTTTACTTCATTATATTTATTTTTCAAAAACTACCTCAGGTTTAGTATTGCTTTAGTTCAACAGTATCAGTAAAATAATGTCATTTTGTTTTTTGTGTCATACTTTATAAACTATTCAAATGATATAGTCCAAATTTTGACCACAGTACAAAACTTTGTAATAAACTATGTATATGTATAGGCCTACACAGGAATATTAAAATCTTATTTGTTCAAAATAATGGTGGCAGAGCTAGTTTGACTTAATTAAAAAGCAAAATAATTTCTAAAAAAAAAATAAATTTAATTATTAAAGTATTGATAAATAACTTGTTTAAATACATATTAAGAAGTAAAACTAACTTGAATAGTTGAAAATTATAATTCATGAGTAGTCTCATTTGTCTGATTTTCATGGAGTTTTACAATTTCCAAGTTAGAAGAAGCAAATTCTTAAAATATGACCTAGTTGCTTTGAAAAAAAGACTGAATTTCAGACACTAGAATTTGAACTCATTACTGAAAATTTGCAGGATAATGAGTAACTTAGAAATTTTAATGTATGAAATTGAAGAAAATTATCATACATTTTGAACTAATAGAATCTGAATTGATGAACTTTTACATCAATACTTGAATTATGCATCCAGATATGCTGCTAATAACTTATTTTTGGTAGGTGCTGGTGGGAGGAGACCAAGCTCATCTTTGATCCTGTTTTTCCATGGAAGGAGGGCAGGGGCTGGGTGAAGGTGGGCAAAGTGGGGGTGGGGAAATGGAGATATCTGTAATAGTGTCAACAATAAAAATAAAGTTAAAAGAAACAAAGCATCATCTTCTCTTAGCATTACACAGTAGCTCATAGAGTTAAGGAGATATTGAAAATTATGCATTTATATGGCATTTCTCCACATTTTACAATGATGAAGTTGCTCTGAAAGGCTTTTTGCATAGAAATGAATATGTGATTTCATTCATTGTTTTTAGTGAACCGTAATTTTGCTAAGAAATATATCACAGTGAGAAATTGCTAAAAATTTACCCTACTGCATATAGTCATCATTGCAATTTTTTTAATGAGAAAAGTTTGCTTGGTTTAGCATGATAAAAGATTCCAAGTGCACTTATCTCCTAAAAGGAAAATGAAAGGTTTTAGGATATTCATTTGAACATTATACTTTCCCTTATTTTGACTGTCATTTTCTTCCAAAAGATGGAGAGAATACGCTCTGTGTTTCTGCCCTTTGTGAGGAATCTGTTTGGTTACTGTTATCTTTGGGCATTTCTAGGCTCCTCTATCAATTAAATTATATTTAAAAATATTTGAGTGTAGTTTATTAGTTTAATATTTATAAATCTTATGGTAAATTGTGCATTTGAAAGCATTCAGAGCTTATAATATCACTTATTTAAATGTAACGTATTTCTTTTTTTCCATCTTTAATTTTTAACTTTTTAATTTTCCAGAAGTTTTAAAATTTAGTCCAGTTTATCTGTTTTAACTTTTGTTGCCTGTGGTTTTGGTGTCATATATAAAAAAATTGTTGTTAAATCCAATATAATGAAGTTTTCTTCTATAAGTCTTATAATTTAGCTTCCATGTTTAATTTAGTCTTTGATAAATTTTGAGTTAATTTTTGTATATGGTATAAGGGTCTAACTTCATTATTTTGCATATGAATATCCAGTTTTCCCAACACTTTTTTTTAAAAGACTGTAACTTTCCCCATTTGATAGTCTGGCACCCCTTTGTTCCATTGGCCTATAATGTTTGTCTTCATGCCAGTACCATACCATTATGATTATTTAGCTTTGTAGTAAATTTTGAAATCAGGAAATGTTAGATCTTCAACTTTTTCTTCTTTATAAAGAATTTTTGGCTATTCATGGTCCCTTGAGATTCCAAATGAGTTTTAGGATGATTTTTCTATTTTTGTTAAACACCATTGGAATTTTGATAGAGATTTACATTAAATCTATAGATCACTTTGGGTAGTAATGTTGACATCTTAACAATATTAAGTCTTCCAGTCCATGAATGTGAGGTGTCTTTTCATTTATTTGTGTGTGTGTTTATTTTTAATTTCTTTCAGTACCATTTTGTAATTTTTAGTGTATAAATTTTTTGCCTCCTTGTTAAAGTTTAGTTCTAAGTATTTTATTATTTTTGGTAATATTTTAAATGGAATTGTTTTTTTAATTTTTTATGGATTGTATCATTGATCTTTTTTAAGACTCATGTCAAGTTTTACTTCTAAAATAAAGGCTTGTTTTGTTTCTTCAAAATAGAAATGACCATCTTCTCCTCTAATCCCCCCATACCCTGTAGATGGATATCTCCTGTAGAAACTGTAACACCACATGGTGTTTGTTTACTTAGAAATCTACCTTTCTCAATTAGAGTGAAAGCTCTTTAAGAGAATCTTCCATTTTTGTGTCCCTAGAGCCTACTACAGAATAGAGGTTCAATAAATATGTATTTTAACAGATATATAAGCCAATGAAAAATTTAGATATAAACATAAAAGTCTAATTGAAAGAACACTTAACCTTGGATAGTCTCTCTTCCTTCAATGACATTCATGTATAAATCTTTGCATCACAATCAAACACAGCCCTGGTGTCTAGAATCCCTTCCAAATGTTGTACCGGAGCTCTCTGACAGTTCAGTTGGATTAGCTGGTTGTTAGGATAAGAAGGGACCAGACAGAAGGGACCTCATCACTTTTACTCTCAAGGTTAAATGACCTAAGAACAAAGTTGAATAATAGGAGAACTGGGCCAATGTTATTGGGATGCTCAATCTGTTGTGTTTTTTTTGTTTTTGTTTTTGTCAATTGCAATGGAATGAATGTGATTCCTCTGGCATCAAGATATAATTTTTAAGACTTGCTTGTAATGTTTTAAAGTTCTATTTGACATTTTTACACAGCAATCAATTGGACATATCTATTTAAAATGATGAATATAAAATATTTAAATTGAAGTTGGTTTCAACATTATGTCAGCCTTTATGTTGAAGCATATAGTTCAAATGACTCACTAAAACTATTTAAAATGAAACAGTTTAAGCAGCAGATGGAAATAAGAATCCTTTAAATAGTAATAAAATAGGAATGATAAGAACAGTTGTATGGTTTTTATTTCTTTAAAATTTTAGATGGCTAAAAAATGATTCTAAAATTTTATTGAGATTTTAAATATTATATGTAACATAATTTTACTGTATCTTATAATGATATTAGAAAGCATCTCCCAATTGGAAAGCGTGGAAAGAACTTACCATCTTTATTGTATGGTGTATTGTTTAATCACAAATCAGTCTTTTTAAAACTAAAATCTAACATATTACTTCCATTGTATCCACATACTGACACACAGTATATATAGTTAAGAATGTATTACGACCATCCTGGCCAGTGTGGCTCAGTTGGTTGGAGCAGCATCCCGTGCATGGGAAGGTTGTGGGTTCCAGCCAACCAATGGATGTATTTCTCTCACATTGATGTTTCTCTCTCTCTCTCTCTCTCTCTCTCTCTCTCTCTCTCTCTCTTTCTCTCTCTCTCTCCCCCCTTCCTCTCTAAAAATTTTTTTTAAAAATAAAGAAAAAAAGAATTAGGACCACCTGATTTAATGTATTTTAGACTATTCTTATTAATAAATCTCTTTGTATACCTCAATAAAAATAAACCTCTTTGTGATTATTCTCAAGTTATTCATCATGCTATCATATAAACACCCTCAAAATTTTTAAAAATGGGAGATAATGACAAAAGGGGAAAAAAGGAGAAGAAATATTTGCTTTGCAAGAAAGTGTATATAATTAAAAATACATTATTGTATTAAAATCAATATGTTATAGTTTACTTTGAGACAATATCTAGCAATTTATTTGCATGTAAGGTATAAATTTATAGTTGCTACGTATTTAAAAGAGTTTACCTGAATAAATTTCCTATCTACCTATCTATCTATCTTAAAAAACAGATGAAACTTCCCAGTATCTGGCATGCTCAATAAATATTTGTTGAATAGATGAAACAAACAAACAAACAAAGAAAACAAAAAACCCCCACATACTCAAAAAACCATCTAGATAAAACGAAACTGTTAGGATAACAAAAGTATTGTTTCTTTATAAATTATTTATTGCAGTGTTCATTTATATAGTGAAGTCTATTACTATTAAAATATATTTTAAGAAATTGTTCTTCAGACAATTTTTATCTTTAGCTATCAGGTAAATTGTATTATTTAGGAGTATTCTTAGCTGACTTGTGAAGGATATCTGATGTGTTTGCACTGTGATTTTCTATTTAGTGCTTGAAGGAATGTCTGTGGTACTAGAAGGAATTGAACAATCTCTTAAATTATTCATAAGCTTCTCTTCCAGAATATGTTAGCATAGATGAAGAATGACATGTGATGTTCACACTAGCAAAAATTCTTCTTATCTCAAGAATAGTATTTCTATAACTATTACCCAGTACTCTGGCTAAGCAATAGATTATACTGTTATTAGGAATATAAAATCAATACTAAGATGTACTTTTCCAAAAGCAGGCGTCCTTTTCTCTTTCCCTATTCCCATGTACCTACACCAGTGATGGCGAACCTTTTGAGCTCGGTGTGTCAGCATTTTGAAAAACCCTAACTTAACTCTGGTGCCGTGTCACATATAGAAATTTTTTGATATTTGCAACCATAGTAAAACAAAGACTTATATTTTTGATATTTATTTTATATATTTAAATGCCATTTAACAAAAATCAACCAAAAAATGAGTTCGCGTGTCACCTTTGACATGCGTGTCATAGGTTCGCCATCACTGACCTAGAGCATATGCTGTACTGAAAAAAACACATTAATAAAAATTAAATGTGCTTTGTGACAATATTTTTAAAAACAGTATTGTGAATAGATATCCATCATCCATGATTTCAGTCAATAATGAAAACTCTTGAGTCAACATTTAACCAATAAATTGAAAAATGTTGTTTCTTTGGAATCAAATAATATGTAAAACTAATGTAGATAGTAATAAATGATGCAGATGCCTACTATTTTACTTTCTGTTGAAAAAACTACTTTCATGATATCTCTTGTATGTTTTTGTTGTTGTTAATCCTCACCAGAGTATATTTTTTCCACTGATTTTTTTTTAGTGAGAGTGGAAGGGAGGGCAGGATGAGGGAGAAAGAGAGAGAGAAACATCGATGCGATACACATCAATTGCTTGCCTCCCAATTTGCCTCAGCTGGGGCCAAGGATTAAACCTGCAACCCAGGTACATGCCCTTGACCAGGAATCTAACCTTCGACCCTTTGGTGTATGTAGGCCAATCCTTTAATCACTGAACAACATCAGCCAGAGCTCTTGCATGTTTTGACAATTCTGAATATTGTTAAGTCCTCCTCTTCATTGGGCTGAAATCTGTCCCGTGAGACTACAAGCTCCATGAAAGCAGGGATATGCTTGCTAACTTTAACAGATAATGTGCCGGGCATATATAGGAAGTGCTCAGAACATAATTGAATAAATGAATTTTTGCTTTTATATCTTCATCTATTTCTGTTTTCTGTGTTGCTATGAACATATTGGTAAATTCTATCAGAAGCTCATCTATGTCATAATTCCTCAAATACTTGAAGCTTGGAAAATGTGCCCTAATTTCTTCACTCAGATGTTAGGAACTTAATAAGTTGGTTTACTATGGTATATGTTAAGCCATCAGACATTGCCAATGTTTGACTGTTTTTTGACTCATAAAAAAGACAATTTTGTATGAATCAGCCCAATATTTTGACTCTGTGTCTATTTAAAACAGTTGAGAATATGCCAAAATAATTGAGGAAAGATATACCTGCTTGTAATTTATATGAGCTAAAAGTTGATAAGTTAATTATAATAGTACTTGTCCTGAATATACTCTTATTGTTTTAAAACACATGTATGCCTAGACCGTTGACTTTTTTTGGCTGTTCAATATCTAAACTCTTTCCCAGCATCTCCATGTCAGGTATATTCTTTCATAGATTCTTTTGGTGCCAGGAACATGATCTTGCTTTGGCTCAGACTTTGAATCAGAAGCTAGTAACTTGACCAAAAAAGAACCGTGCAGAATCCATTCTCGAGATGGGCTGTGTCATCAGCGGTAGCTACCATCAGTCTGAGGCTGATAGCAGCATTTCTAGCCCTTGGCTGTGCCTGGTTTCAGTGGTGCCCGATGGAAGACCTCGTGGTGTCGCTGGACCTGTTCTCCTTTGTACTTTGGGCATCTTGACGTCATAGCCTTCCAGCCTGGTATTCTAGTCCTCCATGTTCCATGAGGTCTGTTGCTGCTTAACTCAGGCAAAACTGTCTACAACCGAGAACCAGTGTTTTCTTGGCATTTTAACAGTCTCTTGCTTAACCTTCTCTATTGCCATAGAAGAGAGAAGAAAAATCATTTGGTGGCAGTGATTTGCAATGGTGTTTTAGGACATGCCCCACATAGTTTGCTCACATGTATGTGCTGGTATCGATGCTCAGCTAAATACTCAAGGGGGACCCTTTGCAGATCTCTGGAGTTTTCACTCTGTGTAAGTCTCACTTCTCCAGTTCTTTGCCCTGGGAGCTCCAGATGCCTACTCTCAGCTCTTTTTCCTGAACCAATGAGGTGACTGGGCTCTATTCTCCTTGCATGAAGGCCTAGACACTCAAGGATGTAAGCTGGGCAGTCGGGCTCATCTTGTTTGCTTCTCATCTCTCAGGGGCCACTGGCCTTTATTTCTTGATGGATACAGTGTCTTGCAAACCTTTGTTTCATATACATTGTCCTTTTATTGGTTGTTTCAGATGGGAGAGCAAATCTAATTCCTGTTTTTCCATCTTGGTCAAAGCAGAAATTTTAGATGAAGGGCACAGATCAGCTAGTCCTTTTTTATACCTTTGGACACTATTGGTATAATCAGTGAGTCAGCATCTTATCAGCCAGTTACTTTATTAAATGTTTCTCTTTCAAATTATTGCTTTTGTGTGCTTTACCCAATGTTTGAAATTATTGCAGATTTAACTGTCATATATATGTTTATCATGTACATTGTTTTTCTCTCTTTTTTTTAAAAAAAATATCATAGCCCTGGCTGGTTTGGCTCAGTGGATAGAGCATTGGCCTACGGACTGGAGGGTCCTGGGTTTAATTTTGGTCAAGGGCATATGCCTGGGTTGCAGGCTCAATCCCCAGTAGGAGGCATGCAGGAAGCAGCCAATCAATGATTCTCATCATTGATGTTTCTATCTCTCTCTCTTCCTTTCTGAAATCAATAAAAAATATTTTAAAAATCATAGATATATAAAACAATCTTTATTATAAAATATTTTGTTATTTTTTGACTTGCCATTTTTATAAAGAAAGCCATGTGTTGTAGTAACATTTTTGTGTTTCTTTTTATTTACTTCAGAGGCTGCAAAAAGGACATTTCAAGAAAAAGGGATCTTGGCAGGAGAAAGCAGAAGTTTTAAGCCTCATTTGACCTTCATGAAATTGTCCCAAGTACCATGGCTCCGGAAGGTGGTGAGTGGCCATTTGTGTTGCAAACCTTGTTTTACTGGCTACACCAGCGTTAAGCATGGTCAGCAGCATGAATGACATTGTGGTGGGTTTTGACATCCTACTTACTATTATTGCTCCTGGGTGTACTTCCCGGGGATGCTAAGTTGGCTCATGAGCCTCCATGGAGGCTGTTCTATGTGTTCCCTCCTTTGACAGCGTGGCTCTTGGCTATATACTGTGACCAACACTCACTGCTTCTTTGTCTATGGCCACACCTGCTTCATCCCTCAAAAGGCCTTGAGGTAGTGCCAAGGTTTTATTTTCTGCTTTCTTTGCTAATTGTTGTTTTCAGCCTGCTGCTATCAAAGCTTCCTCCACTGACCTGCATACACTAGTGCTGCTCACTGCAACTGGGTTTTTCAAGGGGACAAACTTTTTAACCCTCTAAGAGCTCTTCTAAAGTTTCCAATAGCTGTCTCCATTGAGGGCTTGGAGCAAGTGCTCCTGGGACGGGGCAAGAGGGTAACTGTGGGAAACCTTGTACTTAAAAGTACTTCTCCCTGAAGACGGTCAACAGTGACGCAAGCCAAGGGACATGTGTCTTGACTTCCCCTGTCTCAGGGTGACTTTCTGCCTTCCCAGGCCACTCCCTCTCCTTCAGAGGTCGGGATAATTGTTGACTTTCTTCTGGATTCATGAGCATTTCTCCTGGAATCTGAAGGGCACCCTTCATTGTTTTTCCCATTGCAGCCTAGGGAGTTGCTCATGCACATTAAGACATCTGCTCACCTGCTCTGATATACCAGAGTTGTGGAGGTGGCCATGCAGATTAGTATTCACTCCTGCTTTCCATGACCCTTGGCTGCAGTTAAGACTGATTTGCAGCTCTATAAATAAAGGGCATTCTTATTAGTAAGTAGATCTTTTTTCTAAATTTGTCACATTTTGTATTTATTGTCTCTGTGCTCAGAAAGTCTCTTTGGTCCTTTAAAACATGTGTTTAAGTGATTGACCATCCTGTGGTTATGAGTTTTCTATAAACTATTGTAAAATTCTTCTCAAAAAGAAATCTTGCATGTTTGTTTTGTTGGTGTTTTTTTCTAACTATGCCCCACATTTAATATTAACTATATTAGGTGCCATTCTAGACTATTTTGGTAAAAATAGTTGTGTAAATAATAGATTTTGAAATTTGGAATGATAACAACTGACACAACTTATAGACTGACAGTTTACTTTTTTACTTGTTATCTTTCCTTTTTTGCTTTCAAATGGATTACCCTCTTCCCAGTGGTTTCAAACTTAATCACAGAATGACAAATCAGTGGTGAAGGTAATAATCCACATTTCAAAGTGTTTCTGTCTTTACAATATTAACTTTGAAATGATAGCACCCAAGCACATTTATCAGAGGAATATTTAGACTCCTCTAGAATCTCAATTTCAATATTTCAGACTGAATTGAAATGATTCTTTGGCAGTTAATTTCACGGGATCTGCTCCCTTCCTTTACAGAAAGGAAATGGGACTTAGAAAGGTTAAGTGGCAGAAATGAGATCATATTCTCCTTAGTTGCAGAGCCCTGTGTAGAATCCATCTTATCTCATTCTCATTTTCTTCCCTCCCACTGGCCATGCCCATTTTATCCAAATTAATTTATATATGTGAGGAGCAATCTGGTCCAAATCATATTAATTTAACAGATCTTTATTGAGGGCTTACTATGTGCCAGATACTGGGTGCTGGGCTGAGTTATGATCAGAATAGAAGCAGTCCTTGCTTATGTGGTATATAAACTAAATCAGGTTGGATTTTGTTTAGGTTAGAATGCTTACTCTTTAGAAAATAAAGTATGTATGACCTTACTGTTTTTTTCAGAAAGCCAAACCTTACTGTTTTTTTCAGAAAGCCAAATAAGAATATTTTCTTCTAATCTATGAAATGATCCCTTTCCGGTTACTACTATGATGTTCAGTGTTTCTGAATGCTTAAGAAAGTTCTATCTTAAACGTTGGGATTCATGAGTCACCTGGGATGCTTGGTGAAGCTGCAGATTTCCACCCTCTTACTTCAGATCTGGAGTTAGATGGACCGGGTGGGAAAAGATCAACCAAAGAAGTTGTTTGAATATATGCATAACCCATGGACATAGGCCATAGTGTGGTGAAGGCCTGGTCAGGGTGTGTGTGTGTGTGTGTGTGTGTGTGTGCAGGCTAGAAGGGGTCAGTGGGAATGAAAAGGGGACATCTGCAATACTTTCA
The DNA here is from genome assembly GCF_000147115.1 of Myotis lucifugus. Taxonomy (NCBI): domain Eukaryota; kingdom Metazoa; phylum Chordata; class Mammalia; order Chiroptera; family Vespertilionidae; genus Myotis; species Myotis lucifugus. Next base: position 15,769,644 of record NW_005871059.1, on the reverse strand, counting down.
ACAATAAAGATAAATAAAATAAAAAAAGACCTTGACTTTTGATGTTTAGTAAGTGCCATGGGTGATTCTGATCCAGAGGATCTGTGTGTAATACAATAAGTCCTCACTGAACGTCGGCAATAGGTTCTTGGAACTTCGGCGAAACGAGGTGTAATGAAATCAGTTTTACCCTAACTGATATAAACAAGAGTTAAGTTCCTGTGGCATCTCATGGACATTATTCCAAAATGATATTATTTGAGGACCTCCTGTATACTCTTGAGACTTGCAGTCTTAAATAAATTTGAAGGATTTTCTCTATGTAGCAAATCATTGGTTCCACTGTAAAAGTGAAAAGCAATATGAAAAGGTGGCATACACATAAAAGTGGACTTTTATTATGCTCTGTCATTTGCAGTGCAGATTATTTGAAAATGTGACTGTTTGGTCTTTCTTCTTAACTTTTGTGCATTTCCCACTGTCTGTTCCCATCTCTCAGCACTAATGGTCTTCTGGGATTTTATCCCGGTCTACTCATTTACAAGGGAGTGGCCATTGATAAAGTCAGTAATGGGATGTATCGCTAGTATTCAGTGTTGTTTAGATTTAGAATGAAATAAAAGAAGAGAAAAAGTGTGTGAAAAAATAGGTTTATTTTCACTCAAATATTAGGAAATTTGTCTCATTTCAAGTACTCTTTTCACATTACAAGCTATTTTACTTTAAAAAATATTAGGTGAATATATGCTCACTGTAAGCAATCAAATGCAACAAACCTATAGAGTGAAAGATATAATTTTTTCCTCCTCACTGCCCTGCCATCCCCTTTCTCCCAATATAATTTTTCTCTGTAGGTCACCACTACTAGTCTATCCTCCTGACCTTCTCCTATACACTGCAAATATATACAGATGCATATACATGCATATTGTTCCTTTAAAACAGAAATAAATGTACCATTGACCCCTGAACAATACAGGTTTGTACTATGCGGATCCATTTATACACAGATTTTTTTCAATAAATACTGTAAGTATATTTCTCTTCCTTATGATATTCTTAACACTTTCTTTTCTTTAGCTTACTTTATTGTCAAAATACTGTATATAGTAATATAACATGCAAAATATGTGTTAATCAACTGTTTACGTTATTGATAAAACTTCTGGTCAAGAGTAGGCTAATAGAAGTTAAAAGTTTTGGGGATTTCAAAGTTATATGTGGATTTTGACTGTGCGAGGTGTGGGGATAGTAAGATAGATGATCCATTCATTATTATGTACAGGAGGTATAATTATGTTGTAGTAGTACTTCATTTGATTTTTTTCACCATCTAATGTGCCATTTTTTAATGACCTAAAAAGCCGGTATCCATGCTGATATAACAAAAAAAGGATTCCAAGTTGGAGCCATAATTGGTTTGTTCCTGAAGGTCAAACATCTCATTGACTTAAAAGATGTGGACAGTGTCTGGTGCAGGGATGAGTGTTCACCACCCCTGGGCTGGTCATAAAGATTAGTGTGAGAATTTCCTGGTGGTGGTCAGTGTTGGCTGCAGAAGTCCCTGGGCTTCTGGGATACTGTCCACTTGTAGGCACCTGTCATCAGACCATTCAGTAGAAGCAATCAAAAGCCCAGTGGGCTAATCAAAAGTTCTATAGATTGTGTTCAGAATTTTGGAAAATATAGAAACTCTACTTTAGTTCTCCTGATAAGGAACCACTGTTACACATGGTATTCTGGTTACCAAGCTAGAGCATTGAGTTCTAACCCAGATTCTGGGAAACATAAGACTTCTTGGCAATTATGTATTTTTCTAACACCAGGAGGCATTTACTTAATGTGTTGGTTTTGCATATTATTAGTTTCATAAAATGTCAGTGGGTATATCACATAAGAGTATTGAAAGTTGTGTATTTTAAAGCTATTTTGATTATCACTGTGCTTTCAAAGTTATAGGATTTTTTTCATCAAATTAATGAAGCCTCAAAAATCTTATTAAATTATGTTGTCTCTGACATAGTAACAGTAATTTGTCTAGTGTCCTTAGAATATATATATTTTTCACATGGTTAGTCTACTACTTGTTCAGCCCCATGCTTTTTATAGTGCATTCTTTTGGGCTTATTTTTCTCATTGAGTGACCCTGTCTTTCTGTGATTTAAACGTTGCAGAAACTGGTTGCTAACACTTGGTGGCAGAAGAAGACCAGTTTCAAATGAAACAAGCGTCTTAATGCAGCTCCAGATTCCTTAAGAAATAAATGGGATCTTTTCAAGGAGAGATTAGGATTTTTTTAAAGCATAAACTATTTTCTGTGCTTCTTAGATGTCTTTTATGATTTATGATTCTTTCAAGTTACTAAACTAGCACTTAAATGATCACAGTTGAAGTTTATGAATTGGCACTTCCTTGTAGCAGCTTTTCAGAGTCAGACAATTAGAGAACTTTAGACTGAAAGAAATGCTTTTTTAAAAAAATTACTACTGTTGGCTACTATTGTCACTTAGAGTGGTTTGTTTTGAGTACACAATTTGATACACACAAAGCAAGGGCAGAAGGGTGGTTATTGGACCATCTGATGATGAGGTTGAGAGGAAGTAGGGAAGAGATTATAGGACAGTTAGCAGTAGAAATAGCAATGGGGAGTGGGAAAGGAGAGTGTCTGGATGAATCTGGATGAAAATTTTGTTCTGAAGGTACAATTAAGGGAAAACTCAGTCCCTGAATAGTTTGGTGACTGAGTATACAGGACCAAGAGAGTAATGAAATTCTACAGTAGGGTTGGCCGAATCCCAGCTTTTTACATCCTTCACCAGCCAGGACCCTCTACTGTCTCTTCCCTTTCCTACTACCATTATTTACTCCATATCTCTATCAGGTAGCACATTTTTTCAGGAACTTGTTAACTGGCCTGGAATAATTTGGCTGCCCCTCACTTTCCTGGGGCTGCATGATAATGGCCTTTATAAACCATTTCAAAATGCAGGAGTGCTAAACTGTTCTTTCTTGAAGGAGTCTGTAATAAATTTGAAGGAGCATGAGTCTTCTTGTTTTAGCTCCATTGTTTAGCCCTGGGAAAATCTCATAACCTGTCTTAACCTATGTTTACTCATAGTGCACGTGGTCTTAATGACTCTTGACTCCTGTGCTATTCTGAAATGTCTGTAAGGTAAGCATTTTAACTAAATAGGCTAGTTTGGCTTCACATTGAGAATTTTTAAATTTTTTTTTATTGTTTAAAGCATTACAAATAGTAGTACATATGTCTCCTTTTTTTCCAATTGACCTTCCCCCAGCCTCCCCTACCCCCTGGCACATACCCTCACCCCATCCCAGTGTCTTGCGTTCATTGGAGAATTTTTTTAGACTGCAGACTGGCTTTCTTATATGCATGGAAAGAGAATCTCAGGAAGCACCACCTTCGGAAGGGGAGGGAATAGCTCAGGTGAGTGAAGGAGCTCAGGGCTGCTGATAGAGAGGCAGAGCAGGCAGGCTTTCACAGGGGCCCATATTGTTAAGAAGAGTCAGTCCAGCCCTGGCTGGTGAGGTTCAGTTGGTTGAGTGTCGTCCTGTGCACCAAAAGGTCACTGGTTCGCTCCCAGGTCAGGTTTTGGGTTAAGGGGCCTGGTCAGAGTGCATACAGGAGGCAATGAATCCATGTTTCTCTCTCACATTGATGTTTCTCTCTCCCTCTCCCCCTCCCCCTCCCCCTCTCCCTCTCTAAAACCATCATTGATGTTTCTATCTCTCTCTCCCTCTCTGACATCAATAAATATGTGTGTATATATTTATGTGTGTGTGTGTGTGTGTGTGTGTGTGTATCCTATCTAATAATAGACAAACATGGTAATTGACCATACCTTCGCTACGCCCCCCACTGGCTAATCAGTGTGATATGCAAATTAACTGCCAACAAAGATGGCGGCTAATTTGTATACTGCAGGCAGGGCGGGCCAGCGCGAGCTGCCATCCGGGCCCCCGTGTGCCACCTAAGCCCTGCCCCCAGCCGGGACCCCCTGTGCAGCCCTGGGCGGGTGGGCCCATCTGCGGCCCTGGGTGGAGGGGCTTGGCAGTGCGATTGGCCCGAGGAAGCCCTATTCTTGCAGGAATCCTCCTGCAATGGGCTTCTAGTATATATATGAAGTTGTAAGTGTATAGATCATATTTGGTGAGGAATTTTGAGGTGGGGGATATTTTGTGTTTATAGAACACATATTCTTTAGTTTACACAATTAAATGTTAAATTGGTGAGTTTAGGAGAATATGTCATTATTTGTTCCAAAGAACAAAATATTAGGAAAACAGATGTGATAGGGAGGAGTAGGTTGCAGCTTGTTTACGTTTGAGTGACCACAAGACTGTGGTGAGCCAAGAATACAGCTGGAGTTTGATCAAGGGGAGTTGAGAGCCCAGCTGAGATTGAGCTCCATGAAAGCATTCTTGGATGCCTTGTTAGGAGACTCCTCTTTCATCTCATCGTGATGAGAAAAGCCACATGCAAACATAATAACTTACATGGCCAAGCAGCATGTGATCTGCCATGCTGCACCTGAGAAGGCTTGACAGGGGATTGAGAAGAGTTTTGCTAGGTAGACAATGAGCGTCTATGGGAACAGATTGTGCTGTAAATAAAGGTGTAGTGTTCAGTGAGCTTGCAGCCTTGAGGACTTCTTGGGTACCATCGACCTCTTATCTCTCTGGTTCACATGTTGTTAGTCAGTATAAATGAGCTAAATGTTTTTGAACCGAAGCCATGTTCTTCCTCTGTTCTGTTTGATGGAAAAAAGCTCCAGGTCCAGGAAGCAAGACAGTGCCTTCGGTTGGTGGCTTTTGTGAAGTGGTCTGGCTAGTAGAAGTTGCATATCACCTGCCCTCTGCTTTCCTTTCCACTTGATGCCACCAAGGAGCACCGGCTCCTCTCAGCCTGTGAGTATAGGTAGAAGGAGGTGTCAACAGTAGGTTTAAAACATGCTTCTGAAACCGGACACAAAACAGGTCCGGACTGCCCGTCACTACTTGAGCCAAATGAAGCAGAGAGAGGGCTGAATCATATATGAGTGTTTATTCCAATAATGCTGGCAGTATGGGAGAGCAGCAGGTCACCCTGTAAGTTCTGCTTTAACCTCCCCTGCTATCCACTGATTATGGTATATATGGATAAGGAAGAAAGGATACATGCAAAGGGAGGTGGGCAGGATAAGTGGTGCAGGGTCCAGGGTCTGTGTGTCTCCTTCTAAGATCTTGAAGTCTGATAACAAGGTAGTTAATTTTCTATGATGTTAAAAACAGTTCCATCCCTTCTGGAGGGGATCAGGGTCCAGGCACAGCAACCAAATCAAAGCGTCTCCTGTCCTCTGTCTGTTCTCACAATGCATTTTCTTTTCTGAGTAATGGACCCATCTGGGCTCTGAGGCATCTATTATCTGTTTACAGCCCTAATTTCTCTTTGCAATACATCCTCCGGTTTCCCAGGATCTGTAAGAAAACCTCTTATCTATAGTTAGTAAGGTGAATAATCATTAACAAGAGTGGTCCTATTCTTATTGTGTGCCCTTCCTCCTTACATTTCTACCTATTATTTTCTGAAAGATGTAATATTGTAAATGTTAGATATGATGCTAGGATAAAGAGTTTCCACTTTTTCTTTCCCCCAAACCTCAAGCACAAACAAGGCAGTAGGGCTGAAAGCAAGTTGAAAATAGAGGGACTAAGAAGATGGAAACAGCTGGTTTAGAAAGCATGGAGAGTCTCTGCCAGTATTTTACTTCATTATTTGTGTACTAGAGGCCCGGTGCACGAATTTGTGCACCAGTGGGGTGCCTTGGCCTGCCCTGTGGGATCGGGCTGAAACCAACTCTTCGACATCCCCCGAGGGGTCCCAGATTGCGAGAGGGCGCAGGCCAGACCAACGGACCCCACTGGTGCACGATCCGGGTCAGGGAGGGACACAGGAGGTTGGCCAGCCGGGGAGGGACTTCAGAAGGGCTCCAGGGCATGTCTGGGCCATCTTCTCAGTCGTGATCGGCCAGACCCCAGCAGCAAGCTAATCTACTGGTTGGAATGTCTGCCCCCTGGTGGTCAATGCATATCATAGTGAGCGGTTGAGTGGCCTTAGCACATCATTAGCATATTATACTTTGATTGTTGAACGGACGACTGGTTGACTGGACACTTAGCATATTAGGCTTTTATTATTATATTATAAGAAGAGATCTTTTTACAGGATGGATTATTTGGATAATTTTTTCTATGTTTAAGTAGCATCTATGAATTAATTCTCATCTTCCTCTATTAAATTCATTTACCATGGACATGTAATTATCACTTGATTTATTAATATTAGTGACAGCTCCCAAAGTAATTTTTACATTAGTTTTAGAAATATGATAATGTATATGATTATATCTTAAATATTAATTTTCTTAGAATTTTAATATTTTAAAGTAAATAATGAAAAGCTTGAATACTGTCATTTTGATCTTGTCAATTTATCTGTGTTCTCTACTTATTCTGAATCGGAATCCAAACTCTCCCTCTTACTAATTGTGTGTCCTTTGGTAAGTGACCTAATTTCTCTCTCCTTCAATTTCTGGGGGACATAATGGTACCAGTCTCATAGGATTATTGTGATTAAATTATGTAGTTAATAAAAGTCCTTAGAGCAGTGTCTGTTCATTGTAAATGTTACATATTTTCTATTATTGTTGTTATACAGATGACAGAAAGCCTTATTTATTTTTTCCAGATTGGGTTAAAGCCAAAGTACTATTGTCTTGTCAATTTTCATCACTCCTTACTTTTTTTTTTAAATCTCTAAACTTACTGACAAGCACTAGATAGAGTGTCAGGGCCAGATGGAAATGGGCATGGTAGACAGGGGGCCAGGCAGACCCCAGCCCCAGAAGCTGGCCCAGAATGGCGGGAAGGAAAGATGGGAAAACTGCAAGGCAGTCCTCATGGGTGGTGCTGGACACTGATCTGAAATCATCCCGCTATGTGGGCCCATTGGCTGGTGTGGTGAAGACGCCTCTTTCCATCCCTGTCAGGAGCAGATGTGGGTGGAACTGAGCCTCGGTGGGAAGGGCCTCTGTTATCCCTACTGGGAGGCTGAGGGAAGACTGCAGCTGACAGGGAGGCAGTCAGGGGGTCCGAATCAGGAGGAAGATGGAAATGAAGCAGTGCAGGTAATAGCAAAAATGTAGTTACGCCAAAAGATGAAGGGTCATTAAGACATGTAAAGGAGCAGCTTCCTGGTTGGTGAACCCAGGGAGCGTGTGTGTGTGTGTGTGTGTGTGTGTGTGTGTGTGTGTGGCGGGGGAGCCGTGTGCCTGAAGAGGAAGTGGAAGCTCAGAGCTCTTTCCATCTATCTAGCCTCCTGTATCTCTTTTATCTGGCTGTCCCTGAATATCCTTTTATAATAAACCAGTAATCTAGCCCTTGCTTTGTTCCCCAGAGCCAGGAGGGAATTGGCAAACACCTGCAAGTGAGCGAGAGGAAATTCTCTCATTGTCTCTGAGACAAAGTATATGTCCCTATTCAAGAGACAAAGGGGATGACTTAGAGGAATGTTACAGACAATGTTTGTTACAGAAACATTCTCAGGTGGTAGGCACATTGAGAATGGCTGCCTAGTTCACAACAACCCTTTTAACTGCTCCCCTCCCTAACGAGGGTATGCTGATAGGAGCTACTTTTGAAGTACATGGTCATGTCGTCCAGGAGATATTCAGCTGCTACCAGGACAGTTGCGTTAGTGGTTAAAATAATTGAAAATCTGTACCTGATGGTTAACAGTCACTGCACTGAGCCCCTGAGTGCCCCTGTCCTAGACCTCTCATGGCCCAGCAGGTGAAGGAGGTTAACTCCAGGCCCTGCAAGGGGCTGTAGGGTCCCTCCCACTACAGCTGATTGCTGGGCTCTTGCCCACAGTTGATAAAAAGTGTCTCTATCAACCTGGTCCCAGTCCCTTTCCTATCTTTCGTTAAATCATGGATGGACATCAGAGTAGAGCTAGACCTTTAGGTGTTCTCTCCTAGGAGCTGGAATCAGAGAAACAGTCATTCTCTCTGAACAAATCTGGAGCAAGTAAATCAAAAGCCTGTAGAAGAGCCTCTTAACTAACAGTGGACCAGGGAGAGAAATCCCAGGCAGGAGAGGGAGAGAGAGAGAGAGAGAGAGAGAGAGAGAGAGAGAGAGAGAGAGAGAGACAGAGAGAGAGAGAATGAATGGGCATAGAGCATTGTGAATGTGTTACTATCGCCCATTCCTGAAGGGTATATGACTGCATGTTATGGACTGAATTGTGTGCCTCCCCCAACCAAATTCATAGGTTAAAACCTCCAGTGTTACTTTTTTGGAGTCAGGGTCTTTACAGTGGTAATTAAGGTTAAATGAGGTCTTATTTGCAGTGCCCTAATCCAACATGTCTGGTATCAATGAGAAATGGAAAAGACACGAGGGAAAGGCCATGTGAGCACTCAGCAAGAAGGTGGCAAAGAGAGAGGCCTCTGGAGAAAGCAAACTGGCTGGCACCTTGGTTGCAGACGTCCAGCCTCCTGAACTGTGAGAAAATAAATTTCAGTTGTTAAAAAAAAAAGAATTGTAAAGTAAGATTTGCTTCAGAGAAGCCCCATGCCGATATATAATCTTATCATAACTTTGAATCACTAAAACATAAATTTTCATTCGGAGCAGTGATCATTTAAAATGATTTTAGTTTTTAACCAATATAGACAGCCTTTTTCCACTCATGAAAACGAGTGTAAAAAAATGACCATTCCTCTTTAACCAGCTGATGCCCAAAATGACAAGGCAGTTCGGTTTGGCTCTTAATTTACCTTCTGAATTTTGGTTTCAAGACATCATCACAGGAAATGCACACATTTCTTTTTTAGTCCCTGCATGTCAGGGATAACCTACTGGAAAACACAGTGGAGCTTTAGGCATGCCGAGCTTCCCATCAGTGGGACTCCTAATTCCTTTGTCTGATATGCAGCCTGATTGTATTTTCATCATGGAAGCTGTGATTATTATAAAGTCACTATAAAAAATTACCTTCTATTATATAAGAAGTCTTAACCTTCTTAATAACACTGACATGTCATCATTCCTTTGATCACAATAACTTGCTCATCGAAATTAAAGATGAATAATAGTAGTTTATCTTTCAGAACCTTAAATGAATTATTTTTACATTCAGATTGTTAACTAATGTGAATTTTCATATTTCATGGTGCTTCCTATATTGAAAATAGAGTTGGTTGCAGAGTAATATGAGTCTGATCCCTCTTTTGTACATATTAAATTATACACATCATTTAGCTAAGCGTAAATGATATGGTGAGTGCTTTCTGAGCGAATGATTTCCATTACTTGTCAGATGCAGCCATTAGATGATTCTAAAAATACTCATCATGCTCTCAATGGCATTTTTCCTGTATTGGCTGTTCGGGTGCCAAGTTATCATCAACAGGGAGGTTCCTTGGGGCTTCATGGTACATTGTATCAAACGTTATCAACTGCTTTGAATATCACTGATAATTTTCCCTAAACTGTGACTAAAACGAGGCTAAAGAGAAATAAAACTTCAGTCATTTCTAATGATTAATTAAGAAAGTCTTGAAAAGCATTTTTGTTTGACGTTTCTTACCACTAGTTTATTGTTTCAAAGTCTAATATCCTGTATTTAACTTCCAATTTTCTCTTTTAATGTTATGTTGTATAATTGATATGTCAGTTACATTGGGTACAATGATAAGTGTGAAAAACATATCTTGTCCATGTTAGGTCCAAGGCAAAATAATTTTCAAACAGAATACCAGGCATTCATTCAATCAAGCATCTTCAGAATTCCAGGGTTGAAGCACTCTTAGTATGGTTTCATTGAAAATACCCTACATATTGTTTCTCTACATTTGAAATAACCCTGACTCTCTTAGCCTTTGTGTAAGTCAAATTTTCCTACCTGTAACCATTTTTTGTGATTTTCTTTGAGTTCTCCTAACATGCACCTCAATCGATCTTTAAATGACAAGGTGCCTTGAAAAGGGTCTGGCCTATGAAGAAGGGAAGCAGAGGATAATTTTGGGGCTGAAAACCTGCCATCACCCACATTTTGAGTTTTAAAATATAACCTTGCAGGGTGATGTTTTGGGGACTATTTTGGCAACCCAGTGATCTATTCAGAAAATAGGAGACTTCTTACCCTTATTCTAAATGACATCCAATTTTGATGTACTCATTTATATTCTTAGAATGCTAGTCCTTTCTTTTATTATGAAAGAGAAATACCACCTGCTACAGCTGGATGGCGAGACTAATTCAGATAGATTTTACTAGAAAAGAAATATATTGACATGGGACAAAGAGCCTGAAAATAAAACTTAATATATTGCCAAACAAAAAACTCCCTGGAGAATAAAGAGCATATTAATATTATACATGAGATAAAGCAGGTTATCTGTTTCTGTATACTTTATTATTGAAGATGTTTTCTGATAAGTGCTTGCAATTTCAGTGTCTCCTAGGACTCATGCCTCTTTGAACCACAGCTCTCTCTGTAAATTGAGTTAAATAATTAATTCCATTGTACTCGCTAGTAAAAATTAACACCTTAAGGTTCATGTTGGAAGTTGTCTGTGAACAATTCTTGCAAAATAGTTGGTACTTCCTTTTTGCTAAAATTAAATTAATTCACCCAATAGGTTAGAAGATGAATGTTTCCCTTATTTATTACCTTAAAAAATGATACAACACTTAAATGGAGATTACAGTGGCTAGTCAATGCTGCCGGCATCGGTATCTGAAGGTTCTTCTTTTTCTGCTGAGTTATCACGTGTCTTCTGTCTGGTCTAAGGGTCTGAACCCCCTGGCTCTCACATTTCCCACCATCCCGCTACACACACGCACTGACATTTACTATATTTCACTGGTATAAGCACTTTCATAAATTCACTTATTTAGTCCATATAACACTTTGAGGTAGGTACTGATGTTAACCCCATTTTACAGTTGAGAAAACTGAAGGGAAGCCACAGGGCTGAAAAATGGCAGAGCCTGGAGTTGAACTCATGTATTCTGACTGCTCCTCAGCATAATGGTCTGCTGTGGCATTCGATTCACCAAATCAAAAGGAATCCACTCCCTTTCATTCTTATTGAACCCGAAATGAATAGAATTTGATATTGTCAACAATCCTCCTTTGCGTTTGTGACAATTGTGTATTGAGCACTTCTCCAGGTCAAGCCCTGTTCTAGGCACTGGGGATATTTCAGTGACTAAAACTCAGACAAAAATTTTTTTCTATGTGGAGCTTACATTCTAATGGGGAGGGATACATAATGACAGACAATGAAAAATAAGCATAATAAAGTCATTTACATAGTATGTTTTGTAATGGTAACATAGATGGTAAATGCTGTGGGAAAATAGACATAAATCCATATAAAGAGAGACGGGTAGAGAGGATTTGGAAGTACAAATTAAATGGATGGTCAGGTGAGGCTCTTCTAAGCAAGGAATTAAAGGAGTTGGGAGATGGTCCCTGAGGATATCTGGGAGAAGAACATTCCAGGAAGAGGGAACAGGCAGTACATAGGCTTTGAGGTGGGCTTGTGCCTGGCATGTTCATGGAAGAGCAAGGAAGCCAGGGAGGCTGGGGAGACACAGGGGAGAGCAGTCGGAGACCAGGCCTGAGAGGTTCAGAGACGGCACAGCAGGGCCTCGTAGGCTGTTCTGGGAATTTGTCTCTTTGAGAGAACGAGGGACTCTTTGGAGAATTATCAAAATAGCTGGTTATTAAATAGTTCTCATGGTACAATCATATTCCTATAAAAATAATAAGTACTTTATTTTGCAGAGAAAAATAAAATACATGATATAATTATAGTAGCCATTTTGGGTGATTTAATCATAAAATTTTTGTTTTTATATCTATTATATTTTTTAAAATTAATTTTTATGACTAAAAAGAGCACATATGTATTCTAAGTATGTTTTGTAGTAAGATTTGTATAAATATATTCTGAAAACAATATATATGTATAGAAAAGGCTTGAAGGATATACACTCCAGTGTTAATAATGTATCTGTATATATAAAAGCCTAAGCGACCAGCTGACTGGCTGACTGGCCAGTAGCTATGATGCGCAATGACCACCAGAGGGCAGATGCTCAACGCAGGAGCTGCTGAGCGACAGCAACTTTACAGAATGCCCTCTCCCACTCCGGGACCCCCCAGGGGATGATGGACTGCCAATTTTGACCCGATCCCCGTAGGCCAGGCCGAGGGACCCCACCTGCCAGAGGGATCCCCCCACCGCTCATTCCATAGACACCCTTCTGTGCAGCCTGCCGGTGAGGGATCACAGGAGGTGGCTCCAGGGTGTGTCCAGCCCATCTCACCTAGTCCTGCCCCGTCGGCCACCTTCTAATTAATTTCCTTTCAATGTGCATGAATTTGTGCACCAGGCCTCTAGTTTTATATAAATATGGTTGTGAATGATTTTTCCTTCTTTCTTTCTAGTTTCTTCATATTTTCTAATTTTTAACCCTTGACAAATATTGCCAAGGTAATATTTTAAAAATTATAAATGAAAAGGAAAAGTTCATACGTGATCAGCCAGTAAACGTGCCCTGTATAGTATTGTACCTTCATCTTACAGACTGTGTTTTGGACTGAGATGGTGCAGGACCATTTGTATAGTAAGGGGAAGAGTATCTGTCTGGGGAAACTACAGAGGTATCAAGGGCACCGCACTATAATTTTTCAACAGCCCTCTTTCTGCTATGAAAGCCACTAAGAATAAGGAGGGTCAGGTAGAGAACTTGGAAGTGCTTCAAACTGATGCCCTCCCCCAACTCAAATAAACTTAAATGGTCTTTGATATGATTCTTACATAAGGAGTTTAAAAAGTGCATCCATCTTATTAAAACTGTTGTACACTATAAAATGTTATGGTCCATATCACTTTTCAAAATTCATTTCTTCATTGTTGTTGGAGATAATTACTCTTCATATCTCAAATTTCAACTTGATATACTTTATTATTTCTGAAGCTTAACGTATATGAAGTTTTGAATGTTGCCAGATTTAAACATAACACTCTTTAATGATTTTTTTTATATAGCTCATCCTAGACAAGGAGACTTTAAAAACAGCTTTCCAACAATTTTGTGATATCCATTTTCAAATTCTTGAAGCTAGTACTGTGTACCGAAATGTAATGTCAGATTCTAAGAAAGTGATATAAATATGTTCACACTGGCTACCTGACTGAAATGATTGATTGATGTGATTTTGTTTTGTCATTTCAAGGGAGTGAAAAAAATAGACCCCAAATTCTATGAAAAATTTATCAGTCACAGATTTGGAGAAGAAATGCTACACCGCATTGATCTTTGCTCCATGCTGAAGAAAAAGCAAAGTAATGGTTATTATCACTGTGAGTCTTCCATTGTGATTGGTGAGTGCCCTTTGAAAAGTATTTACTTAATTTTCACTTCTTTAGCATTTTTACTTTTGATTTCTTTAGCCTTATTTTGGAAAATATTTAGGACTAATTGTATATGTTTTTCTCAAGGACATATTTTTCTAAATACGTGGTTTGGAAATACTACATTGAAAATTTTGTTGAACATATTTGATATTTGTATGTATCAGTCAAGATTTTAGTATACATAGTTTTTCTCCTTTTTTGCCTTAAATATAATTATAATGCAGTCTTAAAATGTCGATTTAAAGTATACTTCAGTTTGATTTTATTTCATGAATAAGAAGAAAGTATTTTCTCCAGTGAAGGCTTATATGACCACACCATTCTACACTAGGCATTTTCATGTTTGCTGCTTTTAATTAGGAATAGAATGTTTCAGCACATAAAGGTTCACTTTAGAAAGCCTTTGTAGGTGCCCTGCAAAGACTGAAAACTCATCCTTTGATTTCTTCCCTAAAGGAAACAGGTTTTGAGGGGAAACAGATACTCATACATAAATGCTCTAGCATCTCTCAGGGAGAAGGCATGTGATGAGATAGGCTCATACACACTCATGTTTCCGTGTGGAAAATGTGCACACTAAAGGGAGATTCTTAGAAAACTGGAACAAGACTTCCCCCATTGTCTGCAACGTGAGTGTATTTCAAAGGAGGCTGATCTGTTGTGATCCAAATTTACTACTTCAAACCAGGCACGATTCTTATAAAATCGTGGACGTCAAGACAACCTCACATGAGAATACTCAAAGAAGATAAATACATGATTCTAAATATTTCAAGGTCTTCAACCAAGATAATTTCTCTACACTTCAGCTTGAAAAAACAACAACAAAAAACTATGGAAAGATATGCCCTGAAAGGATCTTAATACTGCAGCTTATTAAAGCACTTTAAAAAATGTTCAAGAGACACAATTGTATTTCCGAATTCTCACTAGAAATCTTCAAAGAAGTCATCATTTTACTTCCAAAGATTTTAACTATCTTAGACAGAAGATACCTAGCATGTCATTTGAATTTTATGCTCTAAAATATTTCAAATCGATTGTAAGGAATATTTTGTTTGTTTGTTTGTTTCAGAATTTCTTTCATGTTTTCAGAGTTGTCTTCCACTGACGTTCTGATGAGGACCAAACCTTTCTGTTTAGGGTCATTGTAAAAGGCAAATTCAAATCCTTCTTGTGGAATACAGATTTTGGCTAGTTTTCCACGTCTTCTCTGTAATTACTTTAGGCCAGCCTTTAAATAGAACTATGTACTTCATGGCCCCTTCTATTCCCACTCTCGTTTTAAAAAACAAACTAAAAAAAGCAATATGTGGATTTTACAGAAGATATCATGGGACTGCCTTATACAGTTGATCGCATGCTTCACCTGTGTTGCCATTAGACAGCTCTGCTCAGTTCACCCCAAATCACTACGTTTAGCCACTGAATTTTTCTTTGCTTGCTCTTATCCAGCTCAGTTTCTAAAATCCCCCCTATTATAGGCAATTTCTGTAGATTATTTTTCCCTTAGGCTTCTTTATATCTCACCCTTTTCTAATTCAGAGCAATTTAGCTTCTTTCAAACTCCACCAATTTTATATCCCAATACCGATTATTTAACATTATTTTTTTAAATGTTTTTTCCCATTGCAAAGATTCTTTTTTTAGTCACATTTAAAAATAATATCTATATCGCCCTAGCTGGTTTGGCTCAGTGGATAGAGCATCAGCCTGTGAATTGAAGGGTCCCGGGTTTGATTCTATTCAAGGGCACATGCCCAGGTTGTGGCCTACATCCCCAGTGGGGGGCGTGCAGGAGGCAGCCAATCAATGATTCTCTCTCATCACTGATGTTTCAATCTCTTTCTCCCTCTTTCTTCCTTTCTGAAATCAGTAAAAATATATATTTTTTAAAAAGACAATTAACCCCTTGCCATATTGGCTTCAGATATTTTCAGATTTTATTGCATTTAGTTTTGGTCACAAGTTTTTTCCCCATATATTTTTTAAAATTTCCTGTGATTTTTAAAATTATAGTGTGCCTAGAGTCATCTCTTAACCAAAAATTTGATATGTTGATGTAAGAAATTTTTGAAGACATTTTTATAAGTTTATTTGAGCCAAATTTATGACACTTTCTGCATTTTCTTAATCTCAATGGATTAAGAAAATGCAGTGGAGAATGGCAGTTTTGCAGTGTATTTTGTACATCAGAATCAAAGGAAGAGCTGTAAGGAGGGTTATTTGAAATCCATCGGTGATAGATTAAGGAGGTGGGAGAAAGCAAAGCGGGAAATCTCTGAGATAGAAAGTAAAACAGCTACACATACTTTTTTTACGTTGGGAGTACAGGATAGTTACTAATTAACATTTACAGCATTTAGATTTATGTGGGAAACAATGAGGGTTCTGTGGTCTTTACTCAGTGTGGTTGTGCCCTGAGGAGTCTGGAGAAAGATTACTCTGACAGTTCAAAGGTATGTTATCTTAGATGCAAAAAGACAATAGACAGGCTCACTTAAGGTAAAGGTTGACCTTTGTCCAGGAAGCTGCAGGCCTAAGACGTGACTATCCACCATGACTATGCGACATGACTCACGAATTTTATGTTCAGACCATCCTATATGGTTACTTTAGGTGTCTGACCATACTGGCCTCCCCTGTGTGTGTCAGGTTTAGTATGTGGCCCCTTTTTTGTCCACAGATATCTAGATATCTAGATATCTATCTAGATATCTAGATATCTATATTCTAATTTTTTATTTGTGCTTTTAATCTGCGTTATGATTATTAATGTAAGTATTCAGCACAGATGATTAACACAGAAATCCAGTTACTAAAAGTGGGTGTGAAATAGGGATTTCGTTTTAGGAATATATTTTTATAATTTTTTTATACCAGTCCAACCTTAGTCTGTCTTCCAAAGATGACAAATTAGCAACCTTTCATGTTGTACTTGATTGGAACAGGGTTGTTTTTATTTGCTTGTTTGTTTTTCTTTTCTTCTCTCTAATTTGAATAACTTGCCAATATTCGATGACTTGACCTAAAAAATCTGGGTTTCTGCCACGTTCTGAACAACTTGGTCCCACATTCTTGTATGGCAGGGATTTCCTGGATGCAGTAGTGGGCACATTGACCTTGAAAGTAGCTTCCTTTCATCATTCCCCCTAACTCTACTGATTTTCTTATAAAGTTTGCTTAACTGTTCATACTACCTGCTTGGCTCCTGAAGGCACTGGAGTTTGGACCCCCTGCCAGCTGTTGCTGGTCCCTGTGTCTACTGTACATTTACAAGCTGGGCATTATCTCCATCTCCTGCCATCTATACCTGTACGTGGAGAGTTAGGGGAGTTTGCTAGGATGTGGAAGTAATATTTATATTTTCAGATACAAGGAATTGTACTACATTTTTGTTCTCTCATAATTAAAACTTTGGGTGACATCATGCCTACTTAGCATTGGGCTACAACTCTTTAAAAACCTAACTGCACTAGCCAGGTATAATTCAAATCCTCCATCCACCCACTCCCCAAAAGGGAAGAAAACCTAGAATGAAATATGGTTCAGATCTCCTAGGATGATGAAAGCTGTTCTCTGTTAGCTACTTACTGGAGTTGGGTGAATTAATTTTTCTCAGGCAGCTATGTTCCACTTATATTTCCTTAGGGAAGGTCATTGACTAAATGACATCCTTTGCAAGACTGATGAGCAATTTAGTGCTTGCAAAGACTAGTTTACTTTCAGCTATCAGACATATCTTATAGGGGCCAGTAGGGAATTTGGAAAGGTCTAGAAGGTATTCTTTTGCAAGCTAGTGCATTTCTTGATAATTTCTGCAAGCAGAGGTGGGAACAATGATTTTCTGGGAATGCCAACCTTTTTTTGTTTAATAATTCATCATTAATTTAATATTATTGAACATATACAATGTGTGCACCCCTCTCTTGGGTATCATGAAATACAGAGGACTGTAAGACATTCTCCTTAAGAGTGATATGAGTCAGTGGGCAGCTAAGATTACACCTGAGAAATGGAGAAGGAAGAGGAGTAGATGGATAGGGCTCTGTCAATAATGGGCTTTGGTAAAGCACACAGTGGAAGACGCTTATAATTTTACCTTCTGGGAGAATGTGGTGTTAGTGAATGCCAGAGTTTGGATAAATAAGATGAAATCGAGGAGTAGCCAGATGGAATGTAGAGAAAGGGTTTTATTCTAGGAGCATTAGGTGTGGTTTACAGGGGTGGGGAACAATGGACTGGAGGCAAGGTAGGGGCAGTATTAGTGGTAGGGAGCACACTACAAAGACTGTAGTGATGGAGTCTACTGTCTAGTTAGCGGAGGAAGTCACACAGGAGGAGGTTGCTTGGTTTGTGTGTTTGAGGAGTTGGTGAGGGAGGTAGGAATGGAGATGGGCACAGTCACACGTATGGAGGCAGTGAATGTGCAATAAAGGAGACTGAGTAGATAGATGTGGCTAAAAAGATGGTGAAGTTTACTACTCAACATAATGACACAGGATTGGACCTTAAAGATAAGACCTTCAAGACTGTAGCACAGATGCAATGAGGGGGTAGGGTTGTGCCAACTGTAGGCTCAAATAGAAGCAAACAGGCCTGCACAGATATGTTGATAGTAGAGGAAAAGAATCATACATAGTCAGGTAAGTTAGAATCATCACAGCTATGTTCCATTCAGTCTGTATCCAAAGCCAAACAGATCAGACCAAGATATCAGACTTTATGGGCTGAAACTCTATGGAGAATTCTGAGTTGAGTCAATGAATTTATTCTATCCAGATGTCCCTGCTTTTTGAGAATCTCCCTTAAGAGACCTGAACAGCTTAGACCAATCCAGTGACTACCAGAAGCTACATCCAGGTGGTGGTTCAGCCAAAAGAAAAGGACTTTTGGGGTTGCATCTGGGGAGATCCTCAGCTCTGACTTTGGTGTCCTAATCTACAGTCCCCCTTTACCCTTAGGGGCCAGGGCATAAACATCAGTTCTTATTGAAGAGGGAGATTGTCAGTAATTTTTAAGAGTATAAAGAGTCCTAAGATCAAAACATTTAAGAATTGCTGCTTTAGTTCATGGTTCAGTAAACCATGAAATAAATTAGTCCTCAGACAACTCTCCAAAATTAATTTTTATCAATATATCCAATCATTTCATCCAACAAATTAATTTGATGGCTACTCAGCTATCTCTCTATAAAATGTAAACTGGTTTGATAATTTCCAGTCAAACATTCATTCTTTCTGTGGTAAAAATGTAACAAGTGCAAAAATATCCCAGACTGACAGTGCATATATGTATGAAATGTCTTATTTAAAAAACATTATTATGTGAAATTGACATTTTATACAAATATCTCTTTGTGGTGGGCAGTACCAAAATTTTGTCTTTTTTTTTTTTTTGAGTAAGCTGTCAGGGAGATGATTAAGAAAATTTTATCTCTACTTAGACCAGTGATTTCCAACCTTTTTCATCTCATGGCACACTAAACTAATTACTAAAATTCTGTGGCACACCAAAAAATATATTTTGGGCTGATCTGACCAAAATAGATGTAATTTTGATTCATTTATATTAGACGGCTATTGTGTTGGCTGTTGTCATTTTTTTATTTGACAATCTAAGGGAAAAGAAATCAGTGCTTCTGACTAAATAATCCGGTATTGCATGTTTTAAAAATTCTTGCGGCACACCAGTTGAAAATCTCTGACTTAGAATACTATACTATTAAGATGAATCTATTTCAGGCATGTTAGAAGAGGGAACTAGTTTATCATCTGAGGAAACTAGACATTTCTTTTCACGTGAGAACTTTAGCAGTTGAAAATGTTCTCTGTTCAAAATTATCAAGTAATTTAAGAAGAACTCCATAGAGGGTGTTTTATTATTTACTTTATGACACAGAAATTGAGTGACCATATAATTTATCATTCAAATGGTATAGGTGTGCTATGCTGGGGTAAAAGAAGCAAACCAAAACTATCCTAGTTTAACTGGGACTGATGTCATCCTTCCTAGAAAGCATAATGCTCTTTAAAAAACAGAGCTTTTGACATGTTAAAATGCAGTATTTCAGATGCCAATCTGGCTCCTTTTTGTAATCTACTTATCCTCTTCTGAAATGTTTGCTTTTGATGAAACATGTCTTGTAAGAAGAAAGTGTTTGGAATTTCACTGTTATATGCCCCTATAAAAATGGAAGGCAATTCATAATCGGAACCCTCACCTTATTTCTTATATCTGTCTGAGTTAGAGGAAGCTTCAGATTAAGTAACTGAGAAAATTAATCTTAGTGATGGCTCACTGTGTTTTAACTGGTGTATCAGCTATTAATCTGGATGTGAACACAAAGTGGCAGCTGTGGCTCAGGCTATTTTGAAAATTCAACCATCTGTTGGCCTGGTTTCAAACCTTATGATTTATATTAGCTGCCTTAGGAACCCTACATATTAAAGGGGCAGTGCTATGTGGTAAATTTAACTATCAGGCAAATTAGAATGATGCAGTAATAATTTGTTATTGTATGATTTATTTGTAGAGCCTTCAATTTTAAGTGTATTTTGGAAAACATGAAAATAGATTTTTCCCATGTGTATGCTTATTTTATTTTTTAAATTATTTTTCAATTACAGTTGACATACAATATTGTATTAGTTTTAGGTGAACAACATAGTGATTAGAATTTATCTACCTTACAAAGTGATTACTCCGATAAGTCTAGTACCCATCTGACACCATCCAGTTATTACAATATTATTGACTATATAGTCAATATTGAATTCCAGATTTAAAAAAATGAACTACATGAATGAAATGATTGGAGTGCAGAGTCTGTGGTCAAACAAAGCCACCAAGATACAGCTAATAAGTGTTAGGAGACCCTTCCAGTTGCCCAAGTTATGGCTAACTAGCCCATCATATTGCCTAATTGCCTCTGAGTACATTCTCACCACACTAAAAATGCTTACTAATTTTTTAAAAGTTCCAAGCACAGTGCCTGACAAATAATGTTATAAAATGTTAGTTATTAATATTAATAGCAGTACAAGTTGTATCAGAATACTTATTACAGCAGTATTCTTACTTTTCTAACACCAAAATACCCATTTCAGGTTATATAGATTTACTTAATGTTTTCCTTAAATTGGCATGTGATTAACATTGGTGCATTTTCAAAATAAAAAAAAAATCTCTGTGTGTATATACTACTACATATGGGCAAAAGAAGGTTTATAGTTGTGAGTACATGAAACACTTTAATTAGTCATTGTGTTATTTTCCATACAAACAATTGTAAACCTACTTTTGCCCCACCATGTATATGATTTATGTATGTAAATACAGTGTTGAAGATAAAAACTTGACTTTTGGGAGGAAAACAATAAATTTGGTATATCTATTTAATGTAGTGTTTAATCTAAAGAATTAATTTGCTAATGTGGTGAAATCACAAGAGACAAACATATGAAATGGATTAAATTCTTCTTCATCTTAGTGAAGCATGGAGGAGTTGGAAAGGATGCAGAATAGAGTGTAATAGAGAGAGAGAAACAGTGACCCAGAAGTTCCTAGAGTGAGACAGACCTGGTCTAATGGCCACTGCCACTTCCTAACGAGGCAGCCTTAATGACCCCAAGCCCATAAGATAGGGCTAATAATGGTGGTGACCTCATAAAAATGGGAGAAAGGAATGAGATAATGCCCGAATGGCATTTGGCATCATGCCTGACACATGTGCAGTATTCACTTACTAGTGCCCATTATTATTGCTGTTCTTTTTTCAAATTGTATGTAGAATTCTTCAGACCAGGACAGAAAAGGCCAAAGACTGACTTAAGGAAGGGTTAGTATTTCTAAAAAGTCAATTTCTTCTTAGTCTTTACAAGTAGTACACTGTTCTAGGAATTAGGAAAAACTTTAGACTCTGAAAGATTGTTAACACTGGAACAATGTGTTAAGGGATTTGTGAAATGTCTTTTCTTTTAAGGGGGAAGAGAGAGTAACATTTATGAGGTCATCTAACCTGGAGGTCTGAGTGACCTCATGAAGTTTCTTCCATCATTATAATTCACGAGTTCTCTATTTTGTGTTGTTGTATTTTAGCTTTTGCCAAAGCTAGACTTTCTGATTAACTGGAAAAGAAGTAATAAAACTCTCACTGGCCAGCCTTGTCTGAAATTCCGATCCACTGTGTTCTTCTTTTGTTATATATTTACTCTTAAAATAGGAATTGGAAGGGAGAGTGTAACTGTAGTGAGTAAATGGCTCTTGGCTATCACACCCTGGCAGAATGAGCTTGGGCTTCATCGATTTGCCTGATCTATCAGTTCATTCCTAGCTCCCTCGGGGCATTTGAAGAGCTGCTGGCTGCTCACATAAAGACTCCTCCTTCACTGTAATACTTCTTTAGTCTCTTTATGTTGTTATAATTTATTGAACTCACCAGGTGCCAGGTATTATGCTGTCTGTATATCGAATATCGAAGATGTAGTGAACTTAATGGGAACCAAGTGAGGGTACTTCTAGTTTGGCTGGGGTTTGAGCTGAAAATGAGAATGTGGGGAGGGAGACAGGGGAAAGGGAGGTGTTTTCCAGTTGAATAGCTACTCAGAGGAGTATAAGTAATTCATTCTGCACATGAATTACTTGTCATTTAGGTCTTATCTTAATTCAGATCTTATTTTGTAGGGAATGGGGGCCATCAAAATTTTGGAGTTTAAAATGTCACAATCTGATTTGTGCTTTAGAAAGGTCACTCCACCAGTAGTATAAACCATGATGGTTGAGAGGGAACAGGACACTGCATCAGCAAGATGAGTAAGAAGGCTGCGTGCTAGTCTAGGCAGGTTCTGATGATAGCCTGCAGGTAGCATTTGCAGAGGAGGTGAGAAGGAGCAATGCATTGCAGATCTAGGTAGGCAGGAGAATCAGTGTTTTCCCGTATAGGGTGGATGGTGAAAGAGGGCAGAATTCTAGGATAGCTGCCAGGTGTGAAGTTTAGACAGCTAGTAGGTGATAGTGCCCTACACCAGTGCAGGGGATAAAAGAAAAAACTGATTTTGGTGACAAGAAGATGATGAGTTCGACTTTAGATATAATATAGCACCTGTGGCCCAATCAAGGGACAGGTCCCGGAGGGAGGTCTGGGACACAGGAGATATATCCGAGAGATGGATATGGGATTCAGTGGTGTTAAGTGGGTAGTTAAAGCTGTGGGTATGAATGAAGTAGCTGAGTACCTGGGCAACCTGGGACTTCAGACTAGTTTTGCAGCTAGTTACCTGAGATAACTATTGTAGAGGAAAGAAGGAGACCTTAAACAAAGGGGCTAGGATAGAGATAAAAGGTTGTGGGACTTATTTAAGTCAATATGACATTCATTTATTGTTTCTTGTTGGTCTGTGCCATCTGGACAGCAATGACATGAAAATTCCCTTTTACTATTCAAGTTTACTTCATCTATTCTACAAAGAAACTTGTTCTGATAAAACCAGGGTTAATGAAACATGGAGTGTACGTTACTTCTCTTTATGAAGTTTAAATTCGGTCTTTTTCCATTAACTTGTAAATATCTCTTGATATTTTGTCTGACTTTACTATGTGTGATAGAAAATGCCTCAAGCACTACTTGTAGCTAACTGAGAAAACAACATTTTGTCACTTCATGAATTGTGGTTTTATTTGATCTGCTGTTGACTAGAATATTCAGGTGAATATTTTGTCTTGATTCTGGCTGTGAGTAAAGGAAACTGCATTAGATCTTCACAAGGTTTATGTTTCATACCAGAGAACCATAGCTGCCAAATATACTTTCATTGCTAACAGCTAGACAAAATACTATCAACAATAAAAGTGATATATATAAATTTTAAAAAGCAAAAGCTTTTGCTTAAGAAGTCAGTCTTACGTAAGAAGCTTTAGAGAGGCAGTTCAGTTTTGCTGCTTGTTCTCCAGCTATGCATTTAGCAAGAAAAATGTTTATAAGTGTGGCATACATTTATTCGCATATGATAGGGTGTTTTTTTTTTAAATTAGCATGACACTCTTTTTTAATGATTTATTTTATTGATTTTTTACAGAGAGGAAGGGAGAGAGATAGAGAGTTAGAAACATCGATGAGAGAGAAACATCGATCAGCTGCCTCCTGCACATCTCCCACTGGGGATGTGCCCGCAACCCAGGTACATGCCCTTGACCGGAATCGAACCTGGGACTTTTCAGTCCGCAGGCCGATGCTCTATCCACTGAGCCAAACCGGTTTCAGCAGCATGACACTCTTTTTTAATGATTTACTGTTTAGGGCTTTTTCTTTATTGCTATACAAAATTACTTATAGACCCTTTCAATCACTTGCCTAATTTTAATGGACCAAACAGTGGATTCACATTTTTATTGAAAAAAAGGTAAATACAGAACTCTAGTGGACTCTAGTGTTTTGCCTGTTCTGAGTCCATTTTCTTCCCTTTCTTCCCTGTTGGCAGTCTCCCCCCCCTCCCCCTTCCCTGTGAGGTGCTGGGCTTCAGGGCATGTGGGCCTTCACTTTAACCAGCAGGGGAGTGGGTCCATCCTTCTTGCCAGTGATTAGGAAGTGGCATGTGACCCATTCGGATCTGTGAGGAGAAGTCTGCTTGGGCCTCAGAGGACAGTTTTCTGGCTGATGCATAGAAATTATAGAGAAGAGAATGTCCTTTTTTAGTTGGAAATCGTTGAGTATACATGTGTGCCTGGACTTAGCAACCACCACGGGGGACACCAGGTGAGCACATGTGCTGAGCACGGGAAACTAAAATGGTGAATCTTGATGATCTTGTTAAACTACTGAATTAACCAACCCTGGAGCCACTCTACCCTCAGGTTACAGAGATGGCATTATTTTTTAATGTCAGAAACGCTTTTCAGATGTGAAATAAGAAATGTACTAACAGAAAATAGACTCAGTGCTTTGGTTTTGTGGGTATTTAAACAACAGTCTGACAGTTGCCAGATGTTGTTAGAAGTATCCACAACAGAATGAATACTGACATAGTGTATCAGAAGGCTGTCAGCCTGGGTCATGGCGGATCATGACAGAATCGAAGACCTGCCAAAGCCAATCTTGATTTAACTGCTTTTCATTTAGTATAAGTAAATTTTCTTTTTATTATCTTGGGGATTTACTTTCACTTCCTTATCCCTTTAAGAATTATTAGAGGGGGGAAAAACCTTTAATAATAATGCATTGAGTTATTAAAGCACCTTTTATTTGAAGTCTTCAAATCCTTTCCATAGCAGGAAATGTAACTTGTTCTTGTCCAAGGTCAAATAGCGGACCACTTTCAGAGCTAAATATATATTGAGGATATTATTCCACATAAAGAATAATTAGGATCCTTGAAAACCCCCAGTAAATTAGACCCAAATTCTATGTTGTTTATGTTGTGAAACTAAAAGTGAAATCTGCTCATTGGGTCCCATTGGCTTTTCTGAAGTGTATTTTTTCTTTCTGTGAAGGATGTTGCTTTTTCTAAAAGGCTGAGCTCTGAAGGGATTAAAGGCACTTGAATAAGAAAGCAGCCATTTCAGGTAATACAAACACTGGCCAGCAAATTAGTGTATTCTTGGCAGCGTGTGTGTTTTTAAAAAATAGTTTTTAACATCCAAATGTTTAACTTGTCCTTCACTAAGTAACTCATGTCAGTTGTTGTGATTTTATTGTTAATGCTTGAAAAGAAGGACAGACTGTAAAAAGCAGGGCTGAGCAGTATGTAGAAGACGACTGTTACTGGCCTTTGTTCTCGTGTTTCTGCATTGCCTTCATAAAACTGTCCCGTGGGATTTACCACAGTGCGAACAATGAGCGAATGCGCTTGCATCTCCAGGGGCCTGCCTCCACGTACCCGCCTCCTCCCTCCTTCGGCCCTGTCTTTCTCACCTCCCCTGGCTGGACATCTCCACTCGAGAATTAACTTCACCCCATAGGCACATATAAGTGTTTACTAAATTGTTCTTTGAATCATATTGGATGATAAAATAGCATCACATAAATTCGAGCTGTCATAAATTCGAGCTGTCCAAACACACAATGAAACTTGTCAGCCCTTCTTCTTCCAGCCTTCTACCTCAGGAGCTCTACTGCTTTCGGTTCTCCAAGCGGGGGCATAAATTCTTATCCCTAATTTATCTCTCACCAATTCTGGAAATGTCTTCAGCTCCAACATTGGTTAAGATTGATCCACACATAGGACAGATCTGACTGGATCATAAGCATGGAGGAGGCATTTGAAAATTGGCGCCAAGCAGGAATGCATCAGCAGATTTGAGGAGTGGCCACTGTGGGTGGGTAAAGGACTTCTTTTGGAGCTTGGGTTATCTGCTTGTTTCATCCCCCTTTCGAATATACATGTTTTATTTCTAAACTGAAAAATACAGGCACATAATTCTACAGTTATTTAGAGTTGAAAATTTATTTATTTATTTAAATGATGCTAATTATTTGCACTATTAAAAGCCAGGTTTTAAAAAAATATTTATTGTTGAAAGTGTTACATAGGTCCTCCTTTCCCCTATTAACCTCTTCCAGCTTGCTCCCTTCCCCCGCCCCAGGTCTTCACCACCCCATTATATGTGTCCGTGGGTTATGCATATATGCACATAAGTTCATTGGTTGATCTCTTCCCACCCACCCTCCCTTGCCTTCCCTCTGAGGTTCAACAATCTGTTCTTGCTTCTGTGTCTCTGGGTCTAGTTCAGTGATGGCGAACCTTTTGAGCTCGGCATGTCAGCATTTTGAAAAACCTTAACTTAACTCTGGTGCCGTGTCACATATAGAATTTTTTTGATATTTGCAACCATAGTAAAACAAAGATTTATATTTTTGATATTTATTTTATATATTTAAATGCCATTTAACAAAAAAAAAATCAGCCAAAAAAATGAGTTCGCGTGTCACCTCTGACACGCGTGTCATAGGTTCGCCATCACTGGTCTAGTTTATCTATACTAATGAAAGGGTATATGCTAATTAGACCAGACATCTTCCGGATGTCCTTCTGGACAATGCCACAGTGGCAGGGGCCAATGCAGAGGTGGTTAGGGGCGATCAGGCTGGCAGGGGAGGGCAGTTAGGGGCAATCAGGCTGGTAGGGGAGGGCAGTTAGGGATGATCAGGCCAGCAGGGGGGAGCAGTTAGGGATGATCAGGCTGGCAGGAGGGAGCAGTTAGGGAGCGATCAGGCTGGCAGGGGAGCAGTTAGGGGGTGATCAGGCCGGCAGGCAGGTGAGCGGTTAGGAGCCAGCAGTCCTGGATTGTGAAGGGGATGTCCGACTGCCAGTTTAGGCCCGATCCCTCGGTTTAAGCCCGATTCCTGTGGGATCAGGCCTAAACCGGCAGTCGGACATCCCCCGAGGAGTCCCAGATTGGAGAGGGTGCAGGCCGGGCTGAGGGACCGCCCCTCCGTGCATGAATTTCGTGCACTGGGCCTCTAGTTGGTTCATAAGATTCCACATATGAGTGAGATCATGTGATAGTTATCTTTCTCTGACTGGCTTATTTCACTTAGCATAATACTCTCCAGGTCCATCCATGCTGTTGCAAATGGTAAGAGTTCTTTCTTTTTTATCACCATGTAGTATTCCATTGTATACATGTACCACAGTTTTTTATCCACTCAACTGCTGATGGGCACTTAGGCTGTTACCAAATCTTAGCTATTGTAAATTGTGCTGCTATGAACATAGGGGTGCATATATTCTAAAAGCCAGTTTTAAAAATTCTGTCTTGAATTTCTCAATTGTTTTATAATCTTTTATTATGGTTAATTCACTTTTAATAGTTATGAAAAAGCTCTTTAACATTAAATAGCCCCCCCCTTAGATTGCAGAATATCCTGAGGTAGATACTGTTACTTAATGACACATTTTCTATATTTTGTTCTTAATTGCACATTTTCAGAAGTAGTGCCAACAAGGGCTAATTAATAAAGTTGGTAGGTTTTATCACAGAATGGTATCTCCTGGGCACTGCATTTGGGTGAGAGCCTTTCTTGCTTGGAGGTGGGTCACTTATGTAGTAGAAGCAGTAACTCAGCATGGCAGCCAGCAGGGCAGGAAATTAGAAGAGGAGGAGACAAGATTGCTAGCTGGGGCTGAAAACCTGGAGGTGCATGGGGCCCAGTATTCAGACCATCTGTCCCAGTCTCTCCCCCTCTTCCCAAGCACTTCCTACTTTGCAACAACAAACTGAAACTTTATAATGAATTTACCTGATTTACAGATGAAGATATCAAAACTCTGGCAAAGAGGTCACAGTTTCATAACTGACAGATTTGGGAATTAAACCTCTGGCTTTCTAATTCTAACGCCTGTATACTGCACCAATGTTGGTGCCTGGGGAATGCCAGGAGTTACTCATTTTCTTCAATGAAGAGTATTTACTGCAAATATTTCTTTCTTTGACACAAAAAGTAATGTTTAGGATTTTTAAAAATGACAATTTTTATTCTTTTAGACTGTGCACTCTTTTTGTTCAGGTGAGTATGAAAGTAGACATATTGCATTCAGAAGTTGGAAGTTTTCATTATCACCTATGTCCTCCTCCTTCCAACTCCTTCCTGGTAAATAGGTGTGTGTGCCTAGCCAGGAAGCAGAGGAGTAAAGGAAGAATTTGGATGGCACTTCTCACACTCAGAACAGTCTTTCACCTCTGCAGTCATAGAGTAAGGCTGTGCTCTATACTGATAACAGATTTTGAACAATTGCATGAGATAATGATCTCATGTCATGAAGCTCAAAATATGTCATGTCTTGAAGTTAGTTGTTTTGCTGCCCCTGAATTTGCTTAACCAACTTGTCATTTAAATTAGAAACATGCTCTTATTCCTGATCTTTTTCTCTTTTTTCTCAAAGTCTCCATTTGAGGAATTTTCTGGGCTATTGACATAGTTGATGCTATCATTTCAGAATTCATAATATTGATTAATGCTGTAATAGGGGAACAAAGCAGTGATTCAGAAAGCAGGCATTTAACTTTAAAAGGTATGCTGTAAAGTGCAGATAATAATCCACACTCCCCTTCCTCCCAGTTTCCCTGTCATTTCTCCTGTTTGTGAAGTAGTTAATGGTACTTCATGCAAGTTGTGTTGTCAGTGTTCTGCAATGTCAAGTTCCCTATTCATAAAACAAACAAACTCACATCTCCTGGGGGAAAAAGAAAGCTCTTCCTCTTTAAGCGGCAGACAGAAAATGTTTCCCCTTGACTTTCCCTGTGTGTTACTGTATTTGTCTGTGGCAGGACTCATGGTGGTCTGTTCTTCCTTACCTTTCTTACAGACCCCTCTAGAGGTCCGCACGGCACACGTAGCGCTTGCCCGAGGCCAGAGCTCACAGCTCTGTGAGGCTTAGTCAAGCATAAGGCCACTTCTTCCCCTGAATGCCAGTCCTGGAGCAGCGGAGCAGCACGTTGGGCTGGAGGACGGGGAGGTGGAGCCTTTTTGCTCACTGCAGCGAGTTCCCCTCTCCCTCCCGGCTGTGCATTGGCTCTGCACGCCCTGCTCGCTCCGTGCACAGCTCCTCCGAGTGGAATAGGCAGGGTGTGCTCACAGACCCGGTGTAAACTGCATTTTCTATTTGGGGTGCCCGGGGGGAAGAGCACCAGGAAGGAGAGACGGCACCAGTGCCATGGGCCAGCTCTGCTGCTTTCCTTTCTCCAGGGATGAGGAAAAAATCAGTAAGTGTGGTTTGTACTATGCAGAATCCTAAGTGCTTGACGATTTTGTGTGGCTGTCTTCTAGGGAGAGTTTTGGTTATTTCTTGTGTGAAAGAGAATAATCAGCTGTGATCTTTCATGTGCTTTTCTTAAAAGGATCGGAGGGTGTGTAGTTAATAATTAACTGTAAAAGTACACTGACTCAAGAAATGGGCTAGGTGAAATGTAAAATACTGAAAACTCCTTTTTGATGTTCATGTGTTAGTAATCTTACAGCCCATTTTGATCACACTGTCTAGAGTCAGAGTTTAGTTTTGAGATTCTTTACATCACTGCCTACCGTAGGATGTATTATACAAGCCAGGCTTCGTTTTGCCATCTGAAATTGGGATATTTTTCAGAACAATGATCAAGGATATCATATAGAGAAGTAAATTGGCTCTAAAGTGACATCCATTATCCACTTGCAGACGTTTTCCTGTACCCCCTGCTTTTTCACGTGTAACTGTGAGACCACTCCAAACAAGTGATGCCCTTTGCTTCCAGCAAAAACCTCAATGAGTATTTTTAAACGAATGTCAGGCAGATTTCCACATCTGCTTATGGCCCAGAAACAGAACTTAAAGTGGTAACATTTGCTCTGAAATTTTTCTCCTCACTGGCTTATGTTACTCACTTACATGTTAGCTTTGTTAAATGCAGTGCTGGCATTTTAGTTGGTGTGCCGGATAGAATTTGCCTTACACTAGTTGCCCCAAAATATTGCATTTTTGCTTCTTTTTCAATAAAATGTTTACAGCCGTACTTACTAAATCTGCAGCCACATCTCTGTCACGTCAGTGCTGTATTTGAATACATTTAAATAGGTCTACAGAACCTCGTGACATCTGGTTCAGGTGCTCCGAGACCACATCTGGCTTAAATTTCCTGCTGCTTGTTCCTCAGGAAGCTAACCAGGGATAGGTATACCTAGTCACCTGGGAAATAAACCAGTTTTTGCCAGAAATCTTCTGGGAGGGCTCAGAATATATTTTGTAGACTTTGGAGCGTCTGATTATTAGCAAGAGCCAATAGCTGTGCTCTGAATTTTGCTTGTGAAAATGACACTATTCAGTACATGATGAGCCTGATCTTAAAACCCGAGATGACTTTATAAGACGATGGCTCATTTCCTAACAGTGAGCATCGGCATTCGTTTGGCAGCCTGAAACTTCTCAGAGATTTGTCAGAATGATTTGCTTACGGTTCCTGAGGGTATGGGCTGACTGAGTCCTTCCTTAGGGAATATGTCTACCTGAAAGCCTGGGGGTGGGCAGATGTAGGACAGTGAGTTCTTTCCGACCCTTCTCCACTTCCTGTTCACTGCTCTGGGTTTCCACTGGGAACTTCTGCTTTCCTCCTATTGTTCCTCTTCTCCGCTGTCAGCAGTCTTCTTGGCTCTAACTGAAATCAGGTTTCTCCTCAATGAGGCATGTGCTCTTTTCTGTCTTCTTTGGGATCACAGGAGTGCAGTCTGGAGTTTTACACACAGTGCTTCTTACTACTGGTTGACAGGAAGTGGTGTCTACTGCTTTTCGGGTTTGCTTTCTCAAGTTCCAAATTCTAAAAAGAAAATGAAGACAGGAAACTGTGTCTGAAGTGAAGTTCTAGTTCAGAAGTGCAGATTATGGTTAGAAATCAATGCATTTGGACTCCCTTTCCTGTCATTCATCCCATTGGCCCCCGATCCTCCCCGTTCTCTTTCTGTCATCTGTCACTGATTTTTGTCATTGCTTCACCATTTTCCTCCTCCTAATCTGCTCCACACCCCATCCACACACCCCATCAGCTGTTTTCTGATGCCACGTTTTATTTCTCTGCTATAGGATGGTCTAAAGAGAGGCTTCTCTGCAATGTTGCAGGTCATGCAGGTCTCAAAGTACTTACAAAGGGGACTTGAAAAAAAGTGGCAGAGGCTTCATTAGCCAGCATGTCTCAAGAAACATGTAAATTAGCATAACGGTCCATCAGTTGTGTTGATGACAGGTACAAGAATCCGTAGACATTTGGGAGGGCCCAGCATGTTTCTGATCTTGCTACTGGATGTACAGTAACCTCTTGGGCCTTATTCATCTTTGTGTCCCCACCTAGTAGCCTCATTAGCCTGCTCTGAGCCACATGCTCAGAGGACCTACGAGGGATGGAGCACAAAAATGCCAATGGCTACACCCTTCTAATTCTGCTGGAAAGGGTCATGGGCCCTCAAATTATAGAGAATTAAATGAGTTTGTGGTGAAAGTTTAAATTTGTGGATGTCATTCTCAAAACACAGGCGAGTCCTCCACAGTCCTGCAGAGCTACAAAAGGGATGTGCCCAGCTGGCCAAGTGGTAAGGATCAAGTGAACCCTCTCCCCCCTCCCCCACCTCTCTCCCGCTGCTGTTTTATTCTGTTGTGGCCCTTGGTGGTGGTAGATAGAAATCATTTGATTGATTCATCAATCAAATCAATCATTTGATTCATTAGTGCTACTATTTTAATCTATTAATAATAAACAAAATGATTTTTAATCAACTAGTTGTCTAGGGGCCTAAATTCATGTGGAAAGTTAATGGTATGCACAGCCAGAAATCTTGATAATGGGGAGGGTAATCAAATACAGCAGAACTCGTCATGGCTTACTTTTCAGTTCATGCAGCACAAAACAGCTAGACCCTTTTTGTTTAAATACAGTTGAACATTTTTCTCCAACTGTACTCTTTTTGGCCATACTATGTTGACTACCCTGACAATAAATATATGTTTCTTGAAGATTAAGCTCTATAATGATATACAGGAACATACTTAACATCAAATATTACTGTACATATTGTAGGATTCACAAATGTTGTAGATCATCTGCAGTGTAAGTTTTTGCTGAGTTCTTTTATAGCACTTGTTTCTTTAAATTACCCAATTTCCCACAGTGTACTTCCTGAAGGAACTGAGCCTGAGCAAGAATGTTGTTCCACAGGCTTACTGACCACTGCAGCTTATCAATCTTACTAAGTACACCTCCAAAGAGAACTTAATCACTAAAGAGACATCTCTATACCTAATTAGCAAACATTTTGCTTGCTCTTTTCCTGTGGCAAATGTTCTCATTTTGAAGGACCTTGCGTTGATGTCGGATGAATAGGTGAATGTCTGAAT
>NW_005871059.1:15695051-15737218 GCF_000147115.1 Myotis lucifugus | reverse complement strand
GCTCGTGAGGCAGTTTCTAGCACTGGATGTATCCAAGCATAGGGCGAGAAGTCACTCCTAGAGTTGTCAGGATGACGGTAACAACTAGTGAATGAACACATTGACAGCTCAGTTACTCCATAGCTTGCTATTCTGTGATGCTGAAAATAAAATGGGAACAGTATGTATTTTAATGACACATTTTAATTTGATAACTATGTGTTTTACCAATACATACATATTTTACTTTTACATATGAAATATATTCCAATATAGTCTTTTTATGTGGCATATATCCAGGACCATTTATAGCATCCATTTCATAAATGAATCAGATCTCAAGATGGTTTGTTTCTGATGATTTGAAATTTGATGGTATAACACAAACAGATAAATTAAGATTAGCAGTGTTAATTTCGTGTCTGGTGAATACTTTAATTTTTGAACCTTAATTACCATGTTCAGTTATACTCAAGGAACTCTGTGTTTAGGTTTTCCAGTTCTCCAGAAGGCTTCCTATAAGTCCACAGCCTTATACTTTGCACTTACAAACACTGACTTTGCAGCCCTGGCTGGGTAGCTCAGTTGGTTAGAGCATCCTCCCAAAATGCTAAGGTTGCAGGTTCGATCTCTGGTCAGGTCATATACAAGAAGCAACTAATGAATGCATAAATAAGTGGAACAACAAATTGATTGTTTCTCTCTCTCCCTCCCCGCTTCCTCTCTCTCTAAAATCAATAAAAAAAAACAGTACACTGATTTTGAGGTTACTGGGTTATGGGCTCAATCCTCAGTGTGGGGCATGCAGGCTCAAAATGGTATGCAGTGGTATCCTATCTGACACTGGGCAAGTGGCTAACACCGCTCAGTTCAGTTCCTCATATTTAAGAAGTGGTGGTCAAACTACCATGATCTTAAAAGTTTATTAATTTCCCCCCATTTTCCCCTTAGAGTTAAGAGTCTAGCACATAAATAGGCATGATGCAACTTTTTCTTCTTTCTATTGCTCTTTTTTTATACTTTATTAATTTAAAAGAAGAAGGGAAGAGGGAGAGATAGAAACATCACTGATGAGAGAGAATCATTGATCGGCTGTAAGCATAAGATTGATTGTTGGTAGGGAGCGAGTATGAAGCCACCACAGAAGAGGCTGGGGGAGAGACAGTCCTGATGATAGTTTTGAGCCTCTGATTTCAGCTATGACTATGACTAAGACCGCTTCCTCTCTCTCTAAAATCAATAAACAAAAAATTAAAAACAGTACACTGATTTTGAGATTATCTTTCATATGTGTGCTCTGTCTCATGACATGGGTTCCAAGTCCCCCATATGCAAGACCCATGTCGTCTACATCTCTTTCAGACTCTAACATAGTGTCTTACCCAGAGGAGGCATGTTCTACATGTTTGTTAATGAAGAGAACGATACCCATTTCCTGTCATGGTATGAGTATGAGAGAACTTTCAGTATAAATCAGCCTATCAGAGGCCAGAATTTTTGGAATGACTCTGCTGACTGAATATAAAGAACTTCGGTTACTCAATGTACCAGAGACACATTTTAACAGGTTCTCACTTAGACACTACTGCACAGGCCCCAGGAAAATGTGTAATAGGGAGCCTCCCATCAGTGGACACCATTCATTTCTTCCTTGTCTGTAGAAATGTGTTTGTACACAGGGGATGCAGCATGACTCCAGCTCTGCTGCTGCCTGTCGAAACCATATGGCACATCCCTCGGCATGCAGTTTTTACTGGGGGAAGACAGACTGGGAGTTCCGAGACCTGGATGACAAACCCAGCCTGCTCTCATATCCTATCTGACACTGGGCAAGTGGCTAACACCGCTCAGTTCAGTTCCTCATATTTAAGAAGTGGTGGTTAAACTACCGTGATCTTAAAAGTTTATTCATTTCCCCCCATTTTCCCCTTAGAGTTAAGAGTCTAGCACATAAATATAGGCATGATGCAAGTTTTTCTTCTTTCTATTGCTCTTTTTTTAAATATTTTATTAATTTAAAAGAAGAAGGGAAGAGGGAGAGATAGAAACATCACTGATGAGAGAGAATCCTTGATCGGCTGCCTCCTGCGTGCCCCACACTGAGGATTGAGCCCATAACCCAGGCATATGCCCTGATGGGTAATCGAACCGTGACCTCCTGGTTCATAGATCGACGCTCAACCACTGACCCACACCGACCAGGCTTCTTTCTATTGCTCTTCCTTCTCCACTTCCTCCTCCAGGATGGCCCGAAGACCTCCCCCTCTTACTTTACATTTACTGAATCCTTACTGTGTGCCAGGTACAATGGCAGAATCGTTGGGGAAAATGTTGCTCCCAATATCCCATTTAAGAGGGGAAGTGGCTGAAAGCTAGTAGTTTGGGGCAGTTGTCAGTTACAGTCCTCCAGGGGTGCAGTGGGGCCCTGAGCTGGCAGGAGGCTGGAACCAGGCCACTCACTATGTGCTGCTCCCTTTCTGAAGGCTCGAAGCCTCGGCACTATTTAACTTGAGGCTGCATGTGCATCCGATTTCTGTGGGTAACATTGTGGTAGCAGCAGTAATGTTGTGCGATGAAACATTTAGCCATAGTCACTGAAGATTAGGCTTTTCCTTTATTAAATAATGTACATAATTCTAAAATTAAGTATAGGAACATTAGAGCAAATGCTCATGGTTACTATTCTATCTTACCTCTCTGATTCCTTTTATTTCTTCATAGGCTTCATGGTAACTGTATTTCCTTTTGTTATTGTTCTCTGATCTTAGAGTTTGCCTGGATTCTGTGATCAAATACCGAGTAATTTTCATTGGGAGCACGAAGGTCGTAGACTTTTCCCCAGCCCCTAGTGTAGTCACTGACTGCTGTGAGCTCTGCCCTGACACCTGCCAAGCAATGTGATGTGACCTGTTCTTTGTCTTATTTCTGGGGACCAAGTAAAAAAAGGAGTGGGAAATCATGTGTATAAAGGTTTGGGTTAATGTTTAAAAATTCATATATTACCCTTTCTGAGGCATTTGGCTTTTAACAAGACTGAATTAGCCCATGTGCTCTTAGGAAGTATTTGTAGTAAAATAACAAAATAACTTAATCAATGATAATGACTTAGCCCAAAATAATCTCTGAGGGAGGAATTTCAGGCAAAGAGTAAAACTCTTTCAGGGCATCTGATAAATCACTTCCTGTAGATAATTGCTTTCTGCTTAATTAAGTTGGTCCTGCCTAATATGTAGGTTTTTGAGCTTTTATCCATAAACTTCTGATATTTTCAGTAAAGAAACTAAAAAGAGTCCCAAATTCTCAGTGCTAAAAGCAAGGGGTTCTGGGGTGGTTTTTTATTTTTATTTTTGGTTCTAATATTTACTTTGTAGCTTCTTGAAGCTTCTGTGCCTTCATCTTAAATATCTATTTATTGTGAAAATGAAATAAGCTAATGATTATGAAATACCTGACACTGTGGTAGTCATATGATAGGTCCAGTAAATATAAATTCTCTGTTGTAATGAGTGTATTGTATAGCTATAGTCGCCTTGGAAGTCAGCTAAACTATAGTTTGCTTTCCATCATGCACAGGAAGGGAAAAAGGGCACTTAGAATTTCAGACCTTGAATTGTTGAGTAGACTTTAACATTTATTTGTATAACATCCTTTCCTTTGGGGGACTCCCTCCCCTTCTCCTTGGGTTTCTGTCCATCATGATGCCTTGCTTCCCGGCCCTAGAAGAGACATGTGGCCCAAGCAGAGTCAGCCAGAGTCTTCCCTAAGATTTGATAGAGGGTCTGTCTTTCTTTTGGGTTGCGAGTGGAAAGGATGTAAGCATAAGATTGATAGTTGGTAGGGAGCGAGTATGAAGCCAGCACAGAAGAAAGAGGCTGGGGAGAGACAGTCCTGATGATAGTTTTGAGCCTCTGACTTCAGCTATGACTAAGACCTCCATTACATGAAGCATTTTTTGTGCTTAAACTTGCTTTAATTTTTTTTGGTCACCTGCAACCAAAAGACTTCAGATACTATTTCAGAGGACACTCAGTGTACCTAAGAGTAGATCCATCTGGAACAATTATTTCCAAACCTAGTGAAGAAGTGAAAACTCTCTGATTTCTTCTGAACCTTCATGTGCCAATTTAGTGGCAATGAAATTTAGCCCTAAGCGAGAACTGTTACTGTTGATCACGTCACATGTTGAAAAATCTGAGCCAGGTGCTATGGAAGATACAACGAAGATACATGGTCCCTATTGTTGGAAGACTCCTTTTCAACTTACATGACTTTTTAAAAAGAGAAGAATTGGGCCCCATGTTTATTCTGCCCCAAACAGAAAAGCCATGACAAAGGATCTTGATGCTCTTGTCTAAGAAGCGAAGCCTCACCTCGTCCATTCCAGGCAAGTGACTTAGCTGAGTCAGCCAGGTCCAGTGAGAGGGAGTTATTACCACCAAGAGTGGAACTTACCTCAAGCTCCTAGCATAGGCGCCAGTTACCGTTTTATGTGTGCAAACACAGTTTCTACCACACACATCTTAGCAAATAAAGTTTCCTATATCAAACATTTATAATGTCAAAGTACAAGTTAACAGACTTTGGAACTATTAAAACCAACTTTTTTATTGTATAGTAAAGTTCTTTATCCTTAGCAAATAGTCATAGACAGGAATGGAACTATGGGATGAAAATATAAAGAATAAGTATAGCTTGTTTTTTTTCCCCTCACCCAAGGATATTTCCATTGATTTTCAGAGAGGAAGGGAAGGAGAGAGAGAGAAACATGGATCAGTTGCCTTCCATACATGTCCTGACTGGGAAGCAAACCCTGCAACCTGGATATGTGCCCTGACCAGGAATTGAACCCACGACCCTTCGATGCACAGGATGATGCTCCGACCAATTAGCCACACTGGCCAGGACAAGAATAAGTATAGTTTTAACTCAAAGTCTACTTTAACTAGGATATAAATGATAATTTTACTGAAGGCTAAGTCAAAAATATTTGAGAAAAATACAATTTTCTGTTTCTACAAGCTGCTCCCAAAACTTATAAATATAGTCAAGGACATTTGGAAGAAGGAATCTGATAGAAAAGGGTGGTTCATTATTTTTTTTTACATGTCTCAGTAGCCCCTCCCCCCTCACCTCTCCTCTAACTTTGTGGTTAGATAGTTGGTGTTGGTATTTGCCATGTAAATCACATCAAATTTATTTTTTTCTAAGTATGTAGTTTCTTTTTTTAAAAAATATATATTTTTATTGATTTCAGAGAAGAAGGGAGAGGGAGAGAGAGACAGAAACATCAATGATGAGAGAGAATCATTGGTCAGCTGCCTCCTGCATGCCCCCTACTGGGGAACGAGCCCGAAACCCAGCCATGTACCCTTGACTGGAATGGAACCCTGGACCTTTCAGTACACAGGCCAATGCTCTATCCACTGAGCCAAACCAGCTAGGGCTCAAATTTCAATTTCATGTCTTGTATCTGACTGTTAGAGCAAAAATAAATTCACACTTCCTAAGCATGTAAAATATTCAGCTAAAGTTAGCTGTGAAGCTCAGCTTTTTCAGAGTTTGGATTTATGTATTGATAGCTAATAAACTGGCAAGCAGATGATCTGTTAATTTAAGACTTTCTGTCTAGATCTATAGCAGTCAGTCCTATTTAGAATTCTGACAAGAGCCTGTGTCTTGAGGAGGGAGGTCAGGATGGTGAGGAGCCTGGAAACCACATCATAGGAGGAAGGCTGAAGTACTCTGGCTGCTTAGCTGGGAGAGGAGACAGATGGGCTAGTTGTCTTAAAATATTTGGAGGATTCTTTACTGTGGAAGGGAAAGAAGAGCAACTCTGTATGGCTCCAATGTGCAGAATTAGGACAGTGGGTGTTCATTTTAACACATTTTCTTTTGGTGATTTTAGAAGCCAAGTGGTAACGTTAAGTTAAAACCAGTAGTATTCTAATTATGTTTGCAATAACTCTTGTTTTAAATAATGAATATCCTGAAATGGAGTCCTGAAACACAGAGAAGTTATCATAGTCAAATTTTGTATTAAAAATTCTCAATACATTGCCTAAAAGAAGATATT
Organism: Myotis lucifugus; assembly: GCF_000147115.1. Taxonomy (NCBI): domain Eukaryota; kingdom Metazoa; phylum Chordata; class Mammalia; order Chiroptera; family Vespertilionidae; genus Myotis; species Myotis lucifugus. The sequence goes on along the minus strand of NW_005871059.1, from coordinate 15,731,166 downwards.
TTAAGACAGAGTTTTCAAGTTTTTTAAGTCACCAAACTCTTTAAGAAAATAAAATTTTAGATGACCAAAATTTTTATAAAAAGAATATGTACCTTTTTTTCACTTTCAAGATCATAGTTTATTTACTTCTTCCAATAAAAAGATAATATACATATTAGGGAATCCATCTAGTAGTTTTGCATTGAATGTTAACCAAAAAAAATCTCTAGACGCCTGAAAACCTCACTAAGGAATATATATTTTTTTGTTATTTATTTCATAATAGCTATTAAATGACTATTTTAAATTACTAACTTCAAGACCAGCAAACTTGCCCTGATCAGTTTAACAAACTTAAAAAGAACAAATTATTTTAAAACTAATTCATAGTTTATGAAAATTCTTTAAAAAGTAAGTATGTGTTCTTTTCAAGTTTGTTAAGCTTATGTACTAAAATCTTATGATTTTTTTAGTAAATATTTCTATTTTTTCAGTTTTATTGAGATATAATTGACATAATGTGGGTGAATACCACATAATGTGGTATAAATCGGTATTTTTCAATGCCTCACATTTTAGTTTGGTGCATCTAGAAACCTAAAACCATCTGTATCTCACTGTTTTAGCTACAGTCTGTTCATATGTCTGTTGAAAAGCCTTTTGCAAGATTAATTAGTGGTAGCTTTTCTCTACCTATGAAGGAACATTATTTAGTTGCAAGTAAATATAAATGCAAGCTATAGAGAACAACACATAACATTCTTGTTTGTAGTTATGCCAACGTTGTTTCAAGGAACATATTTTCAAGTGAATAGGTTGCCCCATCTTATTTGCTTACTGTGACTTATAGCAGGAAAATCATAAACAAATAGCCTTGTAACCTTATATATTGAAAAGGGTCACAGTATCCCTTGCATTTAAATCAAAACAGTAATAGCTAATTTTATTGAATACTTACCGTAAGCAGAGCACTGTGCTAAGTGCTCTGGAAAATTCAGAAAGTTGGTTTAGATGGTTTGAACGGCACCTTGTTCTTTACTGTGAACCAAGGAAATATATGGAGGATTAACAGGAGCCCCGTGGCAGTTGCTGAGCCTGCCTGCCCTCTGTCTGGAGGGTATATTAATTCCCTTAACCCCAAAGAAAACCTCACCATCATGTTTAAACTTCTCCATGTTCTGCCATTTGAAATTCTTTTCTCTTGACAACACAAAAGAACTTGTTTTCACCAGTAACATTAGATCATTAAGAAAATAAAAGTATTTGCTAAATTATTTTCTTTAGTTATTTCCCCCTGAAGTTAAAGCAATACTGGTACATTTATGGGCTCACCATGCTTCAGTTTTTTAAAAGTGCTCGGTTTCTTTATTCATTTTTATTAGATGCCCGGAAGAATGGCCATGGATGACTTTATTTTTTAAATTTTATTTTTTCAATTGCAGTTTATAGTCATGGCCATGGATGACTTTATATTTTCAGTTTTCTCTTGATTTCATTTTAATGATTAGTTGTCTTCAAGTTTTCTTTAGCTTTACACACTCTTTGTTTGAGCCATTAGCATGGCTTTTAGAATACCCTGTAGATTGGTCCACAGATTGCTCAGTATTCACAAGGAAAATACACTGACCAAATAGTTCTGTGCACCTGGATTTTCATGGTCAGACTTTAAAAATTAGGTTTTGGAAGCCATCAAAGAAAATGAACTGTGGCAGTTTAACCAATTTTAGGTGTTGGCTAGTTGAATAAACAGAGTGAAGTTTATGTGGTATAAAATACCTTCTACATGCTTATCCAAAAAGGTTTGGTTTAGGATTAGGCAGCTGAGTAAAGAGAGCTACATTTTGAATAATTTTTGAAAATACAGTTTCTTCCATCCCGTGATATTTAAAGTATTTATGATGCTCTTGATCACACTGTAGTTATGCTTGTATTTTAGTGTCTCTCACTAAGCTTAGTGACCGGTTATTTGTATCGAACCTAAAATGAAGCAAAATCACTGGTTAGTGGCGTGTCTGATGTTTTCCTAAAAAATAATAGCAATGTTCTGAGACTCAAGCTTACATTTTAAAATATTCGCTGTGTTCTGAAAATATAATTTTCTTTAACATTATATGAAATGGGTTGAAATAAGTCGTTCCTTGAAGACAAGCCTTAATAATTTGTGTATCTCTCAGAATCTAGAAGTGCACTTTGATCATAGTAGGTGCGCTAAATAAATAAATAAATGATGTGCAGACTCCTCAGTATGTTCCTCAGTGGAACCTTCATAGTCTCTCCCCTGCGTACAATTCCAGCCTCATCATTTTCCTTCCCTCTCACCTCATCAGTCACTTCATACTACACTGAATTTTGCAGTTACCCAGACAAGCCCTTCCTAAATTGCAGGCTTCCTGAAGGCTGGGCCCATGTGGGGTTCATTTCTGTTTTCATTGCAAGAATACCACAAATAGAGGGCACTCAGGGAATGTGTGTAGAAGGAGAGATGGACGGAAGATGGAAGAAAAGGATTGTACTATATTAATCAATATCCATTTAGTATAAAAATTTCAACCTGAGAATGAAACCTTCTGAATTTTTTCGTTTTCCAATTAACCAATCATTAAATTATGTGGTGTTTCTCACATGTATACCTCATTTCCCCAGGGTGAGGGTGCAGCAGAGAGCTGTGGAGTATCCACTTGGGGGTGGGTGTCCTGGATGAACTAATTACCCTGATTTTGAGTGAGAGCTACCGATTCCCATCACTTTACTCTGATCTTTGACAATTTATGTAACCTCTTGTGTTTCATTGTTCTGACTTGTTATATGGGAAGAATAGCACTTATTTTGCTTCATAAGGTTTCTTTGAGGATCAAATGAGAGAATGTTTCTGAAAGCACTTTGAAAAGTGTGAAGTGTTATCTAAAAGAATGGAAGGAAGTATTTCTCTTCCCGCTATTAGTGGCCTAGAACCATGGGGATTTCCTGAGCCTGTGGAACCTTCTGATCTGGGTGTGTGTGTCCTTATGCTTATGAAAGCAGTAGAATGATATCTACAATTATGATTGATTTAACCAGATTAGATTGCTGACAACATTTATGCTACTGTTCTGTCTTGGTGAACATTGCCTTCAGAACAGGAAAGTGACCTTTATTTCTGCTTGAATCAGCTCCTACCGTGGAATATCAGCCTAGAAGAAAAGTATATGTTATCATGAGTAAGAGTGTTGGCCAAACAAGTGAATACTAATTCCAGCTAGTAATGCTTTTTTAAGTTTTATGTAAAAATATCTCAATAGATTATAATAAATTACATGAACAAATAATTTTAAAATTCAAAACAGTGCTCATTTTTCAGCCTTGCTTTTCTGCCAAAGAACACGATCGTTCAAAAATTTATGCTTTTGACATCTTTGTCATAAGAATGCTTTTCCAATGATAGCTATACTTCTGTTGATACTCCTTTGTACCAGACTTGTGTTTGGAATGTTTGCTTCTTTTGTCACTGTTCAAAAATCCATTTTTCACAAAATGACATATAGTGGTCCTGAGCAAATAGTCAGGGAAATAGATTTCAACAATAGAGTGACACTTAATAAAGTGAGTAAATGAATGATTGGCCTTTAGTAGGTATTGAGCACATTCTTCTTAATCATAACAAATATAAAATCGAATAAAATAACTACCAAACCTATTGTGTTCCAGACACAATGTGAGGCACTTTTTATAACTTATCTCTAATGCTTACCACAGTAGTGCAGGGTATATTATCATCTTTTGTGGCCCATTGAAGGAATATTTAGTTTTGGAGAGATTGTGAACAAGGTTGTGCAGGTAGAAAATAGCCCTAGCCAGTTTTGCTCAGTGGGTAGAGCATTGGCCTGTGGACCAAAGGGTCATGAGTTTGATTCTGGTCAAGGGAACTTATCTTGGTTGCAGGCTCTTCCCCGGCTTGGGCCCTGGTCAGAGCTTGTGCAGGAGGCTACCAATTGATATATTTCTCTCACATTGATATTTCTCTCTTCCACTCTCTCTAAAAATCAATGGGAAATTATCCTCAGGTGAAGATTAAAAAAAAAAAGAAAGAAAGAAAATAGCAGAATTGGATTTTAAACTCATATGTGTATCATACATTTCTTTCCTTACACACATATTAGTTCTGTCATATCACCATCAGTAATTCTATTACATAACCAAGGTTTCCAATAAGAAATGACAGCATTACGGTAGAAATTGTGTAGGGAACAGTGTGGATCATTGTTTGGACTAAGAGAAATGAGATTACAGACGGAAAAAGAGAAGTCGTAAAGATAATTGATAAGCCAACATCAACACTTCGTAATGATTCAAAGTCCATAGTTTACATTATTATTCACTCTTGGTATTGTATCTTCTGTGGGTTTGAACAAATGTATAATGCCATGTATCCATCATTATGGGACCATACAGAATATTTTCACTGTCCTAAAAATTCTCTGTGCTCTGCTTACTCATTCCTCTACCACCTCCCCTCAACCCGTGCCAACCACTTATCTTTTTACTGTCTCTATAGTTTTGCCTTTCTAGAATGTCATACAGTTGGAATAATATAGTATGTAGCCTTTTCAGATTGGTTTCTTTCACTTAGCATAATACCCTCTAGGTCAGTGGTTCTCAACCTTCTGGCCCTTTAAATACAGTTCCTCATGTTGTGACCCAACCATAAAATTATTTTCGTTGCTACTTCATAACTGTAATGTTGCTACTGTTATGAATCGTAATGTAAATATCTGATATGCAGGATGGTCTTAGGCGACCCCTGTGAAAGGGTTGTTCGACCACCAAAGGGGTCGCGACCCACAGGTTGAGAACTGCTGCTCTAGGTCTATCCATGCAAAAGTTACTATTTCACTTTTTTGTTTTTTACGGCTCAGCAGTATTCCATTGTGTAAATATAACACAGCTTTTTATCTACTCATTGGGCACTTGGGTTGCTTCCATGTCTTGGCTATTGTAAATAATGCTGCAGTGAACATGTGGGTGCATATATTCTTTCAAATTAGTGTTTTTCGTTTCTTCAGATACATACCCAGAAGTGGAATTCCTGGGTCATAGACAGTTTTATTTTTAATTTACTGAGGAACCTTCATACTGTTTTCCATAGTGGCTGTACCAATTTGTAATCCTATCAATAGTGCACTAGGATTCCTTTTCCTCCACATCCTCACCAACACTTCTTGTTTGTTGACTTTTGATGATAGTCATTCTGACAGATGTGAGGTGGTATCTCATAGTGGTTTTTATTTCATTTTTTTGGTAATTAATGATGTTGAACAACTTTTCATATGTCTATTGGCCAACTGCATATCCTCTTTGGAGAAGTATCTATCCAGGTCTTCTGCCCACCTTTAATTGGGTTGTTTGATTTTTCTGGTGTTGAGTTGTCTGAGTTTTTTATGAACATTGGATATTAACCCCTTTTCAGATGTATCATTGGCAAATATCTTCTTCTCCATTTAATAGGCTTTCTTTTTGTTTTGTTGATGGTTTCTCTTGGAGTGCAAAAACTTTTTAGTTTTATGTAAGCACATTATTTTTTGTTGTTGTTTCCCTTGCCCGAGGAGATATTTGAGGAAAAAAACATTGCTAAGAGAAGTGTCTGAGATTTTACTGCCTATGTTTTCTTCTAAGAGCTATATGGTTTCAGGTCTAATCCATTTTGAGTTCATATGTGTTATAAGAAGGTGGTTTAGTTTCATTTATTTGCATGTATCTGTCCAGTGGTCTCAACATCATTTATTGAATAGACTGTCTTTATCCCATTCTATGTTCTTGCCTCCTTTGTCATAAATTAATTACCCTAGAGATGTGGGTTTATTTCTGGGCTCTCTATTCTGGTCCATTGAAGATCTTGGCCTATTTTTTAACCATGTTTTGTTTTTTTTTGTTTTCTCGTTGAATTTTAAGAGTTCTCTGCATATTTTGAATAATAGTTCTTTATCACATGTCTTTTGCCAATATTCCATCTGCACTTGAGAAGAATGTATTTTGGTGCTGTTGGATGGAACGTTCATATATGTCTGTTAGGTCCATTTGGTCTAAAGTATTGTTCAAGTCCAATATTGGTTTTCTGTCTGGATGATCTAGCCATTGTTGAAAGTGGAGTATCAAAGTTCCCTACTATTATTGTATTGCTTTCTATAACTTCCCTGAGATCTGTTAGTATTTGCTCAATATATTTAGGAGCTTAAATATCTTTGCCTCCAGTCATCTGCCTTCCTGAGTCCACAGCTCAATGGAAGGTGATGAGGTTCTGAATGGACATGAGTGACTGAGCTCCCTTGTGCTTTACCTTTTACAGTAAAATGAAAGAAAGAATAATTAAACCTTGATCATCACGAGCAGGGAAGGAAAATGGCCATAAAAGATTAACATCTAGTAGTTTACCGTCATAAGCCTAACTCTTCCCTGAAGAGTTTGCTCCTTTTTTATTTTTTAATCTTCACCCGAGGGTATTTTTCCATTGATTTTTACAGAGAGTGGAAGAGAGAGGGAAAGACAGAGAGAAATATCAATGTGAGAGAAACATATCAATTGGTTGCCTCCTGCATGAGCCCCACCAGGACCCCGGGCCAGAGAGGAGCCTGCAACCAAGGTATGTGCCCTTGACCAAAATCGAACTCAGGACCCTTTGGTCCACAAGCTGATGCTCTATCCACTGAGAAAGAGTTTTCTATTTTTTAAATTCCAGTGATAACAGTGAGATTAAAAAGAATATTAGCTTTACAAGCTTATTTTATAGCATTTTATAGCAGTAGTAACTGCCTTTGTCTTCCTAGGAGTGCTAAGAGTTTATTAACAACCAACCTGTAGGACAAACATTTTAAAATTACTGATCTTAAGTAGTTAGCTGATAGGCAAATTTTGATTACTTGGCATTTGGCAGTAGAGAAGGAGAAACAGAAATAGGTCTAGTTGGTGAATTCATGTCTGAGGCTCCAGGTGGGCACATGAACTTCAGTAATAACAATTGGCCTTGAATAAGAGAAAAACAAAAATTCCATGCAGAAATGAGGAAATTTCAGCATTATAGGTAGAGTATTTTCAGATTGGGGCTTATGAACTACTTTATGTCCTGAAGGCTTTAGGAATAGGCAATCTGCTTCTGCAAATACCAAATGAAAAGCCAACTCAGTATTCTTGGATTTATAGATTGAGTTGACCAGATTGAAGGACACTTGCTCTTTTTCACTCTCTGCACTAGCCGGCCCCTGCATGCTGAGTTTCTATGGCAATATGATCTCAGTGACCTCTCTTCTCTATTGTGGAATGTAGGTGATAAGAATGGAGGTGAGCCTGATGATGCTGAACTGGTAAAGCTCAGTAAGAGGCTGGTGGAGAACGCAGTGCTCAAGGCTGTCCAGCAGTATCTGGAAGAAACACAGAACAAACACAAGCCAGGGGATGGGAGCACTGTGAAAACTGAAGAGGCTGATAGGAATGGCACTGACAATGACAACAGGAAATGAGACCCAAATGCAGGCAGGCTCCTCTGCTCCGTGAGAAGCATCCCTGCTCCCCTCTGCTGAGTCAGTGGACTGATTTGCAATGTGCTGTTTAAGTGTCTCTTGTCCAATCTGTGGAGGTTGCCTAATGCTTTCATGATCAGTGTGTTTGCATTTCTGAAACACAACAGAAGAAATATGGAGCGCTGGGACTAGCAGAGGAAATTAATTTATGAACGAAGAATGGCCCAAGTTTCACTTGCCCTGGGCCATGGCCAAGGGAGAGGGGACTTTGGGTTATGCCTCATGGACTCAAAGGCCGTGGAAGGGGCCTTGCCATAACTGGAATACTGCCATTTATATTGCTTAGCAGGGCATTTGACTACCTTATCTGAGGCCAAAATATACACACAGCTAACAAGTGCTAAGTTTCAAATAACCACTGTTGAAATGATTATTCACACTCCATAATGTTTTATGTTTGTCCTATGTATGCAGTCGCTATGGAGTTAACTTTATTTACAGTCAATTTGTTTCAGGTAAATAATATATTTTTGGCAAAATGCAACCTTTTCTATAAGATGTGGGCCACATTTTAAAGGTTTCTTGTTAACCCTCTTTTGATCAGTCGGTGTGCCACATTTAATGTTTTTCATTGGCATTTGTATGTAAAATGTATTGTAAATTTTTTTTTTCTGTAGGCAAGAGACCTATTGGAATCCGAGACTTAATTAATGAAGCTTTGCAGAGAGAAAGGATGGTTCTGAAGTCCAAAGTGAAACAGATAAAAGAACTTTTATTCCAGCCTGAGACTCAGGCCAAAATTAGAAGGGAGCTTTTTGAAGGACGATCCATTAACAACAATAATCAAGAAAACGATGTTGATTTCAGTGCAACTTTAACATGAGCTCTACATTACTATCATGGTACCATAGTTTATGAAGCCCTTTCAGCTGACTAAATGGCTCTTTGGTAAATACCAAAGAAGTGTTCTGATAGTGTCTTTACTATGCACACCAACATTTGGTAAGGAATTAACAACTTCTTGCCAAAGAAAACCGATTCTGCCCTGTTATTTTTATTTTTAAAGCTACACTTGTGTTTGGTATTGTTTGTTTCTATAATATCAAGAGTTATTTTATTAAAAGGACTTTCTTAATTAGCTGTTGTAAAATGTTCTTGGGGTCTTCACAGATAAAATATGCAGACTGTGAAAAATCATTTATAGAAAAAAAAGACAATATTTTAAGGGTCACTTGCTTCCTGTTGACATAAATTTTGTTGTAGTAGTAAATCAAAAGAAGTACTGTCCACATGTGACTATATCTAGTGTTACTTTTAGTGGGAATTTGAATGTTTATTGAATACTGCCACTAGTACTTGAATGAACATTTACAAATGTAATTATTGCAATCACTGGTTAAGAATGTGTTATAATATCCATATGCATTATTTTTCAATGATCAAAATGTAGTATTCCTTTTCATTTCTTAATGAATAAATGTTTGGGATTTTTATTTTCTACTTTTCTGAAGATAAGCCCAGGTCTTACGTATCCGTTAGAATTTGAATTTGTTTGCACTGATTTATTCTTAAAGAAAATTCTTGAAAAATTTCCCCTTGTATGATAATCATTGGTAACAGCTTTTTCTATGGTCATTGTAAAATTGCTGCTACTAAGAGAACATGATGGAGGGGGAAATAATTGGAGATCAAATATGTAATCATTTCAAATATAAAATCCAGTTGACTCCTGGATTTTAGCTATTTTTTCACTGGGTAAATTATACTACATTTATTTATAAATGAGTTTTTGCATTTTCATGCTTCTTAATAAATGTATTGTTTTCCCTTGTTGCCTTTCCTCATTTTCTCTCTCTTGGAACTTGTTGGATCTGGGTCGGTGTAATGAAGTCATAGACAGGAACTCTGATAGTCTCAGTGCATCTTTACTTGGATGTTCTTATCCTTCATGCCAAGGCTGCACAGTTGTCAGAGCTCCTTCAACTTTAGACTTTTAATCACTTCAAATCAGTCAGCTTCACATAGAATTAACAACACAACATTCAGTGCAAAGAAAATCTAAATAGCATCTCATAAACTGCTAAGAACGTGTCACTGAAGTGACATTAGTAGCAAAGATGAAAGCAGGTCCATCCAGATGCAAGGACCTGGGAGTTGCTTCTCATGACCCTCTTTCAATGAAAGAGGGCTTTACTGTCTGTAAGCAGAGATATTTGGGGAGTTGCCTTGATTTTCAAATGAGAAAACAAACTCAAGGAGATTGAGTGCCTTATCCAAGCCACCTGCTATGGAGGAACTGGACCTGAATACAACCCAGGACTCCATCTCAGAGTTCCAGAGCTATGTTCACTGTCCCATAATCTAAGTTAACAGCATTTCAGAGAGAGCAATTCGACAGGGGCCTCCATGTGCCTGCGCTGGGGGAGAGCCTGATCAGCAGCTGCCGTGGCTGCTTCAAGGGCTGGAGAGGGAGGCAGGGCCAGACCGGCAATGGCCTTGGCTGCTGCCAGACCTGTGACTCAAGGGTGGGTGGTGCCTCTCAATTTCGAATTGCGCGCTGGGCTCCTAGTATATCTATAAGTATATTTATCCTCAAGGAGCTATTCCAACATTTCAAACAATTTGAAAGGCTAAGGCAGTATTTTTTTCCAATCTAGGTTTACATGTCTTACTGTTACCTTAGTTAAGAATCATAGCTTCCAGGTGTGCCAGGTGAGTTAGGCATATTACTACCTTCCTTCCCTTGAGTGACCATATTAGCAAGTTACTGTACTGTTTTCCAGATAGGAAACTAAGAAACGTAGACTCTAAATAGTTAAGTGGCTATAAAGCTAAATGGCTATTTATAAAGCTAATAAAAGGTAGGTCTAAATTTAAACTTGGATCTGTTCTACTTCAAAGTCATACTCTTCCCACAATGCACTTCCTTTCTCTACCAGGTACAATACATCTCACAACTTTAGGATGTGTAACAAAGGGAAAGTCACTTTCTTTTGACTAAGCCAGCTCCCTGGTAACTCTGCAGCTCTATGAACATATTTGAGAGCAGTCAGTTGATAAGATAGAATTGAAAAAACAAAAACCCAGATATCTAATTTAGGGATTAAAGATTCTAATCCTTCTCAATCAAATCTTCATTTAAGCAGGCTTACACAGATAATGGAAAATACACAATAAAACAAATTTTGTTCATGGTTCCATTTAAAAAAATGAATAAGACATTAACTTCTCAAAATCTAAGTTTGGGATCTGAAATAGTCAAAATGGCCTTTCCCCATTAATCAGAGTCTTAGAATAATTGCTTGTGTAGTCACATAGTCAGAATATATTGCCCTGAATTGGCACTGTATGCTAAAGCCTTGTTTTCTGACAGGGAGGCTTCATGGTTGAGGAAAGAACATTGGTTTGGTCCAGGAGGCAGACTGGCTTCTAGGCCCGGGTCTACCTTTGAAAAGTGATATTGAACAAACCAATTTACTTTTTAAAAAAATATTTTTTTTTTTATTGATTTCAGAGAGGAAGGGAGAGGGAGAGGGAGAGAGAGATAGAAACATCAATGATGCGAGAGAATCATTGATCAGCTGCCTCCTGCATGCCCTCACTGGGCATGTGCCCTGACCTGGAATCCAACCATGACCTCCTGGTTCATAGGTTGATATTCAACCACTTATCTGCACCTGCTGGGCCCAATTTACTTTTTTGAGCTTCAGTTCCCAATCTAATATTTGAAACAGCAGGCCCGGGTGATTTCCAGGGATCCTGGACTCTTTGTGACTATGCTAGGGTGCTACTTGTGCTGATGCCACCGTCTCAGCTAGCTACCCAGGTGTGAGGCCTTCTTGACTGGACCACTCCAAGGCATCTGTTGTCAATGACAGGGTAGGAATTCTAGAAGACTTTACATTGTTTCACTTGTGTTGGTTGTCACCTTCATGTAGGGAAACCCCAGTGGCATGTATTCACATTTATAACCAGATCCCAACATTTTTAGTCACTAGAAAAATAGTAGATCTTAGATGAATATTTTAAGAGATATCAAAAAATATTTTCAACAGAACAAGATTCTGTCAGTCAGCTTTTAACTTGGTCCTACTTTATTGAGTTTTAGGTTATTATTGTATGAATCTATTTCTCAGTCTAAACAACTATAGGCCTTTGAGATATACTGGATTTATATCTAGAGCATTCTTAAGATTCAACCTCTTCGCTCCAAACAGAAATGTGCCAGTCATCCCAGCAGCAAGATGTTCCCATAAGGAGGTAATTAAAGCAGTTTGACTTCATATTCTAAATGTCATTTCAGGCATATGACCAATAAGATATGTTTGCTTCTCTGCACTCCATCCCAGATGCATAAACCAGCTATGGCATTATGTAACAAATGAATTTATTTCATTTTATAATTAAAGACAACAACTTATAGTATCTACAAACATAAATTGATGAATGGATAATCTATCAGCATGCATGGTTTTCATCCCTTTCAGATCTCATCTCTAATAAATTTATCTTGAACAAATTGTAGATGCATTCCTGAATTCCAACTTTTTTTTTGCAGGTAGAGAGAATTCATATAAAAAGAAGAAATAAATCCAGTGTACTTAAAAATAGTTTCTAAGTCCCTATATGAATTTGATAGTGGTGCACATTGCTAACAAGAGAAACTCTTGGATTATTGTACTCATAGTAAAAATTAATATTACAGCAGTTCATTCTAAGTCAGTGATTTAAAATTCTGACACTATCTACAGCACTTCTTTCCTGGATCACTGTCTCAGGGATAATAAGGAACTCTGAGAGCTGAAAGAAGGTGCTAATATCATCTCTAGTGTAATATGCTCAAAACTACCTGTATCATTAAATTTAACTAATAAGTTCAGGCAATTTAGGATCATTTTAAGATATAAACTGCGACATTTATTCCCCTGCATATCCCATCATTAGGCACTTGTTGGAAGGCCATGGAACTTTGTTATAGCATCAAAGATAGGAATAATAACACTGAGAAATTGATTCATTGTCTTCAGTACACTAATGCTCCTCTCCCTTTAGTGGTTCAAATTATGTTTGAAAAGCCACTATCCTATGACACTGTCCCCGTATACATCTGTTATATTGTTTGACCCATCTGCTTGTAGTCCTGTCAGCTTAAGCAGCTATATGGTATATGGAGCTCTTGTTCTTAAGTGACGGTAGAACAAATTGGTACTACACTTCAGATTACACTTCCTTCCTGAAACCACATGGCACAATATTGTCATGATTATGTCTTTGAACCAAAGTGCACTGTAGTTTCTTTGCATATTTTAAAAAAATTATGGGTAAGATATATGTTATCTATAAGATAACATATATCTTACCCATAATTTTTAAGTCTTTTTTTTTTTGGTAAATGCTCATGTAAGATATTAAAAGTTGTAGGAGGTGAGAGAATGAAGAAATGAGTCTCATAGCTAGACAGGCATTACAATGCTGAGGAAAGAAACAGAAGTTATATGTATGCACCAGTACAAAAAATATCTGATATGGTAATTGAGGTAAAGAAAATAGCATGGATATGCAAAGTGGGGAGAGACTACATGTTTTTAAGATTCTGGAAGACAAATTTGGAAGCTATTTTTATCAAGTCCACACTTGGAAAGTGTCTTTATGGAGGGGGATGTGATGAGGGCTTTTAAAGATTTCCTGGACATGTGTCACACTTAGTGACTGCCCAGCATCTTTTGAACACCCTTCCTACATTGTAAACCCTCCTTCCCCAGGATAGAGGTCCCGAGGTAGAGATAGGAACTCACCTTTTCAAGCTTCTGTGTCACAAGTTCAGTTATGTGACCTGAGCTCCACCAAGCAAGAGGGAGACCCTGCAGGGAATAAATCCATCTGGCAAAGGTGCTCTCTGGGGATCCCATACCCTCTGTAGGTCATGCACACTGGCAGAGGGTAGTGCCAACAAGGTCCCCCTGGACCAGCTGGCAGTGTAATGGGGCATTCTTCTTGCTGCCTGGCCACCCAGGCTGATTCTCTGAACCTTCTGGGGATTCTGTGAGCTATTGACTATTTTTTTACTCTAAAGTTACCTTTTCACTTAAACTAGCTAAAGTTGGTTCTGTTTGCAACTAAAAACCCTGACTAATACAGGCTACACTTCTCTAAAGCACTATTTCAACAAAGGGCACAATTGGCATTTTGAATAGAACACTTCTCTGTAGTGTGGGACGGTTCTGCTCATTGTGAGATGTAACCATCCCTGATTGCCAAGCACTAAATTCCGGCAGCAGATTCCAGTTATTGTGACAACTAAATATGCCCCCCCAAATTTTCCAAATCTCCTCCAGATGGAGGCAACATAACCCCAGGGTGGGGAGCACACTATTAAATAGTGCTCTCGTAGCACATGAAAGAGTTAAAAAGGCTCCTTCTTGTGCCCATTGTATCAAGAGATAATTGAGGTCTTAAAGAGGACATGCTACCCAGCCAGAGTGGCTCAGCGGTTGAATGTCAACCTATGAACCAGGAGGTCACGGTTCTATTCCCAGTCAGGGCACATGCTCAGGTTGTGGGCTCAATCCCCAGTAAGGGGTGTGTGCATGCGGCAGTTGATAAATGATTCTCTCTCATCATTGATGTTTCTATCTCTCTCTCCCTCTTCCTTCCTCTCTGATGTCAATAAAAATATAATTTTAAAGAGGACATGCTCAGTGTGGCTTTTGACACACTCTATCAGGTACCTGTATAAAAACAGGAAAATGGAGCCACCTGCATATTTATGTGATGTGGGTCAAAACACCTAGTTAGTGCACATGGAAAATGGCTGAAAGGATCAGTTGTGTTGGTAGTGATGTCATTGTTGAAAATTTTTTCTTTGTTTATAGGATTCTTTGGGCAGACTTAGAGATTGAAAAAAAAGATGACCTCCAAATTCTAAAATAATGACATATTAACATATGATTATTAGGTAATATAATAATAGGACTATTTCTTGTTCATTTCATAAAAAGATAAGTTAAATATTTTATATCATATGTTTAAGAGAAAAAGTTTATAATAAACAGATGTAGGGATTTTATATTTTAATATAAGAAATATTAGAGATATGTTAGAAATATAGAAATATGTTAATATACAAACAATATTAATTTTCCCTAAGAGGCATGATAGAAGGAGCTCAGCTACGGAAATGGCAAAGAGCTGTTCCTTATGGGCTCAACTGGAGAAAGGTGGCTGCCTGAGTTAAGTGACTCATGAAAATGCAGAGAAATGTAATAAATCGACAGAAGAAAATAAGTACATCACATTAATTATAGGTTGTGGAGGATTTACACAAGAATAGTTCAGAATCTGATGTGGGGGATAAGTGGAGTCACTGTGATGGACAAGGACAAGACAGCAGGGGATCGAGGTCAAACTGGGGAGAGGTAGAAACACTCTCTTCTCAAGGGCAGAGATGTAAATATCAAACACTAAGAGCCAGTTATGGAAGGTGTCTATAATCCTAGAGAGAGACCCTAAAATTATCTGGGTGGAGAAGATCACCCTCACGGAATAGTGTTTACAGAGATGGGGAAACAAAAACAAAGCTGTATTTGGGTAATGTCACCAGTCCCGTTTGTCCTGTTTGTCCAACAAACTGGTTGCAGCAAGGTGACTGACTGAATTAGGCTCCCATCACCTCTGTCCCGGCCAGATAAGAGCCCCAAACCTGGGCATGGGGAGGGGAAGAAGGAGGCTTGGATACCGAGGAGGGATGTGGGCAATACCATGTCCTCCATGTCTCCCCTGCCTCGCTCTGGTTGGGGTAATGCTAGGACTCCTCCCCGCTTTAAGTTTGGGGAATCTGAGAGTAAGGCAATTCTTTGCCCCATTTCTGGAGGAAGTGCCAGAGAGGTGGCCAGCCTAGGTTAGAAGTGACCCTTTACTGCTGTCCTGGAGGCCATCTGCAGGAGTGGACATGGTGGTGGGGCTTGTTTGGGCTTGAGGGGAGCAGAGAGCCCATACCCCACTGAAGAGTTTTCTGAGCACTCCGAGTGCCATGAGAAAAGATCTTCATCCCAGATTGGCCCAAATCATATATCATACACAAAGATACAAACCTCATTAATAATTAAACAAGTTAAGACAATAATGAGATACACTTTTTTTTACCTATCAGAGAATATTGGTTTAAGAAGTTTGGTAATGCCCTAACCGGTTTGGCTCAGTGGATAGAGCGTCGGCCTGCAGACTGAAGGGTCCCAGGTTTGATTCCAGTCAAGGGCATGTACCTTGGTTATGGGCACATCCCCAGTAGGGGGTGTGCAGGAGGCAGCTGATCGATGTTTCTCTCTCTCATCGATGTTTCTAGCTCTCTATCCCTCTCCCTTCCTCTCTGTAAAAAATCAATAAAATATATTTTTTTAAAAAAGAAGTTTGGTAATATATGAACTTTCTGGTAATTGTTTTAAGGAAGGAAGAGTGGAGGAACAATGAAGAGAATTTGTGGTGAAACATACCTTTTTGGTATATGATAATAAAAAATTCTGTTATTTATGTGTTTTGCTAGTTATGTATCTTGCTAGTTGTGTATTTAAAAATAGAGGCCCCAAAGCTAGAGAAACAAATTGAAAGTCAGGAAAATGGGAAAAGTGGATGGTTCACAAAAACTATCAATTACTTTAGTTTGTGTCATATTACTTAAGAGACTTAGATGACGTTGACGTAACAATGTTGTAATGATGCTGGAAATAATAATGCCATAACAAGTGCTAAAAATGCTGGAGTAATAATGGCATACTGATGCTGATTAAGACTAGAGTTGAGAGGCTGATAATCCAGCAAGGAGAATCTCATTGTCATATTGGTACAAAATAGGCACTCGATTTCTAAACCGATTGAAACATTTCTATACAACAAAATTTACTTTTCTGGTGTATGGTTTTATAAGTATTTACTGTGCATGGATTCTCATAACCACCATAGACAAGATGCAGAATAATTTTAATATCCTGAAGAATATCTTCAAGCCGCCCTTTCTATTCAGATCTTTCCTCCACCCGGAACCCCCAGGCAACCACTTATCTGTCCCCTGCTTCTATATTCTTATCTTTTCCAAAATGCACATAAATGGAATCTTACAGTATGTATCCACTCAATACTGAGTTCTTTCACTTATAATACATAATTTTTTATTTTTGAAAGAATGTTTATCTTTGCTGAATCCCAGATGAAGAAAGAAGAGAGGAGAGACTGAGCCACTGCAGAACTTAGGTTGGTAGCATATTGCGGTGCTGAAAGAAGTGGAGAAGTAACGTGACACTGCTGAAACGCTGTTTTCCTTTATGTACAACAAGAGCTGCATCTATTTAAAGCTTTTGGATTCTGATTTGCCATTTCTATTTTGGGAATATTCAAATATATGTCCTCTAGAGGCATGATGGGAGAAAACTCACCTCACTACTGACTTCCCTTAGTCTCTGCATAGGGAAACATAATGATTCTGTTTTTAATTAAATTTTTTTGTTACTTGGGCACTTGAGTGTATTCTGGTGCTGGTGAGATCATCAAATGCCTTAGCAGCATATTTCCTTGTTCCCTGGAAAACTGCTGACCTTTCAAACGATCACAGGTTTATTCAGCACAGGCTGTGCGCACGGCACAATTATGTGCAACACAAAATTGAGTTGGAGCTGTAAGAAGTGAGACGAGCCATGGCTTGTATTTTACTGCCTGAGGGGACTCTCCAGCTCCCATCAATGTGCTCCCACTTCCATTATAAGCAGCGTTTCTCTTTGCTGCTGAGTTCTGCTCTTTCAGATGATGGAAACAATTATTTAGGGAGGGAATTAATACTGTGCTTTGGAGTTCCCACTGAGATGAACATATTTAGCAGATAGAGAGTTTAATACCCGCTGAGTAAATAAAAGCAGCAACCTCCAGGTCTAGCTATGCTTTGCACACATGCGCACACACACACACACACACACACACACATACACCTTCACACTCTAAGTTGTGGGGGCGGGGAGAGGTGGCTTTCAGGGAACAGGGAACAGTCTACATTGCAAACTGGTTTGTTGTTGCATTTTTAATGGTATGCTCCCTTAAAGAAGCAGATCTGTTGTGGAATAGGTAAGAAGGACTAGATCCTAGAGAATGGCTATATAAAAACTTGCTTGGTTTATTCAAATTGTTAAGGTCAGGCCATTTGAATGAATCAACTTTGCCAATGGGCTCAATTCCGTACTTCCTAAGGTTTTCTTTAAAATCTCTTACAATTACAAATGAATTTGCTTCAGTTTTAATTTTCTGTTGCATTTCCTTTGAGGCTGACCATTTTCTTTATTTGTTCATTAAGAACTCCATGTTTGAAATTATGAATAGTTTGTGTCCAAGAAGCAGACTAACTCAGTAACCAAGCAGAGCATAGAATATGATTCCCATTTCTTTCACCATCATTGTGCTGAGCAGACTGGGAAACACTTCACTGGTTTGTCTGTTACTCCAGAGAAAGAAAAAGTGCTGGGCTAAAGACTAAAAACCAAGTAGACCATGGACTGTACCTCATTGGGCAAATCAAATTGAGCATATATCTCTGGCTGGGCTACCCTCTTTTGAATTCAGGAATTTTATAAGGCAGACCTGCTTAGAATTGTATAGGATTGGCTGTCATCCAAGCAGCAGTGAATGCTTCCCCTTTGTGCTGTCATTACGCCTTGAGGGCATGCTTAGAATCATTGGCTTCATGCAGTTGTCTCTCCCTCAGGTGTCTTGAAGGCCTTCAATGACAGAAACCCTTTAACACATAGGATACCAATAAATTTTGTTTTGTTTTTAAATATTTCTTATTGATTTTTAGAGCGAAAAAGAACATCGATGGGATGCCTCCTGCACGCCCCCTATCAGGCATTGAGCCCATAACCTGGGCATGTGCCCTTACTGGGAATCAAACCAGCAACATTCTGTGCATGGGATGACACCCAACCAATTGAGCCACACCAGCCAGGGCCCAATAAGTACTTTTGAATAAATGTTTACCTATTGAGAATCATGGTTTTACTGAGACTCAGTCTTAGTCTTTTCCTGCTCTTTCTGTTACACCACAGTTAAAAATACCTCATTGACCACTCTCAGGCCACAGCACCAACATGACCCAGACCTTGGGAATAACAAGTCATCCAGGATGAATACATTTCAGTGAGTAGTTTTTCCTTCTTTCTTATGATTTTCTCTCTTCTAGGACTCACTCTTTCCCTGCAGATCTTTGGGTTTCATGCTTATTTACATCTGGAAGTATACAATTCCTTTTCCTTTCTCATTTGTTTTTCAAGTTTGTTGAGGACTAGACAGCATCTCACACATCATCGTATCCTCCATAAGCACCAACACAATGTCCTGCAAATACAAAGTGCTCGAAAGAGGGCTGATTCCATATTTGGAACTCCATTTCCATGCAGAATTGAAGTGTGATCAAGTTTTAAATCAAAGCAGTCAAGGGAAAAAGGCACAGTGACTGCAAATGCAGTGTTTGTGCCAGTATCCAGCCCCAGTGGCCTGTTATCAAAATATCATCATTACATTGGAACCAACCCTGGATGGGCAGCTGGATTCTAGCTTCAACTCTGCCATCCAATATCTATTAAACCTTAAGTAATCATTTTCAGACTTCAATATTCTCTACAGCAGACCAGCAATGTTTGCGTGGAGTATGGGTGGTATTAGATGACCTCCAGAGATTTTTTAGCTCTAGGTTTTTTTTTACCTTATTTCATCATGTATAATCACCATTCTTTTTTCAATTGCTCTAAGGCAGGGGTGGGCAAACTTTTTGACTCGAGGGCCACAATGGGTTCTTAAACTGGACCGGAGGGCCGGAACAAAAGCATGGATGGAGTGTTTGTGTGAACTAATATAAATTCAAAGTAAACATCATTACATAAAAGGGTACGGTCTTTTTTTTTTTTTTTTAGTTTTATTCATTTCAAACGGGCCGGATCCGGCCCGCGGGCCGTAGTTTGCCCACGGCTGCCCTAAGGCCATTTTTCTTCAGAATTCATGGGCAATTAACGTGGTGAGTTTGCAGAAATTGAAGAGTTGTGAACAAAGAGTGTGCTTAAAGAAATACTGCTAGAATAATGTCTCCTACTAAAAGTGCTAGAACTTAAAATATTTGTTCAAAAGAAAGGTTTTGAATGCCTCTGTGTGGTAGGCCCTGGGGTTTGGGGATGAACAAAACAGTTATGCATGAAAACTTAACATAAGTTAGTGCTAAGTACCCTTCATAGGGGCTTAATTCAAGGAAGGACAGCAAGTATGAAACCTAGACATTGAAAAACTGAAAATAGCCAGTGTGTTGGAGTATGGAGACGAGTCATGTAGGATGTGGCTGAGAGACTGATCAGCGCCGGATGAGTAAGGTGCAGTCTGAAGCTGTCCTTTGGGATCAGCAATGTTGTTGAGCTTCAGTGAGGCCTTTTTGAAGGAGTGGTGGGGTGGCAGCAACAGCGGAGAGGGTTGGAGGGTCATCCAGGGGATGGGCCACA
Source organism: Myotis lucifugus (assembly GCF_000147115.1). Taxonomy (NCBI): domain Eukaryota; kingdom Metazoa; phylum Chordata; class Mammalia; order Chiroptera; family Vespertilionidae; genus Myotis; species Myotis lucifugus. Next base: position 15,711,185 of record NW_005871059.1, on the reverse strand, counting down.
GGGGCGGTGAACGGGTACCATTTTGAGAAATTGGGTTATGAAAGGAAGGAGAGAGGGAAATTGGCTGATTTTCTTTTGTTTTGTTTTTTATGAGAAAAGACAGAATGTAGAGGGAGCAGTGGAAGACATCAGAGGGGATGGGCTTCACTCTGGTTGAGGTACAAGTTGAGGTGTGGGATATGGATGAAGTACACGTGTAAGAATTGGCATTAGGTGAAGGGACACGCTCTTCTATTGCAAAGCCTGGCCAGACTATGGGGAGCGGGATTCTGAGGTTTCCCTAGTGGATCCCTGAAGAAATGTGTTCCCTAGTTGTCAAAGTGATGGACTACATGACTCAACAAACCGAAGACAGTGAGATTATGCCAGAGACCCTCTGAGTCTGTAGTACTGCAAAGAATGTAGGGAAATTCCCATGTGACACTCTGGGAAGCTGGAATCTTTGTTATCATGGTTCTTCTGAAGAACATATAATATTTGGTTAGTTAGTAGTCTTCACTAGTTTAGAGACTAATACACTGTGGGCAGAGTTTGCAGTAGGCTCTATAGCAGTGGTTCTCAACCTTCTGGCCCTTTAAATACAGTTCCTCATGTTGTGACCCAACCATAAAATTATTTTCATTGTTACTGCATAACTGTAATGTTGCTACTGTTATGAATCATAATGTAAATATATGATATGCAGGATGGTCTTACGCGACCCCTGTGAAAGGGTCGTTCGATGGCCAAAGGGGTCACAACCCACAGGTTGAGAACCGCTGCTCTATAGTAAGATGCAGATATAGTCGCAAGCCAACAGGCCTGTCAAAACTCAGGTAATTTTAAAGGAGATCTGCAGCCCAGGGATTACAGATTTGTATCTTGTGATGAGTTGGAGAAGCTAGACAATTTCCCCCATTTCTACCAGATGTTCCCTTTCTACCCACTCCCTAATTTTCCTTTTCCGGACCTGCTCTTTCCTGCTACCTTTGGATACACATCTCTGGTGGGTTCTACTTGCTCACATCCTTGGTCCAGTAAATTTGATCTTAATGCAGCTTTTTCTCAGACCTAGCCAAGTCTGTGCTTGGCATAAAAAAGACCCTTCATTGAACTGGTAATCTTGTTTTCTAGTACTGTTAGTTATAAAGTCTTAGGGAGGCAGAATTTTTTTTGTTAACAGAGAACCTTTCAAAAGATATCAAGAGGCTTTTACAACCTCTACGTCTGTTATAAAGTATACTAGGGGCCCGGTGCATGAAGATTCGTGCATGGGGGGGCGGGTGGGTCCCTCAGCCTGACCTGCACCCTCTCCAATCGGGGAGTTTCTGTCTTTGCAATCATATGAGCGAATTGTCTGAGACCCCTAACCCATTTGGGTTTGTTGCTCACAGAATAATAGAGGCATTTTTTTTCTTTGCTTTATTGGTGGAGATTTCCTGGAAGTTTTAGGATATCTTCCCTTTAATTTTTCCTAGACACTCTGATTTTACTTATGTCTCTCACCTTTGCTTTCCTTCCATCCCCCACCGCAACAGTAACTTGCTCCAGGCTCACTTTGCTCTAGTGTCTAGGAGATCCATCTGCCACCAGAACTACTATTCCCAGAATTCCTGGTGCTCCTCACACTCTTGGTTTTCCCTTCCTGCTCTGTCTCCGTACTATGGCCTCCCACTCTGCCAAGTCCTCCAAGCCGCCAGCTCTCCCTCTCTGTTCTCTGTCTGGCAGCTTGGGGAGCCAAGTTCCCCAAGTCACTCCACTCTCTGCCGGCTTTCCCACTCTGCTCTCTGCCTGGCACCTGTGTATGTAAATTAACCCGCCATCTTTGTTGGGTCAATTTGCATGCTCACTCCTGATTGGCTGATGAGCTTAGCGGAGAGACGGTCAATTTACATGTTTCTCTTTTATTATATAGGATGTTTTCTATTATGATTCCATTACCAAGACTGACTTGCAGCAGGATTTCCTCAGTGACTGGGTGAGGCTCAAAATGATCTCTGACCAGTCCTCGAAAGGCTTCAAAGGTCTTCTAAATATTTTCTTAAGACTCTCCACTGGCCCTGACCAGTTTGGCTCAGTGGATAGAGCATCGGCCTGCAGACTGAAGGGTCCCAGGTTCGATTCCAGTCAAGGGCATGTACCTTGGTTGTGGGCACATTACCAGTAGGGGGTGTGCAGGAGGCAGCTGATCGATATTTCTCTCTCATCGATGTTTCTAGCTCTCTATTCCTCTCCTTTCCTCTCTATAAAAAAATCAATAAAATATATTTAAAAAAAAATACTCTCCACTGGCTCCTTAAGTCATGTTTGAGGCCAGGATTACATTATATTAAGCAGGAACTGGATAGAAAATCCTGTACCAGGCACACAGTTAACATAATTTCTTTCATTTAGAATTCTGCTACCTGTCTAATCTGGTTATCAATCTTCTTTTTCAAAATTTGGCCTGGACACTGGAAAGAATAAGTTAGGATGTCCCTTTTCTCTGAGTGATTCATAATGTGCTCACCAAGGAAAACAATTTGTTTTTTCCTTTTCCTTTGACAACTTCTAAATATTTTGACAATAGGTTCCTCAACGATACATCAAAATTATGTGAATAAATGAATAGAATGCACCATCACTGAGTACATACCGTGTACCATAGATTTTGATGTAATATATGTTAGCAAAGAGTCAAAAGCATTAGCGCTAGGACATGGCACCGAATTTAGGATTTCTTCCATGCTACAGGAATTAACAAGTTTTGCCCACCCATATATCCCAATCTCTATGCTGCTTCCATTCTCATAGCACAAGACGGCATTGGATTTTTAGAGCAGAATTCAGTATAACTACTTTAAATAACTATCATCCTTCCCAGTTGTTTCTTTTTATAATCATAGGAGAAAATGAAAATATCTGTGAACACATTAAACTACATTTAAATGTAAAAGCTTAAAATTATTTTAAACATTAGGAAATCCGAGAGTTGTGATGTTTCCTTCTAGGCTCCTTCTTCCTTGCAGTTCACCTTGTAAATTTAGATACTATAAAATTCATCCGTTTTTAGGACATAGTTTAGATCTTCAAATTTTAACAAAAATGAAAATAAGTTAGAAAGTGAAACCATTTATTAAGATTTTTTAAAATTTGCACAAAACACAAATATGAAATAAATTGAGAAATCTATCCATGTTCCCCCAAAGACTCTAAACTTGGATTAATTTTAAATGTATTGCTTTCTACTTTTAAGGATCAGAGAATTCCCAGACTATAGAAAGGAATTTGGAATAGAGAAAATGATTAAATATTGTGTACTTCATTTTATAAAATAAACCCTGATGTCAAATAGATACACATAAAGTGCTGTGGATCAATCTCAGTTATTGATATATATGTGAAAAATTATAAACAAAAGGTCAAATAGAATTTAGTGGTATGTACAACAATAACCTACCATGTGCAATGGGGTTTATTCTAGGAATATAACAGTAGTTAAATCTAATATTAGGAAACTTACTGAAATAACATTAATGAATAATTTAAGAGTGGACTATATTCATCTCTAAGTAGGTCACATAAGTATTTGAGAGAATGCCCTCATTTTTTATTTAAATAAAATGAAAAAAATCTCTTAGTGAGGTAAAATGGAAGGAACATTTCTTAATGTGACAAAACATATCAATTTGAAATCAAAACTGAGTCGCCCGGCTGGGTGGCTCAGTGGTTTAGTGTCGACCTATGAACCAGGAGTTCAATTCCCAGTCAGGGCACATGCCGACATTGTGGGCTTGATCCCCAGTTGGGGGCATGCAGGAGACGGCTGATCAATGATGCTCTCTCATTATTGATGTTTCTATCTCTCTCTCCCTCTCCCTTCCTCTCTGAAATCAATAAAGATATATTAAAAAACAAAACAAAACAAAAAAACCTAAGAATCTACTTAATGGTGAAACTCAAAAGCATCCCCTTTAAAATCAGAAACATATAGATGATCCTTTATCAATATTATTATTTAATAACACTGGCATTTCAGGTCAGCCATGAGATATGAAACTGGATTAATAGAAAACTATATTAGAAAGGAAGTCTCATTATTATGTTTGGATGACATTATCACACATATCATACATTATTGCACATAGACAACTCAAGACGAGACAGAAAAATTCTAGGATTTAATTTTAAAATTCAATAAAATGGCAAAATACATGAAAATCACACCAAAAATTAATGTTTATGCCAGAAATAAGTTTTAATATAATGAAAAAAAAGTGGCACTCACAATTTCAGGCAATATTCAAACTACCAATAAAACACTTTAATGAAAAATGATCAGTTACAGGATTCAGAGTATTCATAAAATCCTCAAGAAGTAGTTTAGGAGAAGTGCAGAGGTCTCAGGAATGAGCTCTGGAGGGGGTGGAATGATATGACGTGGAAGACTTCCTCAACAAGAATTTATAAGGGATACAAAAGCAAATTTTTTCTAGGGGCCACTTCAAGTATTCATCATGGCATTCCAAAGTCATAAACATGTCTAAGGGTAATTTGTGGAAAGCAGTCTAGGAGCCAGTAATATAGCTTAGATATATGTTTACCTGATGCTCTAGCTTGATGTCAAGACAGATTAAGCTAGAAGCAGCACAGAACTAGCCTGGGAAGAATGGCTGTTGGGATTGGGTGATGTGTCCAAGGAGGTTGATTATAGTACTCTGTCTATTCTTGTCTACTCTTGGGTGTGTTTGAAATTCTCTGTGATAAAATATTAAACAAAGTAACAAGCCTGAAACAGCAGTTCTTAATATATAGGCTCAACTGACCTATACAGATCAATAACCCTCCTGAAATTATGTACAAAATGCCATATGTATGAGCATATGTTCATTTTTTTCTCCTGTGGAGGAGATCCAAAACTCTGATCAGATGCTTGGGAGTCAATTTTATTTAAGTAAGAGCAATTAGACTAAATGGCTTTCCTAACTTTTAGCCAACCTTTCATGAGAATTGTTTCTTGCAACTGATGTTTAGAATCGAAATTGGGAAATAGAGATTTTAAGGCTATGATCTGTTGCACGACCCTGAAGTACAAATGAGACTTGCCAAACCACAAGGGTTCTTGAAATCATTGTGATAGAAGAATTTGTGATTGAGGAACCTAAGTCTTATGATGGGAAAATAGTGTTGGGGAAATTGGAGATATAAATTAAATATTGAAAGCTGTCATAATATGCTGTACACTGATTAAAACAACCTAATTGAGGCAAAACATTCAATAAAGCAAGTGAAAGTGACACTTTATGAATCTTAAAAGAGCAAGTATGGCCATTATAAAATTTATTTCCATTTACCATTTCTAACTGGAAAAACTTATTCATCATCCCCCATTGAGATGCTTTCAGATCCATTTACTTTGCTACTGATAATCTGTATTCTAAAAAGCTCTCTCCCTCTCTGCCTCCCACTGCCTCATTTGTCTCATTCCTTGTCCAAATGTTCAAGACCTTTTAAATGTTGTCACGAGACGTTGTTGATTCCCACCTCCCAAGCCCACAATATTCTGGAGACAAAAAGAGTGAAATAGCACTTCTTAAGAATGTTTTAATACGCTCTCTTAGAAAAGACTCAGTCTTGTGGTAATGTTTTTCTCAACCTGAAGTATGCAATATAGCACATATAGTTTCATTAGAAAACTTCTCTTTCCACTTTGTCTCCTTTCCTTTCATAAGCAAATGATTTTTAAATAATAAAGAAAAGTCTGAAAGTACAGTTGTGATGATGATGATAAGAATGATGAGGATGATTGCTAATGATTGTTCTGTGCCAGACACTTTTCTATGTGCTTTACGTGTATTAACACACAATTCGCACACCAAACCTAGGAAGTGGTATCAAAAAAATTATCTGAAACTTAGAAATAGGTCAAAGAAATCAGTGAGTGTCTTTCAAGGGCATTCCTGGGCTTGCAACTTTGATTGATTTTCTATTACCTGTCAGACTACTTTACACCTCCATAGAGGCTGAGGCTAACTTGCAGATTTGTGTTGAGATACAAAGAATTTCTATTTGGTTGGTGGGCTGGGGGTGGAGGTAGGGGTAGTGATAATCTCAAAGATTATCATTCATTGTCGCCTTGGACATTAACCAATTTTATTTCTAACCCAGCAATCTTATCTAAACATTCATTTATTAAATTGACCATAAATGCCTACCTTCTCAAATGTCCTTTGGACCCGTTTTAACATTTTAAGGTTTCCTCATTAACTAATGAGTTAAACAAAAGCTTTGATACATTCATTTTTTTAACCTTTTGAAAATCATACTCTAACACTAGGTGTATTGCATTATAACTTTTAATGGTTGTGTATAATTCTATTGTGTAACTAAAATCAATTTACTCAACTGATTCTCCTGTTGTAGGATATTGAGGTTGCTTCCAATATTTTTCCTTTTAGGAAAGAAATTCTATATTAAATATTTTGTGGTTAAACATTTGCATTGTGTTCAGTTACAACAGTACAAATAAAATTTCTGGATCAAAACTACTTACATTTTAAAGATTTTGGGTGGACATTGCTCAGTTGCCCTTCAGAAAGTTAATCTAGTTTACACTCTAACAATATAAAAATACATACTTACATTCCTCAGATCCATTTTTCCCCCAAATGATTCCCAGTGGGAGTGACTCATACATGTAACACAAAAGCAGGAATTGATAAAAATGTAGAACAAAAATTTTGAGAAAAGAGAACTTAGAGTTGAAGATAATTTGCTGCATTTACATATTAAGAGCAGATTATATGATCTGAGAATCAGTTGAGTAGGGTTGACAATATTTAAGTGATTTCCTAACTAAATAACATACCTGGGTTGCTGCTTAATTCTGCTTTCTGTAAATATAGGGCAATGGAGTATTTGCAGACAGAACCAAAATTCTTTCCTCCCGTCCTTCCTATTTTTCCAGAAAACATATCTGAATGCTCTATGAAACATAAATGGCTAATTAAAGCCAAACATTTCTATGTTATAAAGTGCAACAATACTAGTTTCAGTATGGAAAATATTTATAATATTTATTATGAACACCTAACCATGGCCTTGCCCAAATAACCCAGAGAACACCTAATTTTAAGCAAAATTCTGTTTTTCTCATGTAACCATAATCTATTTTTATAATGAAAGTTAAAACTTATTTCCTGAAGTTAAATAAAAGAAAAGCTAGATAAATTTTATTGATTGATTGATTAGAGAGAGAGAGAGAGATCAATTTATTGTTCCACTTGTTTATGCATATATTGGTTGCTTCTTGTATGTGCCCTGACCAGGGATCGAAATCCACCTTTGGTATATTGGGATGACACTCTAACCAACTGAACTACCTGGTCAGGGCCAAAGTGAAATGAATTTTAAAATATTTTAGTACATTCATGTTTTGAAGTATATATATGGCAATTCCTTTATCTTGTCCATTGAGAACATTTCAAGGCATCAAAAATGTAAATTATTTAAAACTTGTGATTTCTTAAAGTTAACTGTGAGAATAAGTTCCATGACATTGCTGTTACTACTAATAGTTTTACAAACTTTCAGTTCTGTATGAATGTTTATTTTAATATTTAAAGAGATGCCACTAAGTCCAGACAAAGAGTGGTTTGCTGGAAATCTATTTAGGGCTCAAAGAATCAACAGGTTTCTTAGTTCTGTGTTTTCTTCTTGCCACCAAAGAATTTCTAATAAAGTGAAAACATTGACAATTTGTCAGATAGGAAAACATTGACAGCTTCCCATTTAGGTATGGAGTGATCTCAACTTAGAAAGGGGAAAAAATATTTATGTATATAAATACTAGAGTAAACTCATTAATATACTTAAGCTTGAACATGGACAAACCCAAGAACCTGTTGGTAAATTAGCTTTCGCCCAGTCTCGGGACTCCCCACAGAGGTGAGAAGCAGGCAGAGAGAGAAGCTAAGCAGGTAATCCCTAGCTGAAGAATCCCAGAACTGTCACAGTCTGTTTGGTTCAGCAGATAGATTGTTGGACTGCGGATTGAAGGGTCCAGACTTTGATTCCAGTCAAGACCACATGCCTGGGGTTGCAGGCTCAATCCCCAGTAGGGGGCATGCAGGAGGCAGCTGATCAATGATTTTCTCTCATCATTGATGTTTCTATCTCTCTCTCCCTCTCCCTTCCTCTCTGAAATCAATAAAAGTATATTAATAATGATAATAATAATAAAGAATCCCAGGACCCTGGGAACAGTGCTCCATCTCACCAAGTCTCCAACCTGGTAATCAGACCTGGTTTTGAAAGAAACACTGTTATGCTATTCCAGGAACTGCATGTTATTCTTCTTTTGTGTTTACTAAATTTCCGTTTAAAGCACTTAGCTCTTCCTAATCCTTAAAAGTGTTCCAGGTTTTCAGAGCCATTAAGGTGAACAACAAAGTCGTTGACCTCAGTGCTCAAATATCCAGATGTTGGGGGATGTTTACCAGAAATTTTCCCTAATGAGCCACACTGCTTTGGCACAGGTTATGGGTGTTAGAAAGGCTTTCTTGGAAATCAGTTCAAGAATATCCTTCTTAAAAAAAAGAAAAGAAAAAAAGAATATCCTTCTTGGCCAAATGACCAGACTTCAGGTCCAAGATATTAAAGATTTATTTCTAATTGAGACATTTCAAGACAAAAGACAAGTCTGGTAAAAAATTAATTGAGTGCAGAACAAGGCTTGAATGGCAAAGAGTTTGAAGGGTTGAGTTCTCTGCCCACTGTAGAGTTTTAGAACACATGAGCATAACTTGAATACAACAGATCAAGTAAGTGAGTAGATATGTATTGAGATTTAGAATTTATACTTTCCCAACAACTAAACTTACAAGTACTCTGCATACCTAAAATCCCACGGGAAAACATTTAACTGAAGAAAGGGGGGCACAGTATAATGATTTCCCAAGTTTCTCTGTCTAATTTCCTCCAGGAAATTAATTTTCCTTGAAATTCAATGTACATAGGAATCTGCCTGAGGTGGCTGCCTCCCTTCTCTACACCCGAAGACCAGCCTGGTGTTCCAGCACGTGGGTAACGATAGTGTATCAGGTAGGACAGGCCCTGGGAGACCCAGAGAAATTCTGGAGCTGCCCCAATTTGAGGTCTCCTGAGTGTCCTATTGTAGTACCAGGCTGAGGCAGAATTGTAGGATAGCCACCAGAAGAGAGACTTTAGAGGAGACACTGGGCCAATGCAGACTCCTGAAGGCTTTCTCTGAATGGGATTATATATAAGTGTGTACCCTTGGGATATTGGAAATATAGTTATTCATCCTAGGGTTAGGTCAGAGCAAAATTTTCCTCTGTGAGAGAGGTGGTAAAAATCGAGACAGCCTGTCTCAAAACAAGTTTCTGAGTATGTTTTCTCCTAGGCAGACATCAGATTCAACTTGACACCTAGAGAGTTGGGCAATTACTTAATTTCATGATTGCCTTACCCTCTACTGCCTTTCTGGTAATAAACGAGTGGGAAGGATGCAAAATGGAAGTTAATGGTACTCTTCAGATTGGAGTGGTGGAGAAAAAGGACTGTAGCTGAGAGGGTGTAGTTAAGAGTCCTTGGGAGTCACAGAAAAGTGCTCCAGGTCAGTGACAGCAGGGGAGGGAGTGTCCCGAGATGAAGACCTGCAGAGGCAGCAAAGCATCTTGGGTAACATGACTGGAAGCAGACCATCATTTCTAGGCCCTTCTCCAAATGGCTTCTCTTCAACCTTTTAAGATCTGATGTGACAATCAGCAGAAAATGCCAAAGATGTTTTCTTATGAGTGGAGGGTTTGATCCAGAGGACATTCAGGGGGCTCTTAGAAAACTGTAATATTAAAAAGGTCTGAGACCCATTGTTTGCAAATCAGTTTGCTCTGATGCTTCAAGTTGTGGTTCCAAAAAAATAAGACTCCTACGAGTGGCTTTCTGAATAGATGTGTCCTGCCTTTTGAAAAGCCCTTCATCAAACCTAATTTGGTTTTTCTACATGTTCCCTGTGTTCTTTTCATTTCTCAGAAACCAATTTCAGAGACAAACAGTTATCTGTCAACGTCACTGGATTAAACAAATGTAATTGTATAATTCTTCACTATTTCCCAATTACTCTTCTTCTGATGCCTCAGATTGCTGAGGGAGCACATTTACCCATGACATTAACTTGTTGATCTAAATCCTAGGCAAATCATTTTCAAATAAATTGACATTATATTCTTTTAATGTGAGCCTGCAGATGCAAGACTGATATTTATCACAGAAAGTAAGTATTTTAAGCACATGGGATTATTTCCAATTTTCTTTGTTCTCATTACTTCTTAAGCTATTTGCTCTGATATCTCTCAGATTATTGTAGACTCTCTAAGGAAGCTCTATTTAGATTTATATATTTTTAATGATAATTTCTAATCCTGGTCAGAAATACCAGATGATGAAATATATAGATTTCAAGCTTTATGTCAATGTGAATGTGAAGACCAATGGATATATCTTTCATACCAGTTCAAAACAGACACTAATTAAGTTAGTTTTAAAATATATATTAATAGCTATAAATTCCTAAGGTCTGAAAGAAGCTGTTAAAATTGTTAGGTGGGTTGCACAGATGAATGTCAACAATAGAAGTAATAACCTGTGCCCCAGGAGTTGAAATATGCTCTGTGTGCATGTTCTCATTAAATTCTCACATTGTGAGTTGGAGATTACAGATAAGGAGACTGAAGTTTAGAGGTTAGAGGATTCATCTAAATTATACAGCTAGTAAGGAACAGATTGAAGGTTTAAAACTAGGTTTCTTATGTTAATGCCTTATATTCCCAGAAAGTCTCTTTAGCCAGATTTGGAATATTAAACATATAAATATAGTCATACCTTTGCTTAAGATGCATTAGATTTCATTATTTGACTTTCAAAATTTTCTGATTTCTTAATTAAAATTTTGATTTATCATATAAGATGATCAGGAAGGTAGACTGGTAAATGGGGCAGGTACTCAACTTGATATTCTTAACTTGTTTTTCTTTGATATCCATAACTTTTTAAAGAAGTTTATAAACTTGTCTTTGCAACATACCTAAATTCTAATTTGTGGTTGTACCAACATAATTAGAAACTGAAACTACACTTCTGTCTACTTAGCACCTAATTCTTTTAATTTCTAGGGTTTGCAGATGATGTAAACATCTTTGTCTTATGCCTGAATCCTTCCTGGGTAATTTCATGCAAACGATCAGGAATTTTTGTATGTCTTTGAAATAAAATCAAGGCCAATGTCTCTCTGACTTGGATGGCTTATTCTATGAATGCCACATCCCAAACACTTGCAGGAACATGCTCTCTCGGTAACAGGACTCCTGAATTCACTGTCAGCACAACAGGGGATGATAAGTTACTCCTTTTTTTCACCCCATTGTATTATTTCATCCTGGATATCTATACATCTTCTTGTGGTGAAAAGGTTGATTGTACCATTATTTAGTTTATCAGAAGCCATTTGGATTCTGAATAGTCTCATTTGCAATGAATCGGGACTCTAATTAGTTAATGGGAGGGCATCCTATTCCAAATGTATGTGTTTTTATTCCTAATTCTGGTCCAGAAATAGAATTTAATGTTCGGAAAATAAAGTTAGCTCAGCCAGTGTTCAGTGCACAACACAGTCACCATTAGGGTTTCTTTGGCTGCTTTGAAGTTCTGTGGGTTTGTACATATTTGATTTTGTTTTCAAGTCTCCTGCCAAGATCTGTTCTCATAATATTGAATTAAGTAGCCATGGAAGAAATTCAAAAGATGCCCCTTTGACTTTTTGTTTTATATTATTGTCTTCCAATAAAGTATATTTTAAAAAAAAAATAATCCCCCGGGGGGGGGGGGGGGTGGTGTGGGTGGGTGGGGAGGTATATCAGAATTGAATCTCATGTTCTTTGCAACTTCCCCAAGGCCAGATTTCAACTTATATTGTTTTCACAATAAAGTAGCTGATTTCACATAACATCTGTCGCTATGGTGACAATAGGACAATGATAGCTGGAAAAGCTAATAGTGTTTTTCTAACTTGCCTTCTGGAATGGGTAGCAGATGCGGAAGCAGCAGCAAAGCGATTACTGAATGGAGAGGTCAGGGAGCCATCGGGTGAGGCATTGTCTCTTTGCCAAATCCAGAGGACAAGGGCCTGGGCCAACCACCCCTGTCCAGTTCCTGCTCAAGGGTCGGGCCTTTCACTTGTTTTCACTGCCTGAATTCCTTGAGAAGAAATCCAAAGAATAACAATAAAAACTGTTAGGAAGAGCATGATGGAAGAGAAGAAAGAGAGAGAGAGAGATGAAAACATGAGTAGAATGTTATGCCTTCCAATGATCTGAATTGAGGTAAGCCCTGTGAGAAGGGGGAGAGAAATATAGTGGGGATTGCATCAAGGGGAGAAAGAGAAGAAGGCTTGCTATCAGCTGGGCAGTTAACACAGCTTATATGATTAACAAGTTTAAAAGTACTAGCTTTTGCCCTAGCCGGTTTGGCTCAGTGGATAGAATGTCAGCCTGTGGACTGAAGTGTCCCGGGTTTGATTCCGGCCTGTTGTAGGCTGGATCCTTAGTAGATCTCATGCAGGAGGGAGCCAATCAACGATTCTCTCTCATCATTGATGTTTCTATCTCTCTCCATCTCCCTCTCCTTTCCTCTCTGAAATCAAAAGAATATATTTAAAAGCACTAACTTTTTTATATGGTCATGTACGTGAGCCCCTGACTGTACAGCACAGATACAAATATGCAGGGAAACATGGATACATGTACATGGCTCACATGGATTACCTTGGATGTGAGGCAAGGAGGGGATAGAAGGCAAATGGAATCTAATTTTTTTTAAAAAGAAGCAAGTATATGAAAGGGTTTTACTTAGCACAAGCAATCCCTTGCCACTTGCTGAAAGGGCTTTGTGTGGGTCCATCAAGTGAGGGGCTGATGTGGAACAGAAGACAGTAAATAAGCTGTTTCATGCGACCCCAATACTCAGTTCTAGATTCTGCACCCACAGTTTCTTATGCTTTTGAGGGGAGGGGCATGGTGGGGAATAAGTTTCTGGAAAGGTAGCAGAGCCAGCACTATACCTAAGGGTAAAAAAAAGAAGTAAGCGATTTCAGGAACCTGGAAAAGCACTCTGTTGAAGTATCTTACTTATAGATGCCTAAAATTTCACCTAGAGTTAGGCAAGGGACGATATATAGGTTTCAAATCATGGACAACTCCTTTCCATTGGTTGTCACTATCCAGTGTGCCATTCTAATGATGTACTGCTGTCTATCAAACCATCACAGAACGTAGGGGCTTAAAACAACAATGAACATTTTATTATGACTCTTGGTTTCGGTAAGTCAGGAATTCAGGAAAGACTCAGCTTGGTAATTCAGGCCCAGGGTTTCCCATGTGGAACAGTCAAGCAGCGATTGGGGTGGTGGGGTCTGGAGCAGCGGGGGACAGACAGGGCATCTCTCTCTCTCTCTCTCTCTCTCTCTCTCTCTCTCTCTCTCTCCTATCTAATAATAGACAAACATGGTAATTGACCTACCTTTGCTATGCCTCCCATTGGCTAATCAGCGCGATATGCAAATTAACCACCAACAAAGATGGCGGCTAATTTGCATACTGCAGGCGGGGCCAGCAGCGCTCGAAGCTGCCCGCAGGCCCGGGCCCCGGATCCGTGACCTGGCAAGGCGGGGCTGGTAGTGCCCAACGCTGCCCGGAGGGATCTGGGCCTTGGATCCGTGACCTGGCAAGGGAGCAAAGCATCCGAGAAGGGAGAGAGCCCAGGTGGCAGAGAAGGGAGGGAGCCGAGAGCTAAGTGGCGAAGGGAGGGATCGAGGCAGCGGAGAAGGGAGCGAAGCCCGTCTCGGGGAAGGGTAGTGGTCGTACGCTAATTACCATGTTTCTCTTTTATTAGTGTAGATATATATATATATATATATATATATATATATATATATATATATGACATAGATGATGATATAGATATAGATATATAGATATGACAAATGTTTTTACACAGAACTTAAAAGCTTCAGTCTGACAAAAGGAAATATTTTTTAAAGTTTTAAACAAACAAAAGACAAACAACCAAATAAGCTGGGAAAAAATGTTTGCAATACACATAATAAAGGATTGTATTTCAAAGAGCTTCTAGCAAATGTGCCGTTGAATTTGTAAATAACCCAGTAGAAAATGGCCCAAGGATATCAACAGGCAGTCTACAGAAAAGAAAGGAAATCGTTCAAGAAATATGAACATTTGTCACCTGGGAAATAGAAATTAAAACAAAAGAGAGCTACCATTTTTAACCATTAGATCCCCAAAGTAAAACTAATGATAATGTCAAGTGCTGGCTAGGGTATGAGGAACTCACATGCATTGTTGATGTGACTGTAAATTGCCATAATTTATACAAAAGTAATGTGGCATTTTTATTAAAATTGAAAATGCATATATCTTTAACACAACAATGCATGCCTTTCAATATATATTCAACAGAGTAAAATGGCATATGAATAAATATTATATGTATATATTTGCATATAAATGTATATATTAAGAATATTTATTATGGCAATTTTTTTATTTGCCAAAGCTAGGAAAAAAATTGAAGGTAGTTCTGTCTATAAGGTAGTGATTGAATTTTTTAAGTTATAGAATTTTAGTATATAGAATACTATGTAGTCAAGTAAAATAATGAGGTGAAATTCTACAGATGGTCTTAGACATGTATCAACACATAATAAATAATAACATGTATACATATAAAATGATATGTTAATGGGCATATTATTAGTTGATAATGTAAAGTATAAAGAAAATGATAACTATATGCACATATAATTTTTAAATAAAGGAAGTATAGCAAGACTAATTTAAAATTGTTAGTAAGATTAACAGAGGGTCATTAATGCCCATTTGAAGCATGATGGGAAGCAAAACAATTTTACTTTATAAACATCTTTACCTTTGGAAATATATTCGCAAGCATATATTGCTGTTTGACTCAAAAACTAAAGAAAAAGGAAAGGCCATTACATGTGTTGGCTAGCCTAGATCCTGGTATGAATAAATATCTGTTGAATGAATACACAAATGTCTTGGATCTCTCCTCACACTTCTGCATGTCTGTTTTCTGCCTAGAGGGGTCCTGGGAATTCTACATTTAAATCCTTTATTTATTTTTTTTAATCACAGGGATAATACTTTCTGTTCTTCCCACAAGGAAGGTTATTCCAGCAAATCAAGTTTCTATTTTGATAATTCAGGTCTACATAGTATCATCAAAATAATTCTAGTAAAGAAAAACCAACAAATATAACTGTCTTTAGTGGGAGCATCAAAGATTTGCAGCACAGATATTCTCTCTTATTCAGTTCTCTGCCCAAATTGACTAGAAAATTCTCATTTGATACAATTATAGATCTTTATTGCTTTTCATTATAGAATGTTTTCCTTAAGGAATAGAACTTTTTAAGAAAGACTAATTTTCTGGAGTGATTAAAAACATTACAGCATCTCATCCGTTTGAAAATTGAATTTTAACAAAACTCAAGCATTTTAAGATTTAATTTTCTGCTTTGGAGGACTTCATGATAGGTCCACCAATATCCACAATGCACCGAGTAAGATTCTTTGTTATTTTTATTATTGGGTACAATAATAGCTTAATTTTTGATGAAATAAAATTGACATGATTATCTCTATTTGAATCTGGGTGGTCACAGAGTACATATATTCTCAAGGGAGAAGGAGGGCAGTGTCTTCTTCAACATTATAGCCTCTCCCCTCTTTATCCAAAGCTCCTATCACTAATATCTCCAGATTATTTACTCACACAGCAAGCAGGAGCAGGATAGCTCTGGTCGATTCGGCTCAGTGGATAGAGTGTTGGCCTGCAGCCTGAAGGGTCCCAGGTTCGATTCCGGTCAAGGGCATGTACCTTGGTTGCAGGCTCCATCCTCTCCGCCCCCCCCCCCCCGGCCCCCGTCAGGGAGCATGCAGGAAGCAACCAAAC
The DNA here is from genome assembly GCF_000147115.1 of Myotis lucifugus. NCBI lineage: Eukaryota > Metazoa > Chordata > Mammalia > Chiroptera > Vespertilionidae > Myotis > Myotis lucifugus. Next base: position 15,695,159 of record NW_005871059.1, on the reverse strand, counting down.
AAAGTGTCTCCTCTTCTTCTCACACACAAAGGATCTCTTCTCTCTCTCTCTCTCTCTCTCTCTCTCTCTCTCTCTCTCTCTCTTTCTCTCCCCCCTCCCCCTCTTCCC
>NW_005871059.1:15674079-15694500 GCF_000147115.1 Myotis lucifugus | reverse complement strand
CAAGATCCAAAGTTGGCTTGGACACAAAGCTCGGACACAAGTTAGTCCTCAAGTCCCACTAGGTAATGTGAAGAAAAGTCAGAGAAAAATGAGGTAACTGAGGCTAGAACACAGCTTCATGAGCTGAGCCAGATGTTCATATATGCAGAGGAAAATCAGAATCAGTTTGGGGGCTAAATCATGTTCTGGTCAGTGGAATGCAAAGTGAGAGGGTCCCAGTGTGCATCGTGTTTGTGTCACATTTGTTAGTCTTGGGGGAATGCGTTTCTGATTATTAGGTAGCAATGATTCTGCCTCGTTAGGTGTTGTTGGCACAGTAGATGGAACAGCAGGAACTGAACAAGCGCATAGCAACTCCCATGTAAACTCCATGTAAACTTTCCATTTTAGCACACTTTACAGGTTTTTCAAAGCAGTCCACATTTGTGATCTTATTTAATCTACAAAGTAGATAGCAACCATAGATTTCTTTTTAAAAATAAGAAAATTGAGTCTCCGTGTAAGAAACTTACCTGGTGCCTTCTGGTAGAATGATAATGAAAACATAGGCCATGGCCTGGCCGGCATGGCTTAGTGGTTGAGCATCAACCTATGAACCAGGAGGTCACAGTTTGATTCCCAGTCAGGACACATGCCAAGGTTAAGGGCTGGATCCCCAGTGGGAGGCATTCAGGAGGCAGCCAATCAATGATTCTCTCTCATCATTGATGTTTCTCTCTCCCCCTCTCCCTTCCTCTCTGAAATCAATTAAAAATATATTTTTTAAAAAATATATAAGCATAACCAATGGACATAAGACACTGGGGGGGTAGGGGAGGCCAGGGGATTGTCAAGGGCGGGAGAAAAAAAGGAGACATATGTAATACTCTTTGTAATACTTTAAGCAATAAAACAAACAAAAATAAATAAATAAAAATACTATTTCCATTAAATATGATTTAAATATGTTAACTTATATACATACATGTGAATATAAAATTTAAAAAAATAAAAACAATAAAAACTTGTTATTAGTGACAGATCCTGACTCATTGGCAGGTCTGCATCAGGACCCAGATATTGGTCTTTTCTGTAAAAACTTCAGGTGAACCTGATGCACGCAGTCCATAGCCCACAATTGGGGAAACACTGCTTTAAGGAAACTCTAATCCCCCAGCTAAAGAATTTGCATATTTATTGGAGAATAAGCCATTGAAATTTCAGGCAGACATCTCTAGTCTGTGTGTAGAAATGAGCTGAGATGCAGGTGTTGTCAATAAGCAGCTTTCTGGGCCCGGGAGGCCTGTCACTCTTCGGGCTGCCGTAAGCATTTTCCACACCTGGCAGAGACTTCTTTCTTGGAGATGTCAGATCAGATTGCTATAAATATGGAAAGGGAAAAAGGGGGACTTTTTCATGCAGGTTAAAAATAATACCCCAAGTTCAGCTTCTCCACCAAACTAAGAAAATCAATGAAAGTAAAAGCTAAAATAGGCAGAAAAGGGTACCACTGCACAGTAAAGAGAGGCGACAGAAATAGTGAAAAAGTCAGCAAAATGCACTGTAGAAAAAAGGGGTCAGCCTTCAGACACAGTGGTATCTGAATGTCCATAGGAGTCTGTTCTCTGAATGGTGAGTATGGACCTTGAGAGCTTGTTTGGGGGTCCCAGCAGGGGAGTGCAACTACTGGTATACCCTTGACCCAAGAATGGTCCTCTCCTCTATTGGGGAAGGTCAACCTCTTGGACCGAGTGCGAAGCTTGGGGAGGGACACTGGTCTAGCCAGTCAGACAGCCGGATCAACCCTGGCTATCAATAGGGTGACAGATAACCAGCCAACTCACCCTCACTTCATTATTTTAGCCACTTGAGTTAACACCATAGATAAGTACTAGCCTAGGGTGTTAATTTTTTTCTGAGTATATACTTACAATAGAAAAAAAATTTCCAGGAGGGGCAGGTGTGGGGTGGAGGGGGTCAATGGGGAAAAAAGACAAACAAAAGGGATATCTGTAATACTTTCAACAATAAAGATAAATTAAAAGAAAAATTCCTTGGTGTGCTTGCAGAAATAAGAAATCAGAGTTCTGAAGAGAACATAGAAGGACTCAAGACAGGATACTTTATGGAGATCACACTCCTCTGGGAGCTTCCCTACAATGAGAATCTACATTTATCCTTCTTGACTTTTAGGTCTATGATGGTTGTTTTTGTCGTAAATGTTTCCTTCCACGTCCCGCGTGGTTCAGGGTTCACGATCTGGAAGACGAGCTGCACACAAATGAAAGAGAAGAGACGAGATAATTTGGGAATATTGGGGGACCAGGTGGGTAAGTCCAACTCAAGAGGAAGGACTTCCACCCGTGCTCAGTCCGCACCGACCTTTTATAGTCTGAGGTAAACAATGCAGTGGTTACCATAGTTACAGTTCTTGTGAGTTTCACCTGTTTTGATAATGTTTACACTCCCTGCACTTCCCTCAGCCCATTAGCTTCCCAGGTAAGATCTGGGGAGTGTTATAAGGTCAAGCCTAATTATGCTAAGAGGACTGAGCCCTCTAAGCTGGGACTTGTTTGTGACTTTGCCAGCAGGTCAGTCCGAGGCTCAACCCTATATCAGTTTCCCACAGTTTTAAAATAAGGGTGTCTTCAGAAGAAGGTAATTCCAAGCTGATTTTAAAGTTCTTCTCCCACCTTCTAATATTATTAATGGTAAGGCCAACTCTTGATGGTTATTGTAACTCTGACCTTGCTAAGTGAAATCTCACCGACAACCTAAACCTCAGCTGTAATGATTTGTTAACAGTCAACACTTAGTTTGAATTTATCTCCTCTATTCACTCTTTGATGAAGGTGCTGGTAAGCAATGAGGAACAAGGCACGGCTAATGTGATATAGGTGGAGATAGGTGGAAAGACATTAAACACCAGAAAATGTTCTGATTCCTGATCTTGAGGATCTTAGTGGTCTACTGAAGATACCTCCCTGTCCCCCCACCTCACAGCTACACTGAGCCGGCTCGTTGCTGGTACACACAGTAGACCCTTCCTAAATATTGCCTGGAAGTCAATGTGTACTCTATCAGCATTAAGTAGTAATAGAATTAATATCCATCTTTCTTTTTAACCCACCTCATCACAATCCATGTGTTTACTGACAGTTCTGCTTGGAGTGAAAGAGGATCTATGTATACTTCAGCTTAGCACAGCAATTCCATGCTACCCCTTCCTCTTGGTTTATGTCAACAGTCTGTGCACAGAGCAACTATATTTAGGTGACTGTGGGAAGCACTTTGGAGGTGAGATGGGGGTAAAGAGAAAGGAAAGAAATGGAGAATAACAAGATTCTGTTTGAGGGGGGAGATATCCGTGTTAAAATCAGAACAGTTTCTACCACTTACTGTGTTTTGATCGTTTCACATTGCTTACTTTCTTGAAACAATATGTGATAATAGCAGCACATGTGTCGAGTGCCTTTCATGTGTTAGGCACCGTTAGGTGCTACAATTATGTTGGTCGTCATTCTAACAGAGGCTGAAGGCACTAAACTCATTTTGCATCTAGTTTGTGGAAGTTTTCCAAGATGAAATAGCCAGGAAATAGTAGTCAAGATTAAAATCCACTATATCATGCTATTCTTTAGTTGATGAAAGCACTTTGAGTTTGGAAAGTACCCAAGTGTTTATTATAACAAATGGTCTCTCTGTTTATTACAGCAAAATGGACTGTAGGCAGAAATGGGAATATGGAGATTAAAAGGTACCATCAAGTGTAGGAAAAAGCCTGCAATAAACAAACAAATGAATAAATGTTCTAATTAATTTGTTAACAACATGCACATGAATAAATGTTCTAATTAATTTGTTAACAACATGCACACACAACAACACGCACACACAAGATGGTTGATGATAATGTGCTATGAACCGAGTATGAATAATTCAACAACCTGCCCATGACATGACATCCAAGAGCACATCAGTAATTTCCGATCATCCCAAAGTGCTGTTTGCTTCCCAGACCTCTGTGTTCTCAGCGGTAAGTCATCGTATGAGGAGGGTGACTGCAGGAGAGGGCAGCAGAGGCCAGCTCCGCGGGAAAGGGAGGGAATTCTCACAGGGACTGAGGTCAAGTTAAGGCGGAGTGGCTGCCTAGACATCCCTACCTGAGGGCTAGAGAGGGAGCCAGGCTAAGCCTAAACCCAGCCAGAGGGCAGATGGGGGTAATGCCAAGCCCAGGAGAGAGTCAGGACGGAGAAGCAGGACCTGCCAGGCCCTGTCAGAGGGCAAGATGTGGGTGCCTGTTTGTGTAGCGGAGTGCTGAGGCAGGCAGGTGGCTGGTACCTCAAATGCAACTTTACACGCTTTTATCTGTCCCTGGGAGAGAATGGGAAAGATGTTTCCCTCCTAATGCAACTGTTAGATGCCTTTAAATTTCTATAAAATGCTAAATGCAATTTGAAAGTGCTTATACTAAAAATGGTTCAGAATTTTATTTTAACATAGTCTGTATGCAAACAATGGGCTTAAGTTCCAAATGGGGAATAATTCTTTTTTCCCTATTTGGTATCTTTAAATCTGAATTTTTTCACTTTAAAAAATGTATGTGTACTAGTCAAGAGCAATAGTTTTGCCTTTTGTGATTTCCAGCAAACTGTGCAAAGATTTAACAGATATTATGGAGTAGATTCTTTTGAACAGCATGCATGAAAAAATTCATGGATTTAAACTTAATTTGAAACCATAATGAATTCTAGGTACCATTCCCAAAACAGTTATGTAGATGAAAATAAAAAAAAGTCTTGTCTATTTATTTGATATGTCTTAAGGGCATATTATGCAGCCAGAGAGTGTCCTAGAAAGAGACTAACAACATTTCCAGTAAATAAGTTGGCTATTTTTTATTTCACACTTCCAGAAGAAATTTTGAAGTAGAGCTTTTGCTCTAAGTACCTAGAAAAAAAGTATTTGGCTAAAGGCTCAGAAAAATTAACAGTGTTTTCATTTGGTACACATATCTTATCTTCTATCACAGCCTGCTTAGCTCTCTTGCATTGTATTTATAGTGTTCTGCCTGATCTTCTTAGTTAGATGGGTAGTTAGATTATTTCTGCCTTCTTACCCTTGTGATGATGGACTCTGATCGATTGAAATGGCCCGCTGTGGCAGAATGCCTTCTCATTGCCAATGCAAAGAATCCTATTTAATGGCAAATTATAAAATCTCTGGGGAGCTCCTAGCTGAAATTGTTTGATTTCTCTGTATAAACACTTTTTTTTTGAAGCAGCCTGTTATTTCAGAGGAGATCCTAGGCATTTAAAAAAATCTGGGTCACTCCTCATGCATCACAGAAAGAAATCTGTGATAGACTAAGGCCTCAGGACCCATCTGTAGCTATGTGAGAACCCTGTGAGGTTGTAAATAAAGCTGGTGGGGGGCCCACAGCAGCTTCCAAACCCTGACCCTCAGCTCCAAGACAGCCAAATATTGAAAACTGTGGATGGGGGAAAAATAGGGTCTTTATGTAAATATATTATTGGAATGTTAATCATATTCAAATTAGGAATGAAGATTTTAATATAGAGGAATGGATGACAATGGAACTGGGTTACATGGGAGGATCACTGAATTTCAGCAAATAACATTTTATTTTTGTATTGACCATTCTTACAGGAACAATCACATTAACCTCTTTTTGGTTAAAAAATGCCACATTGATATTTATTAGGGAAAGAGATTGTTAAGAATAGTTACCTCTGATTGGCCAAGGATTCAAATGGCAAAAGGTAGGAGGTTCACTTCCCAGTATACCAAGGTCACACACAAACTTGGAGACTGTTGGCATTTTTATTTTCTGTATGTGCTTTCAACATTTTCTAGATATTTTGAAATAAACACGTTGTATAGTGAGGTAGTATAGAATGATGGGTAGGAGTGCAGACACTGGAGCTACAGTTATAGTTTTAAATCTTTACTGGTCAAATGAGTGGTCTAGGAAATCATAATCAATCCCCCCCAGTCCTTGGACCTTTCAGTGAAGCTTGGAAACTTCCATTTGCCGGTATCTGCAGCTCTGGGCCGGATATCATGGAGTCTGTCCTGCTCATGCCTGCAGCAGGCCTGGAAGACATCCTTGACTAATGGCTTTTGAAAGTTAGCCTTCAATATCCTTCAAGTGGTGACAAGGGAACTCTGGGGGAAAGTACTTTGTCACCACACATTTTGATAATTGGCTTAATAGTGTCTCTTTAAGTGGCTACCTTCCCTTTCCTGGACCACTTTCCACTTTCCCTCTAGCACTTCCTGCACTTCCCAAATAGTCTATTTGTGTCCAAATGTTTGTTTCAGGGTCTGTTTCTGGGAAAACTTACACTAAGCCAAATAGCAACTATACCTCCAGGTGGCTAATCGATGTCTCCAGCCCAGATTTCTTCCCTGAGCTCCTGATTCACACATCTAATTTCCATCCAAATGTTTACAAACGGTTCCAACTTAAGGATACTAGATGCTTGCAATCTCTTTACCCTGTTTCTCTCCATGTTCTTCCCAGTGAATCCCCATGGTATGGAGTAGGAAATCCAAAGTCCTCACTGCGCTTTGAAGAGTCACAGTGATCTCACTTGCTCGCCTCTCTGGACCATCTCCTTTCATGCCCACCTTGCTCCCTGGACTCTAAGGCCCTGGGCATCTTTCAGATTCCCAACCATGTCATGCTTGTTCCCTTCAAAAGCCCTGCACTTATTGTTGTCACAACCTTCCGGCCTCAGCTTAGAAGCCACCTCCTCCAAGAGACCTTTCCTGGCCACCCTCTCAGGAGGGAGACCCTTCTTGTAGTCATGCTCTAAACCATCATCTCTTTATTTTCTTCATAGCACTTAGCACCCCTGAAAAGGCCTTGTCTATTTGTTTACATGTGTATGTTCAGTCTTCCCCACTATAATACAAAGCAGAAGTTGTCTGTCTTGTTATCAGTCACTCCCAGCAGTAAGATGGGGCTGGCACTGAGTAGACTGTCCAGAAATGCTTGTTCGCATTCCTTGGAATGAGATTTTTAAACATAGTATATAGCATTCGCAATTTCTGCAAGTATATTCCAATTACTATTACATGTCCCTCTCTTTCAAAATTGACCTATCTTTATGGAAAATTTCATTGGAATTTTTAATATTTTGACATCTACTGTTTTATTTTATTGTTATTTATATATTCATTTTTAAATATATTTTTATTGATTTCAGAGTGGAAGGGAGAGGGAGAGGGAGAGAGAGACAGAAACATCGATGATGAGAGAAAATCATTGATCGGCTGCCTTTTGCATGCCCCACTCTGGGAATCGAGCCTGCAACCTGGGCATGTGCCCTGACTGGGAATCGAACCGTGACCTCCTGGTTCATAGGTGGACGCTCAACCACTGAGCCACGCTGGTCAGGCGACCTCTTCTGTTTTAAAGAATATTTCATAACCTATTTGTTTGTTTTTTTTTACAATCCTCATATGTTTCTTCCTGAAAGCATTCTGAAATGTTTTCTTTACTAAAATGCTCTAAATGTGAATACTTGAGTGTAGATTTTTTAATTTCACCAAACACATTTTTCTAGATTTGCTACTCTTAAAATAATATAACCTTCATGGTACATAGGAAATGACTCAGAATGATTATGTAATTAACAATTATGTAATTTACATAGAGTGTTTAGAAGATTAGGTGATAGATGTACTCACTTTTATGTTAGGTTTTCTACTAATATTAAATATGTTCCAAAGAAATGAAAAAGTACTAATGGCCATTATTTTCATTTTACTCCATTAGTTCAATTATGTCACTTAAGCAAAGAAGGCACTGAGTACAAATCTGAAGCCCTTTATCTCATTCTGTTGCAACTTCTCTAAAGATGACTTTGACTGGCTGATCTTTTAGAACACTCAGGGGCTTCTTCTGAAATGGAAATATTTTAGAAGATAATGTGAAATGAATGTGAAATAACTGTGACAGTTTGGAAATTAGTCAGGGTCACTTAATAAACAGCAGGATAAAAACGTTTCAGCAGATTTCTCTCTGCTCAGGGTGAAGTAAGATTTTAGCTGGACACATTCTGCGGAGCTGGACACATGGCACACACTCAACAAACTCCTCTAAGATTCTGGAGAAGGGTGGTCAGGACAGTTTGTTGGGTTTGCTCTAATTGGGAATGACTAGTGGGGGAAACAGGGAAGGAAGAGACATTCAAAAAGATGGTAGTAGATTAGGTGAAAATGCCCACCAATGGGTTGAAAAACTTTAAAAAAAAGCTTTTTTATTGATTTTTGGAGAGAGAAGAAGGGAGAGAGAGAGAGAGACAGAGAGAGAATATCTATGTGAGAGGAAAGCATGCATAGGCTGTGTCACAACCCGGGCATGTGCCCTAACAGGGAATCAAACCAACAACCTTTTGGTGCATGGGACAACACCCAACCAACTGAGCCACACTAGCCAGGGTGGGTTGAAAACATTTTTAAGACTTGTGATGACTACTCTTCCACTTAAAGTTATTTGTAAAATGGTTTGACTAATCGGCTTTTTAGATGCTCAAAAATAGATCAAGCTTTTTGCTTCCAGGAAGATGGAGCAAATATATTTTCCCAATTCCTCCTGTTAAGTATAACTAAAAGCCCTGGACATTAGTATATAAAACCAAGAAGACTCTGAAAGGTAGTGAGAAGAAGGCAGACTGCCTAGGCACTTTAGGACACAAGGAATGACAGAAACATTTGTGAGTTCTTTGAGGTTTATTCTTTTAGCTTCATATATCCCAAATTAGGAGCTGAAGAAGCCATCACCCCAGAACGCCCATGAGTGTAGACCAAAAATAAAAACAACTGTGACAAAAGCCTGCCTAAGGACCAGGAGAGAAGTAGCCTAGCAAAACAGGAGACTTTTAGACCATAATCACTCTACTATAGCCTCACCCCCACCCATCAAGCAGGTTAAATGGGGAGTCCAGACTCTTCCCTGCTTGGGCCCAATGTGCAGATACCCCTGTCAAGATGTTGTCAGAGAATGCTGGTTAGGGAACCAGGACTTCCAGCTCCTCTTAGTAACAAACTCCCCCAACCCAACCCCCCTAGTATCAGTGAAGACTGTGGAGAGTCTAGACTTCTACCCAACCCAGGATTGAAGAGGTGCTCTACCCCCTCCTGGGTATAAGAGGAGACATAGTGGAGAGGCAGGCCTTTCATCACTGCCCAGTGGTAACAAGGCTACCGCTTCCCTGTGGTGTCACTGGAACCCACATGTAGAGCAGTAACCATGTAATAATAGCAGGTTATCAGTAAGTGTTACTCTATGTTACAGTATGGAGGCTAAATTCCTTCTTCATGAAATCTCAGTCTTTGCTCTAAAGTCCTTCAACTAACTGGATGAGGCCCACCCACATTGTGGAGAGTAATCTGCTTTACTCAGAGTCTACCAATTTAAATGTTAATCACCTCTGAAAGATACCTTCACAGGCCAAACAACAGCACTTGAGCCCAGCCAAATGACACATAAAAGTAACTATCACGTGTATAGAAACTTACTTTACACTTATTGAAGTTATATGTCTTTTTTTGTATGTTCAAGGCAAATTTATTTCCTGCAATTCTTTCAAACTAGGCAACTATTTGAGGGGGCATAATAAATTGTCCAAAATTAGAATCTATAATAATAAAAGCATAATATGCTAATTAGACCAGAAGTCCTTCCAGACGACCTTCCGGATGAAGCCGGGGCTGCGAGGGAAGCCTGAGTCCAAGGTGCCTGCTGGAGGCCAGAGGGAAGCTGGGTCCTGGGTGCCAGAGGGAGGCCAGTGTTGGCAACAGGGGGAAAGAAGGCCTACTTTCGTGCATCGGGCCTCTAGTGTTAATATAAGTGATTCATTTCTGTAAACAGTGTAATATCTTTCAGAATGTCAGCTGTCTGACTCTGCTGACCTTAGGTCAGGTCTACGGGCTGACTTAGTATGGTGGTGAATCCTGAAGATGGTGAGGTCTACAGGGCAGCCTCTTGGATGCATTGCAAAAACACTTGCTGGGAGATTATCTTTTTCTTCACATAAATGTTTTATCTACTTCCTTTCCAATGGAGCTCAATCTCAGTTCTTCAGATAAGCTGCATATTTCAATTTATTCAGTGATGTCATTTATGGATCAGCATCCTGGGCAGCTCCCCAGGCTAACTTGGCCTGTAACTGGTTCTGTTGGTTCTGCTGGTTCAAGTCACCATGTTGGCAAGTCTGACTAAAACACTGTGAAAGGTAACTGTTGTCTAAGGGTTTATTTGTCCTTTTTCTTAGGAGAAGCACCTCTGAATCTGAGCCATACCTGAGCCAATTCACACACATCTAAGCCGAAAACCTTAGGCTCCTAGCCTGGACAGAGAGAGCCTTAGACTCCTGGTCTTGGCAGAAGGAAATGCTTTAGACAATTCAGAAGGAGACACTGAGAAATAATACTTTATTTTCCCCCTCAGATATAGAAAGAAAACTTTAATAAATATGAATTGGGTAATTTTAGTGAACATTTATAGTGATAAAATATTATAAGAAAACCAAATAAAAAATAATATATAAAGTGATCAGTTTTATGTGGAACACATCCTAGTGTTTTCATAGTTAATTAATGGAGTTGGAAGGGGTTAGAGTCACCTACTCCAGATCCTTTGTCCTTAGATAATGAAGCCAAGCCTAGAAAGATGCTGTGTTTGCCAGTTAATTCATTAACTGCTAGACGTTAATTTGCCAGCTAATTCAATAATTGCCAAACAAATACAAAAACCAACCACCATGGCTTTCAGCCCAGGACTCTTTCTACCACATTCCATCTGAAATTATTCTTCAATATTTTTAGCCTTTTGCTTTACTCCTTTACGAAATAACTTTATCAAAATGTAGATTTGCTTCACACTCTAAAACTTTTGATGGAGGACAGGAACACACAAACAGAAGAACTCAGATGTTTGTATTTGTACATCCCTGCTCTTCTCCAAACATGTGTATTCTCATTTTGGGAGCTTCCGCTGGATCCCTACAGTACAACAGTGAACACTGAGGATCTGAGGTCCTGTCCCCAAACTCATTCATTCAGCAGAGCAGAGACACGATGAGATAGGAAGATGGAGCCAGACCCTGACAACAGCCAGGGCTCCTAGAACCTGCCACTCTTCAAGTCTGATTGTTGTCAGGGCTGTGGCTCTATCTTTCTATCTCACCGTGTCTCTGCTTGGCTTCATTCTTCGGACAGGTGTTCACCGGGTACTTGGCAATATGACTGCCAGAAGTCAAGGATTACACCCCACTGTTTAGGAACCCCCTGGAGATGTTTCTCTAGAAAGCGCTAGCAGAAAAGTCCCTGGGAAAACCCTTATTCTCCAGGGTCTACCATGTGCCTGTCCCCAAGCCAGTCACTGAATCTTAAGAGATTCAGCCCCATCCTAACCCCTTGTAAAGTTTTCCTCTTGGTGGAGAGGTGTCCTATTCACAGAAGAAGAGTTGGCAGAAGAGGAGCGGCTGCTCATCATGTCTCCACTATGAGAGGTAGTTATCAGTGACCTAAGTATTAGTATTAATGGTATAATACAGAGATACATACAAAAGGAGAGAAAGGAATAATAAATAATAAGACTCCTAACACAGTTTTCTCAGAGAAGATAGGTGATGATACACACAAGGGTTATATAAAATTCTGTCAATAATAGACTAAAAGCCTAATTGGAAAGTAAATCTCTTTATAAGAAAACTCACACTATACTCACAGTGATAAACAATTTTTATGACATGTGTTTTCAGGGATAATTTCAGTCCAACTTGCAGCTATTAGGAATGAGATAATCTTTTTTGAACAAGCACTTATACTGGAGTCTAAAAAGCAGAGTTGTCCCAGAAATATCTCTTTAGATAATGACTTCAGAGACTAATCACTCACACAGTTATGGAGATTTGAATTAAGCAGCATAATTTCTGAAAACAGTGGAGAAAAAGAACCCCAGCAAAACTTGCATCTGAGAGTGACTTCTCTTATCACCAGTGTGGTAGGGTGCAGATTTATCACAACAATAATTCCTCCTGACATTTGTAGCATGCTTTACCCGGTCATATATTAACTCAGTTAATCTTTATAGCATTCCCAGGAAGCAGACATTATTATAATCTACATTTTATAGATAAGAACATTGAGGCATAGAGAGGCCACACAGCTAACGAGAATTCAAGAGGTTGACTTGAATTCTCCTGTTGGTGGTTTTCCAAATATATAACAAGAAGAGTACATGTTTGGTGAGAAAGAACTGAGTTTGAATTCTGTCTCTACCACCTACTAACTATGTAACTATGCCCTTTGATCCTCCTTTTCTCAGATATCAAAAAGTGATAATCATACCTCATGTAATGTGTGTAACACTAAAAAATGTCTCTCATTTTAGGTCTTCTTATGGGGCCTCTCTTCTGAATTCTATGCCATTAAACTTAGCCTTGAGGCTGGAGTGGGGAAGCAGAAAGGGCCACATCCCGTTCTTCTGGTGTGAGCCTAGGAGAGGAAGAATCTACTGATAGGCAAGGGAAGTAAAAGCGCAGCCACCCTTCAGGCCTGAGGGGTAAAAACAGGAAGTGGAAGTGGAGGAAAAGGGCAGAAGAAGCAAAGTTTTAGTTTTTTCCTTCCACTTTCTCAGGCATAAATTCAAGGACAGGAATGTGGGTGAACCCAATAATAGAAGGCCTTCTGCCTCCATTTGTGTTCAGACTGAAAGGACCTTCCTCCCTAACCCCAGAGGCTGGCCAGCCCGGTCTTGAACAGTCCTATCAAAAAAGCTTGGTAGCCCTAGCTGGTGTGGCTCAGTGGATAGAGTGTCAGCCAGTAACTGAAGGGTCCTGGGTTCTAATCCGGTCAAGGGCACATGCCTGGGTTGCAGGCTCAATCCCCAGTAGGGAGTGTACAGGAAGCAGCCAATCAATGATTCTCTCTCATCCTTGATGTTTCTATCTCTCTCTCCCTCTCCCTTCCTCTCTGAAATCAGTTAAATATATATATATATTTTTTTTTAAATATATTTTATTGATTTTTTACAGAGAGGAAGGGAGAGGGATAGAGAATTAGAAACATCGATGAAAGAGAAACATCGATCAGCTGCCTCCTGCACACCCCTTACTGGGGATGTGCCTGCAACCAAGGTACATGCCCTTGACCAGAATCGAACCTGGGACCCTTCAGTCCGTAGGTCGACGCTCTATCCACTCAGCCAAACCAGTTAGAGCTATTTTTAAAAATCTTGGTACACAGTATGATCAAGGCAGAGGGAGATACCCAATTTAGCAACAATGAATGCATTGGTTTCTATAGTGGGGTGAGGCCTGGCTGGGAATTTGCTAGGGTCCCTAAAACTGTGGGCTCCAGGTGGACAGAAGTACTCAGAAGATGCACAGGAGTCAAAGCTGGGGATTTTAGACTTTGGAAACTGTAAGCCTAATTGAATGCTTTTGCTTTTTCCTCTGAAAATACATTTCTGTTTTTATTAATAAATTTTAAAACTGGGATTTTCTTTGACAAATTCATTTTGTAGCCACTCTTTTTACTCTGACAGTGAGGAAACCATAAATGTCCTTCAGAAGTATTAACTAGCATGGAACAAATACTAGGCTGTAAGCCAGGATAAAGAATGCACATTCTTAAGATATACACTTTATGATTGTACTTATATGTGGAATATAAAAAATCAAATCACAGAGAACAGAATGGTGGTTTTCAGAGGTGGGGAGGAGTGGGGGAAATAGGTAAAGGTTTTAAAAGGTACAAACTTCCAGTTATAAGATAAGTCAGTCCTGGGAATGTAATGTACAGACAGCATGGTGACTAACAATACTGTATTGTATATTTGAAAGGTTGCTAAGAGAATAGATCTTAACAGTTCTCAACACAAGAAAAAAAAATGTGTAACTATGGGTAGTGATTGATGCTAGCTAAATATATTGTGATGATCATTTTGATATATAGACATATATATCACATGATTATGTAGGTTTCTGAGTTCCTCAACCCTCTTTGCTCTGAGATAAGTTTAAAGTGTTATTTCTTCACATAAAGAGCTTACAATTCATGTGTGAGGATGAGACAAATTCAGGCAGCAACCAGGACATAGGAATCGTGAACTACACCATAAACTTATGCAATGTTCTACACCATAAACTAATCCAATGTTATATGTCAAGTATATCTCAATAAAACCGAGGGTTCGGGGGGAGAATATATGCTTTTTACAACCAGCTTTAGTGCTTATTTCCTGTGAAAGTCATTACAATACTGCGTGCTCTTATGGCTCTGCATTTTGCTTCTACGACTCTGTATTTTGCTGTAAGGGCTGGTGTGCCCAGGGCCTTGTGGGATCTGCATTGGACTGTCAGAGTCATCAAGTCAAAGGTTTGATTAGTAGCAGCATTAACTCGATATACTACGTAAATGCAGGCTCACAGATATTATGTTAAATCAGTATTTGTTTCCAGAACAGTCTCTTTCGCCAGATACTCTCATTCACAAAAATAAAAAATTCTCCTTTTGGGCCTACTCTTTCCTCTCACTACATGCTAAAGGAAGGCAGCGTTTCTCAACCTTTCACGACGGCCATTTGGACTGGATGATTACTCCTTGTGGGGAGCTAGTCTGTACATCCTAGCTAGGTTGTTCTGCAGCAACTCTGAGCTTTATTCACTAACGCCTACTGGCAGCAGCCAGAATCTCCCCAGACATCGCCAAATATACCTGGCTTGGGGGAGGTGGGGACAAAATCACTTCCAGTTCAGAATCACTGTACAGGGACACCTAGGCACTCTGATTACATTCAGCTCATTGGCTCTCCTCTCTGTGGGGCGGGGACAGCCTCAGCCCACCCTTGGCCAAGCCTCAGCCCTGGTGCAGATTCAGCTGGTAATTCAGGAGAGCTTGGCTAATGGTGGTTGTGGATGTAGATGCCTGTGAAGAAGTATATGGGAAACAGGCCTGAGTCCTAACCTCTGGCAAAGTCCATATTTGCTTCATTCTTTGCTTCTTTCAGTTAATTATCAGCACTGTTACCATGATAATCAGAAACTATTTCTCTTTTTACTTAGTTACCCTTAAAAAAGTACACTATCTATTTATTCCGGTGTGCTGTGCAAAGACTACTTTTTAAAAATTGATTTGAGAAAAAGAAAGGAAGGGAGAGAGGGAGAAACATTGATTTGTTGTTCCACTTATGTATACATTCATTGGTTGACACTTGCATGTGCCCTGAGTGGGGATGGAAACCTAACCAACATTGGTGCATTGGGATGTCACCCTAACCAACAGAACTACCCAGCCAGGGCAAGACTATTATTGTTAACGTGTGCCATGACGTAAACAAGTTTTAGGAAGTGATCTGAGAGCTGTTTAGAAGGATGGCTACAGAAACAGGGGGGTTCCCTCAGGGATTTCCCTACATCCAGTTTCTAATGGGCCACTTGCTCACGAGAAGGAAAATCGTTGCTCTTCCCTCCTCAGTCAGCTGGAGGCTTCATTATCTCTCAATTAAAATCTGAAAAGGTGGATTCTTATCCAGAAATGACATTTTTGTTATTTGACTGAATTTCACCCCAAAGTCAATATCCTGGGCTCTATACATTTGCAGTTGTTTTGTGGGGTGTTTTTTTTTTCCTCTCTCTCTGAAAAATCAATGTGCTTGGCTCAACTAGTTAAAAATAAGAACTGAAACAAACAGCTGGATTCATTTAAGATGTTTCCTGTTCATTTCAACTTGAAATAAACGTTTCAGCAGATTGCCTTTGTGGCAGTTGAAGGCCAACATAAATTTAAACAGCGGGTTTCTTGCCTTTCAGAAACCAAGACTTCCTGGTGCTCGAGCCAACAAAGGCTTCGCGGGGATTTGGCAGGCAGCTGCAAAGCCCGGGACTCTGTCAGCTTCACGCACAGAGTGGGGACGCCTGCTCTCTGGGAAGATGTGACCAATTCAAATACAACCTGGCAGGGGGACTCAGGATGGGCCCACAAGTTGTCACCTAATATAATATTCTGCTACTCGTCACGGTCCCCTGTCCAGCCCCTGGTCCCTTCTCTCCATTACATCCCTCCTACATGAGCCATGACAGATTGCTAATTTTCCAAAGGGGAATAAAAGTGATAGCATGCTGTGAAATCTCTGTTGATTGTGCACAGGCAGTGTTTGTCCCCATTTCTTAAGCCCCGGCTTTCTGTTCATGTTTATCATTTTCTCAGTGGGAACAAAGCTGCCTAGATTACCAAAAGATTGTCGCCCTGAATCCAATTCAGGTATGCCAGGGATTGTATCTATGGATACCGCCCAACAAAGTGAGATGAGAAAGCACAGATGGGCCAGGTGATCATTGCATTTAACTTACGCAACAAATATGTTTGTTAAATATTGATTATGAGCCATACTCTGTGTTGGATGCTGGAAACAATGGAAAACAGATTGGGTCTCTGCCTTCATTGGTCTCGTTGACATTGTTTAGATAATCATTCAAATAGATGAAAAAGCACACATCTATTTCATCTATTTCATCAAATAGATGAAAAGTGTGAGAGAGGCCAAGAAAGAGAAATGGATCTGTGGGAGACCTTGTCAAGGATTTGGCCAGACCCAGAGGCCAGATCACACAAATTCACGTTTAGTGTTAGGCCTTTGCCTATGAGCAGTGAGCGTATTATGGATGGGTTTATGAGAGGTGTGATACAACCAAACTTATTTTAACTCACTCTGTGCTTATGAACTGAAAGACCTGGTAGACTCCATGGCATGCTATTTGACACATGCTTGAATGCAGAAGTTCTATTTGTTAGTGCCATAATTTATTAGTGGGCTAGACTTGGAGAAACTGGGATAAAAATGTCCTTTTAAAAATAAATATTAGAAATACTGATAGCCATTGTGTTGAGTCCTCTTAGTGACCTCAGCAAATGAAATAAAATTAAGTCAGATTCAAGAAATTACTTGATTCTTGGTTTAAGTAATCCATGGATTCTACATGCCAGTGTCCACCTAAAATTAATGTTCACCCAGAACCTCAGAAGGTGGCTCTCTTGGAAATAGGATCTTTGCAGATGTAATTAGTTAAGGATCTCCAGATTTAATTATCCTGGATTTAGGGTGGTTCATAGATCCAAAGATGGGTGTCTTTTAAGGGAAAGGAGAGGGAGATTTGGACACTGAGAGACATAGAGAGCAGGAGGCCATGTGGAACAGAGGCAGGGAGTTGTCGCCACAAGCCAAGGAATGCAAGAAGGAACCAGAAACTGGGAGAAATTCTGCCCTACAGCCTTTAAAGGGAGCCTGCCAATACCTTGATTTCAGTCTTCTAGCCTCTAGGACTGTGAGAGAATAAATTTCTGTTGTTGTAAGCCATCAAGTTTGTGGTGATGTTAAGACAGCCCTATGGAACTAAGACATGGGTGTAAACAAGGTTCCCACCCCCAAGATTACACAGTAATTATTTTTTAAAATTTCACTGATTTTTTTTCTACTGAAATATTAACAAAATTGTTTCGTCAGATTGCGGAATCTCAGAGGGAAGGTGGGGGAGAGTGGGTGGGTGGGAGGTAATCAACCAAAGACCTTGTATGCAAAAATGCATAACCCAGCTACACAGACAATAGGGTGGTGAAGGCCTAGGGCGAGGGTGTGGGGAAGAAGGGGGAAGGGGGAGGCTAAGTCTCTGACTCTCATATATGTGGGTTCCTGAGTATATTAAATTAAATTTGACTTTCTCTTGTAAGTCTGTCTCATATTGACTTGATCATTCAACCAATCAAAAAAACCAGAGGAAGGAAGCAGAACATTTTTCCTTTTCCCACAGAGCTATGGCAAGAGCTTCACTAATATTAGTACCTTCGCCTGTGCAGAGGCGGGAAGAGTCAATAATACTTACTAAATGTATCACACATTATAGATTTCTCAACTTGCTTTGCTATAGCTTTTAAAAGGGACTCATTCTGAGTACAAAAACAACATAAAATAAAGCATAACTAAGTTTAAGAATTAAAGTTATAAATAGTGTTCTCTGCCAGGAAGCTTTGGAGTGTTGTTAGCGTAACCCCCAACTGAATTGTATCCCTAACATCATCTTTCAGTTGAAAGTGTAGATATAATCTGCTAAGTAGCAGATTGAGGGTCAGGTCAAGAGAAAACCTATTATCAAGTGTGAAATGCATTTCTGCTTAATAACTTTTTATGAACACAAAGCAATCTGCTCCCGAAAAGACACATTTGTAATATGTAAAAGCAATTAAAAGATGAATTGTTTTGAATGCCATGTAGTTTAGCTTTTGTCTTGTTGAAGAATTTAACGTCAAAGAAACTTTAAAGTTGAAGAAATTTAAATGTATCATTCATCAGATTTGTGTAGCCAAAGGAAGAGAAAAAAGTGTAAAACTGAATTTCGATATTTTTCCTACATAGCAATTTCTCAAAGTTGCTATTAAATATGTCTCTCTCAAATTTTGGCTGCATCCTATTACTAATCTAGAGATCATTCCAGCTAAGTTTCTGCTTCTGTTCTGTTTTTCTACTCCTTCCAATCCAACTTCCATTCCTGTTGCCTGAGTAATTTTTACTATCCTATTATCACACTTAAAATCCTTTGGAAGTTCCCTATCAACTACAGAAATGGCATGAACTCTCATTATGATCTACTGTATAAGGCTTTCCACATGAGGCCCTGACTTCCTACCCAGCCCCCTCCCTCTGAAACTCCTGCCCCATCCTGCCTGCATTACCTACAGCTCCCCCAGTCTCCAGCAGATTGCTCTCTGCAGCCCTGAATGCCTTTCCCTGCTCTCTTTGCTAGTGGCTTAACCAGCAAATGTGTTATAGGGCGTGGTCCTTGTGGCAGGGTCCACCTCATCTCACTCCTGGGAGTGTGGCAAATCTGTATCTATGTCTTGGGACCCAGTTGCCTCAGGCTCTACTGGACTATGTTTTGTTTCCCTAGATTTTACTTCCGGTTCTACAAGAAACCACTTCCTAAGGTGATTGACAGTAAGAATGTCCAATCCCTTCAGTTGAATCCCCATCCTTTACCCATAGCAACATTTTCTTGCTCAACAGAAAAATTACGTCAGAATACAACACTCTAACATCAGTACATTTTGGTCAAGAATAACACCATAATGTATAGGATGGGAATATCAATTTTCTTTCTGGTTGTCTAGATTAAGTTGCCATGAACCTAGTCCAATTCATTTGGTGTTTCTTCCTACTTATATCAGGTGATGTTAGGGGCTGAATTGTGTCCCCCTGAAATTCATGTCTTGAAGTCCTAGCCACCAGTACCTTAGAATGTGACTATACTTGGAAATAGAGTTTTTAAAGAAGTAATTTAATATGAAGGCATGAGAGTGAGCTTTAATTCCAATGTGACTGGTTTCTTCATAAGAAGAGGAAATTAGGAGACAGACACACACAGAGGGAGGACCATATTAAAACACAGAAAGAAAACAGCCATCTGGGAGGCAAGAAAAGAGGCCTCGGGAAAAAAACCAACGCTGTGTTGACCTTGATCTCAGATGTTTAGCCTCCAGAATTATGAGAAAACAAATCTCTTTTGTTTAAACAGCCCAGTCTGTGATACTATGTTATGACAGCCCTAGCAAGCTAGTAGAGACAAACATTTGAATCTCCCCAGGCATGAACAACAATCCCACACAGAGGAAACAAATATTTTCCTGAAGAAGCCAAAACCTAAATCTGCTGAGAACTAGCTCTGGCCACACATACACAAATTTACTTTACCAAATAAATACTTCCTTCTAGGCTACAGCATCTATTCTTCTGGTTGTTTAGCAATTTTCTTAAAGATCCCTGTGCACTTACTTTAAAGTTGTGTCATTAAACGGGGGTGGGGGGGAGGGGGGGGGGGGTGTATGTTGGAGCCGGAAGGAAACTGCAGGACACTGAGGAGAGGGGCTGCTCCCGCCGTTCCAGCTGAAGCCTATTGGGCCTTGGCCTTGGCAGTGGCTTCTCAGCCCATAGACATGGTGTTTCTGGAATCTTCCAAGGATTACTCAGCCAGCTCTCAACTTGATTCATCACCATCCTTTTTTCTCCCATCTATTTCATACTGCCTCCCACTCCCTAAGTCAGTGGTGTGTGTGTGTGTGTGTGTGTGTGTGTGTGTGTGTGTAGGCTTACATCACTATTGAAGTTGTGCAAAGGGAGAGAGGCTGCATGCTTATGGCTGCAAAACACACCTGCTCCAGGAACGTGTGGAGAGAAATGGTGATGGTATGCCCCCCGGGAGCAGGAGGATTTTCCTGGGGGAAACACAAAGCACAAAAGTGAGTTCATGTTTAAGACCCCTTTTAACTTTAAAATATTATGTTTTTGCAAATAATTGTGGGAAGACTATTCCCTCTAATGGTATTCCTGTCCTCGCCTGGTCTGCAGGGAGAATG
>NW_005871059.1:15671405-15673310 GCF_000147115.1 Myotis lucifugus | reverse complement strand
CCCTGGCCCGGATTGGGAACGGGGGGGGTCCCCTCAACCTGGCCCTGGCCCCTCTTGCAAACCAGGGCCCTTTCGGGGGATGTGGGAAACTTTGGAGACCCTTTTTTGCCCCGATGGCAGAACCACCCGCTCTCTTTTATTGTGCTCTGCCCCCCAGGGGGGCAGGCCCTCAATGGAGGAGCTGCCCCCTGGTGGTCAATGCTTTTTCCCAGGGGGAGCCCCCTTTTTTCAGAACCCGGGCCCCCGGTTGGTGACCACAGCAGTGGGTGGTGGGATCTTTCCCCCCCCCACAAAAGCCTTAAGAATTTCCAACTGCTGGCTTAGGCCCGCTCCCTAAGCCAGCAGTTGGACATCCCCTGAAGGCTCCCAGACTGCGAGAGGGCGCAGCCCGGGCTGAGGGCCCTCCTCCCCCCCCCCCCCCCAAGTACACGAATTTCGTGCACTGGGCCTCTAGTTTACTTATAAACATACAAACATTATGACATATCTCTGCAAAAAAAAAAAAGCACACTTGTCCTTTTCTCATGGTTAAACTGAAAGATAAGTCTGTTCTTTTTTAAAACTTTTAAAAAATATTTTTATTGATTTCATAGAGGGAGAGAGAGGTAGCAATATCAATGATGAGAGAGAATCACTGATTGGACAAGCCTGTTATTTTTAACGTAAACACTTTGGTTTTTTTATAAAATGAGAACCTTTCAATTTGACTTCATTGATCAAAAAAGCCAAACCGTTATTAAAGGGGGAAAGTATCTATAATTTTTTTAAATCTGAATTTTCCCCCCCAAAAAATCACTGATAGAAACAGAGACCTGGAATCATCCACACCATTGAGATCTGTTGGAAAAGAGAATTACCATGAATTTGAACAAGTGAGATTCTACAAACCAGGCCTCTGAGGGTGTGTTTCCAGCCCCAGTAAAAACAAACAGTCACTTGTTTAGTCAACTTGGGTCTGGGACAGATTTGCCTATTTATACAGATGCAGCGGGAGGTCTGAAGCTCACATTTCAAACACTGTCTCCTTAACCATGTCAAGTCACCACGGAGCTGGAATGGGCAGCCAGCCTTCACTACTGCCCAAAGCCATACAATCCGGTGGTGGGCATGTCAGTGTGGATGTAGGATGGCACTGCCTCTAGGATGCAACACATCATTTCTTTTTTTTTTTTTTTTTTAATATTTTTTTATTTTTCGCTTAAAGTATTACAAAGGGTATTACATAAGTGTCCTTTTTTTCCCCCCCGCCCTTGACACACCCCTACCCTCCCTTACCCCCCAGTGTCTTATGTCCATTAGTTATGCTTATATGCATGCATACAAGTCCTTCGGTTGATCTCTTACTCCCCTCCCTCCTGCCCCCCAACTCTCTCTGGCCTTCCCACTGCAGTTTGGCAATCAGTTTGAGGCAGCTCTGCCTCTGTATCTATTATTGTTCAAAAGTTTGTAATGGTCTTTATTATCCATGAATGAGTGAGATCATGTGGTATTTTTCCTTCATTGACTGGCTTGTTTCACTTAGCATAATGCTCTCCAGTTCCATCCATGATGTTGCAAATGGTAAGAGTTCCTTCTTTTTAACAGCAGCATAGTATTCCATCGTGTAGATGTACCACAGTTTTCTAATCCATTCATCTACTGATGGGCACTTAGGCTGTTTCCAGATCTTAGCTATGGTGAATTGTGCTGCTACGAACATCTGGTTACATATATCCTTTCTGATAGGTGTTTCTGGTTTCTTGGGATATATTCCTAGTAGTGGGATCACAGGGTCAAATGGGAGTTCCATTTCCAATTTTTTGAGGAACCTCCATACTGCCTTCCATAGTGGCTGCACCAGTCTGCATTCCCACCAGCAGTGCACGAAGTGTTCCTTTTTCTCCACATCCTCTCCAGCACTTGTCG
>NW_005871059.1:15665182-15667921 GCF_000147115.1 Myotis lucifugus | reverse complement strand
AAAAACCAGGGGGTCCTCCAGCCCTCTTCCCAATTTTTTCCCCAACCCCCACTTCTAAACTACCCTTCAGGTTAGTGTCCCTATCTTTTAATTTTTCCTCCCTGACCTCAAAAAGAATGAATAGTTTCTATTTCCCATCTCCATGCATATCCCTGGAAAAATGTTTAAATTTCTCTGTGGAGGACATGGGGGTACCTATCCCCCTCTTTCCTGTGAAATATGGAAGGGGATTGAGGTCAGAAAAAGAAATCTAGATTTGATAGCTATTGTCAAACCCTAATAGTTTTCATTCATTCAATGAGTATATAGGTTGTCCCCCCAAAATATATACACACTTTAACAGCTGATAGCTGTTAAATGAAAATGAAATGTACTTTAATAAACACTGCCTTTATAATTATTCCAAGTGTGTGTATATATTTTTTGGGGACATGCTATATAGAGTGCCCCTTCTTTTTTTTTTTTTAATCCTTACCCGAGGATATTTTCCCATTAATTTTTAGAAAGAGTGGGAGAGGGAAAGACAGAGAAAAATATTGATGTGAGATAAATACATCGATTGATTGCCTCCTGCATGAACCTCAAACCCAGAATTAAATCTGGGACCCTTTCCACAGGTGGGTGCTCTATCCACTGAGCAAAACCAGCTAGGGCTATAGTGCCCCTTCTTATGCCAGACACTATTCTAGGGGCTGGGGTACAGAAATAAACAAAGGAAACAAACAAACAATAAGAATGTAAACAGTAGAAGAATCAGAGTTAAGGGAGAATGAAAGTAACACATTTAATTATTTTTAGCTTGTCAAGTTTGACAGATAGTGGGCAGTTGGAAATCTAGCACTGGAACTTTGATGAATTCAGATATTTAGATGAATATTTGGGAGTTACTATGCAAAGGAAACAGTTCCTTTAAAATTCCCAAGGATGGGGGGGGGGGCGGGGAAGGACACTTATGTAATACCCTTTGTAATACTTTTAGCGAAAAAAAATAAATAAATAAATAAATAAATAAATAAATAAAATTCCCAAGGATAGGAATATAGGAAGAGTTAATGAGAAGATGTAGTTTCATGAGATTTTTAAAATATTAATTTTGAAACATTGCCTGGCTGATATGGCTCAGTGGTTGAGCATTGACCTATGAACCAGGAGATCATGGTTCCATTCCTGATCAAGATACATGCCCAGGTTTCAAGTTCAATCCCTAGGGGGCATGCAGGAGGCAGCCAATCAATGATTCTTTCTTAACATTGACTAGAGACCGGGTGCACGAATTTGTGCATGGGTGGGGTCCCTCGGGCTAGCCGGCCATGGAGAGGGACTTCGAGAGGTTGGCTGGCCACAGGAGGTTGGCTGTGGGAGTGCACTGACCACCAGGGGGCAACTCCTGCATTGAGCATCTTCCCCCTGGTGGTCAGTGCGCATCATAGCGACCAGTCAACCAGACACTATGATGGGCACTGACCACCAGGGGGCCCGGTCGTAATGGTTGCTTAGGCTTTTATATATATAGATGTTTCTATCTCTCCCTCTCCCTTCCTCTCTGAAATCAATTACAAAAATATAAAAAGAAATGTTTAAATTGTGAAACAAAGAAAAAATCCTATGCCCATTTAAGCAAGAAAAACAGAGATTACCTCGTTTGGGGAGCACAGGTTAAGACGTAGTAAGGCAGAAGCTGAGATAGTCATTAGGACTAGTTACAAATATTCTGGTTTTCTGTTTCTTCTGGAAACACAGTAGGATTACTCATTCTTAATCCTCTTTAAATTAGGTGATACTGTGTGATTTGCAGTTAGTGGAGTGGTGTGGCTGACTTATAGTTGAAAGTTTAAGAGACAGAACAATTTGCCAAGTCCCTTCTCTTCTGTGCGCTCATTAAAGAACATATTTAGATGAAGCCCTCCATTTGGCTGGATCTACTGATCTGTGTTGGACATGCAGTATGAGTGAAAAATAAACCTTTATTGTGGTAAACCATTAAACTTTGAGGGCTGTTACTGTAGAATAATCCAAACTATCCTGACTGATTCACAGGCTTAGCTGTTATAATTAAGAACTTGAATATCTGTATGCCACATGGTCATTCATGGTCACAGGTTCCTTCTGTTTTATAAGCGTCCCATCCCCCTAGTGTGTGTCTCACCCACATGGTTAAAGATTGTTCATTAGTTCCATATCCGCATTCCAGCCCTAAGGAAGAAATAAAGGGCAATCAATGTAGTTGTAAGGAAGTGCAGCTATCATTGTGGACATCACTCATATTCCATTTGTGGATACCTAGTGAAAGGTCATACCTAACAACTTGGGAGACTGGTAAAAGTAGTAACTAGCTGGGCAGTCATGTACCCTGATGCATAATCTGGATGAGACTGTGGGGGGTTCTATTACTAAACAGAGAAAAATGGATGCTGGGGACAATTTACCATACCTGCCACAGGGTACTTAACATGTCTAAAGAACTGAAGTAAAAGTGGTATATTTATAGCTGGAGAATATAATGAAACATGGAGAGCGGCTCAAGAAGTAGAGGTAAGTGCGACCAAGATAAAGGGAGGCCTTCCAGGATTTATTTAAATGTAATGGAAAGCCACTGAAGAGTTGTAGGTGGGGGAGAAACACAAACCAATTTGAATTTTAAAAGCTTCTTCTGGTTGCTGAGGGAGGACAGATTGAAGAAAATAAACAAAGCAGCTTTTGCCGGATCCAGTAAGAGCTGGCAGTCACTTAGACCAGGAG
>NW_005871059.1:15636239-15664022 GCF_000147115.1 Myotis lucifugus | reverse complement strand
TCTCATGCCATTAAAAACAAACAAACAAAAAACAACTCAAAAGCCTTCCCTGGCATGTGGCTCAGTTGTTTGGAGCGTTGTCCCATGCATCAAAAGGTTGAGGGTTCGATTCCCGGTCAGGGCAATATGCCTAGATTTTGGGTTTGATCCCTGATCGGGGTGGGTATGAGAGGCAACTGATCCTTTTCTTTCTTTCTTTCTTTCTTTCTTTCTTTCTTTCTTTCTTTCTTTCTTTCTTTCTTTCTTTCTTTCTTTCTTTCTTTCTTTCTTTCTTTTCTTCCTCTCTCTCTCTCTCTCTCTCTCTCTCCCCCTTCCTTCCTTCCTTCCTTCCTTCCTTCCTTCCTTCCTTCCTTCCTTCCTTCCTTCCTTCCTTCCTTTCTCTCTCTCCCTCTCTCTCTCTCTTTCTTTTTCTCTCCCTTCCTCCCTCCCTTCCTCTCTCTCTCTAAAAATATCAACAAATATATCCTGGAGTGGAAGGTAGCTGTGTCCTAGTTCTTAAAGTAAGTGGGGACTCCAAGTCAAGTCTCCATCCATCACCATTTATCCCCCCATACTCTGGGGTAAGGATTAAGAAATGAAAACAACAAAGTACTCTCAGAAAGCTAAAATTTAATAGAATTTTTAATTAGATAATTTTGGAACTTATAAAATGTAGTCTTAGTTAAGTGAATGAGTTGTATTCTCAAAACGTTAAAAGTCATTTTCCAAAAATTATAACTTCTGCTTTGGAAACATTGAGCTTTAGCTGTTACTTTTAACAGTGTTATAAATAGCAGGACTAGGCTCTGTTAAGATAATTACGGTTGTGTGACAATGAATCATGTTGCCTGCACACACGGAGGGGTGCTTATTGTTTTCTTCTTTATGCATTCAGCTCATTGGAAAGTGATCTCAAATCCTTTGAGTCCAGGGGGCCAGGGCACCTTCCTTGTAATCCCAGTAAACATTGTTATCAGACCCACGTGAAGAATGTTCCCACAGGTCCTGACACTTGTCCTGATAAGAAGCTAGCTCTCTATTAAAATCAATAGCTGGGCTTCTATTTTGAATTCAAAGAGCTTAGTTCATACCGGATACCAGCCCATGGCCTCGAAGGCTGCCTAAAATGAGCAAAACTGAACAACTTTACTTCTTAGCAGATTTTTCCCATGAGGTTCTACTAAGACAAGAATAGCCACAGATTTACAATTTATTAAGAAGAAAATTAATATAGACTTTATCTGGAATGACCAATATGTTATTGGTTAAAATACAGCCGCAGTAGAGGTTCACCTTTAATTTTTATAAAAGGATAGATTATACTATATATCCAAGCAAATAGCTGGATGGAGAGTAGATTCATGTTCTTGAAAAGGTCTGGAGGCAAGAAATACTTTCTGGGTAATTTATTTTTCTAGAGGTTTTCGTGCAACCTGGGGAAAATTTCTGAATCTGGTCAGAAAGAAATCTTAGATTTTCAAAAACACTTTTCAGCATTTCATGAATTTAAGACAATAAATATATTTATCAAATGCCCATTTCCATTTTAATCAACCTCCCTCAGTCAGCATGGGATTTTGGCCTTTAAAAAGCATGAAAATATTTTACAAACTTCGAATGTGTGAAAAGTCGCAGAGCAAGAGCCAACTTCATTCTTGACATCGTCAAGGCTGGCACTCACTGGTGGCTCTCCTTGGGCCTGGCACTAGGCTGAGCCCTTGAACACTTCTCTCAATCAATCCTCAGATCACTCTGAGGTCTGTACTAGTATTATCCCCATTTGACAGATGCAGTTTGGAGATTTAGAGGTCAAAGTTTGCACTTCTTAGTCCGGAGATTAACCCCTTCACAACTCCTATCAATGATCAAACACGATGCATATCTGTATAAGACGACATATGCAGGAGCCATGGAGAAATGTATCTTCTAACAGGCCTATTAGTAGCGTAGTTGACTCCTTGCAAGTAGATCAAAAGTCAAGGAATGGTCCGGAAGAATTGGCGCTCTTCTTTTTCTCTGCAAGGTTTCCTGTCTCCATCTCACCATGAGCAGTCACTTGCCACCCGGTTCCTTATGGAAAACTACTCGGGTTCTCATCAATCACTGCAATCCCTTTATTGCTGGGGACATTGGTTTACCAAACAATTCAACAAACACTAACTGAATTCCCACTGTCGATGAAGAATAAGTAGATACACAAGGCAGAATGCCTGTCTAGTTGGCAAAGAAGATGCTGGTAAGTGATGCATTCAAATACAGCCTACTGGTGCTGCAATGTTCTCTCCCTCTGCACATGCTGAGTGCTCATTTGGGGCTCATCTACGTCTTGTGATGGATCCTGAAGTGTGTACGTTTTCACATGTGGGCATCTTTTAGTCTCAAATATGCTGTCAACTCCTTCATGTGTAAACAAGGCGATGCTTCTGCAAAGCTAAGCACGCTCACAGGCCTGACTAATGTGGCCTTGTGTTTTAGATATTTATAGCAAAGTCTATAAGTGAAAAGAATTCAATTAAAGGTTTAAAAAAGTATCAGCTGTTGACACTTGCAGTAACTTAAAAGAACTCTGTGACTGAAAAACAAGCACAAATCTAAAACATTACATTTAAAACAGAAAGCTACATCAATTTGCACTAAATTACAGATCCCTACTAATCTAATGATTTTGCTGCATGTGTGAGACAGTGAATATTTTGGACATTTTTGTTTTAAGAATTACTTATGTGAGCCCTAGCCGGTTTGGCTCAGTGGATAGAGCGCTGGCCTGCAGACTGAAAGGTCCCAGGTTCAATTCTGGTCAAGGGCACTTGTTTGATCCCCAGTAGGGGGCATTCAGGAGGCAGCTGATCAATGATTCTCTCTCATCATTGATGTTTCTATCTCTCTCTCTCTCCCTCTCCCTCTCTGAAATAAAAAAAAAATTACTTATATGATATTTTATAAATAGGATGAGTTGAAGAATTTTCACTATTAAACAGTTAGTTATAAGCATCTTCCACATAGTATAATTTATATAATACTAAAATGATTAGGATAAAAATGAAATAATCAAAAGGAAAATGGCCTATTATGCAGATATATAAAATGTTTTCATGAAATGGTTAATAATAAGTTCAAAAGAAAAGATAAAGATGAACAGCAATTATGATAATGATCTCAACTGTGTAATAACCATGACCCACCCACATGGGATGTCATCCAGCAGCCATAGTTATTTTCTGTGACTGTGACCCCTACCCACTGAATTTGGGATTAGGATTGAGATAGAATGGTACTCTTTTCTGGCTGCACATGGAGCTGGTAGCAGGGAGGGGAGGGAGAGAGAGAGAGAGAGCATAGATGTGATAGACGCCTGGATTCCGGATGCTTCAAGTGCTGTATTCAGGCCCCTACTGGTACCTCTTCAATTCTTTCCCTTTCTACTTAAACTGATGTCATTGCATTGAAAAATTACATTTCAATTAGATAAGCGAAGAAAACATAGATACTATTTATCTTGAAAATAAAACTGATGTTCCTTACAAGCTCCCCTGGGTAGTGGAACAACTTTGTTCTAGACATCCTATATAATAAAAGGGTAATATGCAAATTGACCCTAACAGCAGAACCACTGGGAATGACTGGTCACTATGACACACACTGACCACCAGGGGGCAGACGCTCAATGCAGGAGCTGCCCTCTGGTGGTCAGGGTGCTCTCACATGGGAGGAGCTCTGCTCAGCCACAAGGCAGGCTGATGGCTGCCAGCACAGCAGCGCTAAGGATGTCCGACTGCAGCTTAGGCCTGCTCCTTGCTGGCAAGTGGACATCCCCTGAGGGCTGCTAGGCTGCCAGTGGGATGTCTGACTGACAGCTTAGGCCCGATCCCCCGGGGTGGTCCCAGACTTGGAGAGGGCACAGGCTGGGCTGAGGGAATCCCCGAGCGCACAAATTTTTGTGCACCAAGCCTCTAGTATACAATAAATGCAGTACAATCCAGTGACTTAAAGATACTCTGCAGATAACTCATTTACTATGGATGACTTAGTATTTTATATTTTTTCTTAGCTCCCTTCTAACTGCTCTTCTCCAAAATGGTGTCTGGAAATTTAGAGGGCTTGTTTCAGTTCAGTGTTCTCTAGCATCCATTCATCAAACAAGCAGCCAGCATAGCTGGAGGTCTGTTCTCTCATGGTTTAGGTAGCCTGTTGAGCCCTGCCTACTGACCCATCTATTCCTCAGCCTTGCTCTTGCTATGGACTCCTCAAATTTGGCCATGTCTTCTATACTAGTGCTGTCCTCAGCTTCAGGGTCTTCTTGTCCTAGAGATGGTGATCCCCTCCAACAAACATCTAGTCAAATACTGACTCATTCCTGAATACCTTTAGTGGCATTCAGGAGTTTCTGGGATCACATCCATGCCATATAGAAACTTGGGAGAGCCAAACTCAGGCCACTAAAAGTCCATTCAGTAGGTTGTGGGGACCACCTATAGGAGAGATGGCTCTCTACACTTCCAAATAGAAAGTGAGCAGTGGTCCCTGCCCTTCATGTCCCCTCTCCTGCCTCCACCTGGACTTTGGCCAGAGAGGAGGCATGGCATTGTGTCTCCCTGTGGACTTGCTTCCCCTTTCCTTTCTTCCTTCTCCTAAGCCACCAGAATCAGAAATGGTGGGTGGGCTTTGCCCCTTTGTCCTTCTTAACATCCTTCTACATCATATACTTCACTTTCCAGTGGCCATATTCAACCTGTCCCATCCCTGGGGCTATGGCAGCTGGTGAAGTGGGGGCAGTGAGGGTGAGGGCAGAAATCAGTCTTTGCAAAAGGAGGTTTCAGGATTGGAAGGTAGATATAAAAATGAATAAAACGTATTATTTTTGCTGTGAAACCACAAGACTAAGATACGAGGATACGCACCTGCATGTAGATTATTAGTCTAGGTTCATGAACACACACACACACACACACACACACACACACACACTCAAAAGCTCTTTAGACCACTTGTCTCCTTTATTTAGATTTGAAGTGTAGCTATGTGCTCCTTGTTAATTGAGAGTCTTTGCTACAGGAAGTTCAACTAAAAAGACCATAAGGTGAAGCTTTTTTATGCTTTGAAATGTGCATTTATTCTTCGGAGACCTTAACACATAACTCTTAGCTAGGGTTTCTGCTGGTGTTCTTGTAATTCATTGGCCCTAATAGATTAGATAGTGACCTCAACTATTTTCATGGAAGAGAAACAAAGGATTTGAAAAGACAGTCTGAAAGACTTTTACAGTTGCATTGCTCTGTGATCCTACAAAGGCTAAATCTGGAGGAAAGTGGGAGGAAGGAGGAAACTGTCTCTCCACACTCGCTTTCATCTCTCCATAAAGTTTTTCCTGAACAAAACTGATCAAACTTCCTCTAACTCAGAAGAACTTTAAATGCTTTTCTTGGCTTCTTTACCTGGTCCTGTCACCCTAGGCAAGTTATTTAGCCCTCGTGTGTAAGACGGTCATTATAATAGTGCATACTTCAAAGGCTTGTTGTGTAGTTTTGGCCAGAAATAGTATATATAGGCTTCAAAACCCCGAGGGACTGCGGGTAACACTGGGCAACTATTCCAGGCAGGGCTTCTTGCCAGAACCTCAAACTGAACCTTGTAGGAGTTCTCCACTTCCCTTTCTTCATGAGTGTCTTAGGTAAGCTTACCAGACCAGGAGGTCAAGCAGGGAGATGCGAAGGGTTAAGATGGATTCATCAGTGTCCTGAGAAGCATGTGTTGAGAAAAAAGAAGTGGTTTGAATTGGGATGGCAAGGTTGAAGTCCTTCATGGGATTCTCACTAATTCAATGAGCTTTGGTAGGTCACTCACTTGGCCTTTCTAAGCTTCAGTTTCCTAAGTGCAAACAGTAACCCTACTCTTCTTAGGAGAATCATTGGAAGTGGAATAGACAATTTTCAGGAAAATGAAACAAAACAACACAAAACACTTGAATGGTGGGTAACTACGTGAGACAATAAGTAGGAAAATGCACATTAAAACAACAAGGTCTGCCTCAGAGTAGCAAAGATTTTGAAGTAGGACAATATTAAATATTGGTAAAATATGAGACATAAAAAATTACAATCACTGTTAAAGAGAATTTCATTGACATAATTCCTATGGAGGTAAATTTGTTTATATTTGTTCAGTAAATTTGACTATGTATTCATTTTACAATCTAGTAATTCCACTTTATGTGTATTATAGAAATAGCTTTTGCATATGAGTACAAGGAAACATGCACAAGAATGTTTATTTAGATAATTATCATATAACAAAAATATGAAACCAAAAGTATATGTTCGAGGAAAGATAAATTAAATATTCATACAACTGAATACTTCATAGCAGTTAGAAGGCATGAATGAGATTTTATATATATACTAGAGGCCCGGTGCACAAAAATTTGTGCACTGGCGGGGGGGGTGGGGGGGGATGTCCCTCAGCCCCACTTGTGCCCTCTCACAGTTTGAGACCCCTCGGGAGATAACGACCTGCTGGCTTAGGCCCACTCCCGGGTGGCAGAGGGCAGGCCCAATCCCTAGATGCAGCCCCTGGTCGGGCTCAGAGCAGGGTCGATTGGGGAGTTGGGTCGCTGCCCGCTGTCATGCACAGAGCAGGGTGGATCGGGAGGTTGCGATGCCACCCCCAGTCATGCTCAGAGTAGGGCCGATTGGGGGGTTGGGGCGCCGCCCCCTGTCACGCACAGAGTAGGGCCCATCAGGGGGGTTGGGGCTCCATACCCTGTCACACACAGAGCAGGGCTAATCAGGGGGTTGGGGAGTTCCCCCCTGTCATGCACAGAGCAGGGCCAATCAGGGGGTTGGGGAGCTCCCCCCTGTCACACTCAGGGCAGGGCCAATGGGGAGGTTGCAGCTTCATCCCGTCACACACAGAGCAGGGCCCATGGCGGGGTTGGGGTTCAGGGGGTTGGGGCACCTTCCCCTGGCCGATCAGGGGGTTGGGGAGCGGGAGGTTGTGGCCCCGTCCCCTGTAACACAGAGAGCCACAGGGCGCCTTCCCCTGTCATGAACAGAGCAGGGCGAATAGGGAGGTTGTGGCCCCGTCCCCTGTAACACAGAGAGCCACAGGGCGATCAGGGGGTTTGGACGCCGCCGCCTGTCATGCTGCTCCAGGGGCCAGGAGGCCTCGCTGCTCCGCTGATCCCGGTGCTGGGAGGCCTTGGGGCTCCGCTGATCCCGGGTTCAGGAGGTCTCGCGGCTCCGCTGATCCCGGTGCTGGGAGGCATATTACCCTTTTAATATATAGGATAGAGGCCTGGTGCACGGGTGGGGGCCGGCTGGTTTGCCCTGAAGGGTGTCCTGGATCAGGGTGGGGGTTCCGCTTGGGTGCCTGGCCAGCCTGGATGAGGGGATGATGGCTGTTTGCAGCTGGTCACACCCCCTTCAGGGTGGGGGTCCCCACTGGGGTGCCTGGCCAGTCTGGGTGAGGGGCTGAGGGCCGTTTTCAGGCTGGCGGGTGACTGAAGCTCCCAACCTCTCCGTTTTTTCTTTTTCTTTATTCTGGGATTTATTTAACTTCTATGGCTGTCACTGGAACTGAGAGCCGGCTTTAGCTCTGAGGCTCGGCTCCAGGTCTGAGACCTCGGCTGCTGAAACGGTATCTGGGCTTTGTTTAGCTTCTATAATTGCAACATTGTTTCTTAGACTGCAGCTCAGAGCCCAGCAGTGGCAGGCGGGGAACCTTGGCTTCCTCCTTCACTGGAGCAAGCAAGCCTCCTGTTCGCTTCAGCTGCCTGGCTGCCGGCTGCCATCTTGGTTGGCAGTTAATTTGCATATCACCCTGATTAGCCAATGGGAAGCGTGTCAGAGGTACGGTTAATTACCATGTTTGTCTATTATTAGATAGGATTATATCTATAAAATAATGCATTTTGATATGGATACATTTTTAAAGCCTGTTATTGTCCAATTATAAGCATCAATCATTATATTTATATATATATAAATGTACATATATATGTACTGTATATGTATATCTAAAATAGACTGTTAATATACATGCAAATGAAGCAATAACAGTAATGATTGCCTCTGGGGAGAAGGAGGGAAATGAGACTGGGGCTAGAATGGGGGTCCAGGAGCTTTCAACTATATAGTTATGTTTTATTCCTTTGATAATAAAGAAAAGCAAATATAAGCAAATGCTGACATTCCTTATTCTGTACTTGGCTGTATTTTTAACTTTCTTAAAGATTATCATTATTCTTGACTCATACTTAGCAGTCATCATTACTATGACTTCAGATTTAGGAAATTAAAGAAAAATACTGAAATTGAACCCAGCATTTACATAATTAATCTGTAGAAGCAACTTAAATTTAATTTTCAAGGCTCCCTACTCTTTGATTGTCAGGAAGGAGATACGAGAAGAAAGGCATAGACGAAGGTGGGAGCACTGGAGTGTCCCACATGTGAACAAAGAGGAGAGGACAAAACTTCCCCCGCGCATCTGTTACAGACTTCAAACAGCTTTTCTTGTTTCTTTGTGATGACTTTCCCCCCTTCTTTCTCTTTCAAGACCACTTTGGTTGCTCATGGTCAGCTGGTCCCACTTGTATAGAGATGTTGACGTTGGGAGGGATGGCCCAGGATTGGCCTTGGCATCCCACCCATCCCTGGATATAGACCAGGAAGTCCTGCCACCCACCCTGCCTGCCTCAGCTAAAAAAACCTCATAGATATTTTCTTACCATGTTGTGTGATCCCTAGTTTGCAAGGTTATCATCCATCCTATAAACAATATCAGCAGTGTTTGAACATTGACATTAAATAAAAGAAATATTGAGGCTAAGCACAAAAGGAAAACAACTCTTTCAACAGGTCAGTCACCACCCTTCATGGGCTATGTGGTTTTCCAAAGTGAATTATCAACCAAAGTCTTTTACCCCATCAATTATTAAATGAATCAAGGAAAGGGTATTAACAGAGGAAGATAAGATGTTTTAAAACATTTTAAGTTTCTGAATGTTCTATTTTCAGTTAGCAGTGATAGGAATAAAGAGACTGGAGGAATTTGGGAAAAGAACAAACTAAAATCACTGTGATAACTACAATGACCCAGGCTTCTAGACATCACAGAAATTACTGAGATAACTATCCCAATTAACCACGGTCCAAAGGCAATATGAGAAAGAAATTATCCCAGAGTTAAAAGAAAGCAGATAGGAGACAAAAAAAGGACCAGACTGGATACTGTATTTACAATTGTAGTCATGTGTCTGCGTTTAAGCCTTCCTCCTTTGAGTTACTTATTGATCCAGTCTTGGGAGACATTATGATTTAATTCAGCATTTCCCCCCTAATTCGTTGAGGATACAGGCAAAACATGAATCTCATATGGAAAAGTGCTACAGTATTTCACAGTTGCCTCGCGCATTGGTATTGATGGCTTGGATTATACTGGCTGCATCCTGAACAAGCTAGCTGTCACTACGCTCATGACTCTTAAGAATGAACTCTGGGATGTGTGTGACAATATTACCCAAAGCTGGCATTTTAGCATCTGTAACACATTATTGGTGGGAGGCATCAGAACCGATCACGACAAACCAGTTTCCATGTATAGTAGTTGAAAGAAACTTGATGATTTAGATTTCTGGTTGCCAACTTCAGGTTTGAAGTTATTAAGAAGAGTTTCAAAAGAGTAAAAGAAGAACCTCACTAAGACTTGTTCTAAACTACATCTTTAAAAAAAATACTGCTGTTAAAATTACAAATATCAGTACATTAGTACATAATATTTTCACAACATAAAGAGCTAAGATGGTTTAATGAGAAATACCCTAAGCTGTTTGATACACAGTTGAGGAAAATTCTTTGAGAAGATATAGAATGTACTAGAATTAGTACACAATATGGAAAAGCTTTCACCTTGCTAATAGTACAAAACTGCAAATTAAACTAATAAGAAGCTACCACTTTACAGCCTTGGAATTAACAATTTTAAAAAGTTAAATGATAATTCCCTGTGCTAAGGCAAGCGCCACAAATGTACCATTTTCATAGATTACTTGAGCCTTTCGGATAGCAATTTGGCAAATAAATATTAAAATACAATTTTAAGTCCAGTAATTAGTTTGCATAAGGCTACATTCATACAGTTGTTTATCATATACTAGGGGCCCAGTGCACATATCTGTGCACCTTGAAAAGGAACTGTGGGCCGTGAGGCTGCAGTAGGCACAGGGGTGGGTCCATCCTCTGTGTCCCTGCCCAGCCCCTCCCACCATGGCCCCCTCCACTGCCCCCCCATCCCCTGCCAGCAGCTCTGCTCCCCCTGCTGCTCCCACACGCTGATGGCACTGGCCCTGCTCACACAGCTGAAGGCGCGGACCGATTGGGGCTGGTGCCAACAGCAGGTACGAGCTGGGCCGTCGCTGGCAGCAGGTGCAAGTACCGGTGGGACCATGGCGTGGGGGAGCAAAGAATTTTCAGTAACCACCAGAGGCTCATCCCCGATGATGGCAACCAGCACCCCACCTTTGTCTGGCGCCCCCGCTCACCTGTTCCATTATCCAGCTGCGGCCAACACCTGCCATATTCCACACACGTCATAGCGACCGGTTGTTTGGTTGTTCCAGTTGTTCTGCCATTCGGTCTATTTGCATATTAGCCTTTTATTATATAGGATAACTTGATATAGTAGAAATTAGGAATTTATGATAAATAGAAACTGGTAATAACCAATTTAGATTTGTTAAGTGATCTTTGATACACTTATAAGATGGCCTACTATTTAGCCACTAAAATGATATTAAAGACTAGGTAAGAAAATAATATTAAGTACAAAAAAATCAGATCCACATTTGGATATACAAAAGTGCAACAACTTAGATAAAAAAGAAATTCAAAAAACAAAAAACAAAAACTTAGGCATAAAAATAACAGAATGAAACATTAGAAAAAGGTAAAATCTCACTGAAAAGGTGAAATCTCTGTCCTGCATTCATCAGGTGGGGCTAACAGGCACAGATGGAGGTCAAGCCAGCCGCCAAGCTAATGGGAACCACTTCCTGCCAAGGCCATGCTGCGGTTATAACATTTCATAATGGTTCCCTTCTCACTGGAAAGTCTTGTTTTCTATTATCTAGACTGTCCAAAAGATTGCTCTTTGAAATCGTAAGGTTAAGACTACAGCACCTCACTTTTCTTGCCGGTAGGATTTCAGTCCTTTGACACTGAGAAACAGCCTTGATTTCCAACCCATGTGCGGAGCCCAGATAAGGGATTTCTAGCGGCCTCATTTCACATCTATCTTCGCTTTGTGGATTCCAAGGAAAAAGGACTCTGGTTCTACTTTGTAGTCCCGACTTCATGTTGGCTCTTTCATCCACAGCCCTGCTTTGCTCTGAGCCCATCAAAGCAATGCTTCTCTTAAATCCTATAACCCTGTTTCTTTCTTTCTTCCCAGAGACACCCCATGGTTCCTCTGGTTTGTGGTCCCCCTTATTGTAAGAATCAATAAATGTGATTTTTCAGACTACAGCATTCCTTGCTAGTGGCTTTCGGCAGATTGGGCTAGAACGCATCAAAATAATAATGGGGACCATTTCCATGCGATAGGATTGTGCTATGTATATACATTATACTTTCCCCAATTTTCAGTGAAAAACGATTTCTTTCATAATGTTTGGCACTAGATCAGGCATTATAATTTTTGACGGAAATTAATCAAATACGCCTCACATTACACAAACACAGCACAATACTAAACATAATTACATCTGGATGGTAAAATTATGGGTGATTTATTCCTGCTTATTTCCTCCCTAAAATCATTATACTAAAAACATGTTACTTTTTAAATTAGAAATGTCCCCTAGTTACTATTTAAAGGCCTTTGACAAAAATTCTGCTTATTAAAAAAATGAAAGCTATGTTTCTTGACAATTGTACTGCAGCGTGGGAGACAGACAAATTCAGGGCCTGGCCAGAGGAAGAAGAAAGAAGTGCTTCTCCCAGTCAGAGGGAGGCAGCGATCTCCATCACCTCTGACAAGCGAGCCCACCCTCGGCCCTCATCTCCCTCTGTGCTCTGTGATCCAGAAGTTACAGTTTTGTTTATGCTTTTTGGAAGCAGTTTATTTTAGGGCCTTAGCAAGAAAAAGCTAAAAGCCTTTGATTTAGGATAATAAAATAGGATTTGATCTTCTACTCGCTTCAATGCTCTAATGATTTAATAACATTCCAGTTTGATAACTAGGGCCTGAGAGAGGTCATTCTAGTGCTTTGAGCTCAAACGAGAAATTATCTTTTTGTTATTGTTGTTAATCTTCACCGGAGGATATTTTTCCATTGATTTTTAGAGAGAGTGGAAGAGAGCAAGAGAGAGAAAAACATCGATGTGAGAGAGACACATCTATTGGTTGCCTCCCACCCGGGCCCCAACCAGGGCTGGAGATGGAGCCTGCAACTGAGGTATGTGCCCTTGACCAGAATCAAACCTGAGACCCTTCAGTTCCCCGGCTGACGCTCTATCCACTGAGCCAAACCGGCCAGGGCGAGAAATGATCATTTCATAAGTTTTTTGTCTCACTCATGGTGTAGCTTTATTCAAGCTCATCTTATGGTACTGTGCAGTTTCTGAGGCTCATATGACATCCTCAGTTAAAATGAAATACTACGGGGAGGAAGAAGATCAGAGAAAAATTTTTTTAAATTGTGATAAGATATATAATATAAAATTTTCCATTTTAATCACCTTCAGTGTACAACTCAGTGGCATTTATTACATTCACAATGTTGTATAACCATGACGACTATGTATTTCCAAAATCCTTTTAGCATCCCAAACAGCTATGCTGTGGATTACCCTTGAGTAATTACTTTGGTATTTCAATAGCTAAAATCTTTGGGCTGGATTTCAAGATGAATTTTTTAATGCCCAATTCCAAATTTACAAGGATGATTATAAGGATATAATATATATAATATTTTATTTAATTATTTAATTATATATTATTATAAATTATATTATATTATTATAAAATAAAGTATAAATTATTTATTATATAATTATATATTAAATATATTATGTAACTATATTACATACAGTATAATTATACTTTGATTATATTCCATTATAATAAAAATTGCCTAGAAATAAAGGTGACTTTTGTACTACATATAATGAAATAGTTATTCCATTTTTGGAAAAAAAAACTAGAAAAGAAATTCCCACTTTTATCATATATATATTTAAGGAGAGATTTATGCTTTTAAGATTCGCTGATTTCAAATGTAAGTAGAGGTCACACCCACTTTCCTAAAAAGCACACTAATCCTTCCATATGGTAGCTTTCTGTTTTGCTCCTAATTGTTCTTGGCATTTGACAGTGGAGTATCTCAAGTGTTAAAATTACTAAACTCAAATGTCATACAATCTAATTGGTAGCAAGACGTCTAAGGAGCCTGCCATCTCTAAGTACTGAGATACCTGCTCTTGTGTCTCTTCGTTATTACTATCTGCTCATCCAGGGGACACTGGTGAAGCTGTATGCTTCTCATGCGCTGGCCTCCCTGGAGAGTTGTCACATTCCAAACATGGAATTGCCTGGGAAAATCAACATCCACGTCTTCTCAAACTGCCATTCCAAAAGCAAAGTGCTAGAACTCTCCCATTCTCCTCCAGGTTTGCCTTCCTCCTGTTCTCTCCGCCCAGTGTGCACACACTACATCTACAGGTCCCCCAGCCCTCTGGCTTCTGGCTAGGTTAGGTCACTGGGGAGCCAGCAAGGAAATCAGAGGAAGAAGAGTAAAGACACAAATTTATGTCTCTTGCTCTCTCGCTGAGCAGTTGCCTGAGGCTGGCTGGAAACATTATCAAAAGGTCACTCTCATCCTAGCCAGTTTGGCTCAGTAGATAGAGTGTTGGCTTGAGGACTCAAAGGTCCTGGGTTCAATTCCTGTCAGGGCACATGCCCAGGTTGCAAGCTCGATCCCCAGTAGGGGACATGCAGGAGGCAGCCAATCAATGATTCTCTCATCATTAATGTGTCTATCTCTCTCTCCCTCTCCTTTCCTCTCTGAAATCAATTAAAAAATTTTTTCTTTTAAAAAGTCACTCTCAAGTTCTATTCTAGACCATTCTCTTTCTTTCTGGTGTCTACTCCCTTCCTCTCGCCCTCCCTCCCTTCCTCCCTCCTCCAGACCCAGGTTTCTGCATAATTCTTCATGGTTCTCCTATTCTTGTAATGAGTTTCTTTGAAAATAAATTCTTCTTCAATTAGTTTAACGTGACTGTCCCTCTGTTTTCTGTAGGGGACCCTGAATGATACAGGCAAGAAAAGGATTTTGGTATTGCTGCCTCTTTAAATAAAACTCACCTTGGCTAAACTAGCAATTTTCTATCTTGGGTTGTGACAGTTCTGGGTGACACTATTTCAAATAGGTGTCATAAAATTCTCAAAATGGTTTCAACTGTAATTTAAACCTAAAAACTTGACATTTAGTCCTTGTAACAGGTGGGAGTGAAGGGGTATGATGGTTAGAATCATTGGCTTAGTCAGTCTTGAGTTGATAATTGGCTATTATAAAATGGCCCATTCCAGGAAGCTGGGCATGAGGCCAAGAATTGTCAAACGCACGTGCCCAAGGATGAGACAGGGGAAGACAATAGGAAATACTGGATATTGTGAATTACAGAGTGGATGCTTTGCCTAAAGGCATTCAAATTCAAATGAATAAAAACCAAGCTGTAATTGTTTGGATGCAAGCACAGGTGTAATTATTTGGATACAAGCACAACTGCAATGAAAAGTGATGGCATGTTTACCAATAATTGTAAGTCAGGCCAGTGACTATGTCTAAGGTGGGAGAGGGAGGGCATTGTCATCGGGAGGGACACAGGGTCCTAGTTGGGGTGCCGTATTAGTTTGCTAGGGCTGCCATAACAAAATGCCACGGGCTGGGTGGTTTCAACAACAGAAATTTATTTTCTCTCAGTTCTGGAGGCTATAAGTCCAAGATCCAGGGTGATTTCTTCTGAGGCCTCTCTCCGTGGCTGCAGATGGCCCTCTTCTCACTGGGTCCTCACATGGTCTTTCCTCTGTGCGTCACACGTGTATCCAAGTTTTCTCTTCTTATAAGGGCACCAGTCACATTGGATTAGGGGCCTCCCCAGTGACATCTTTTAACCTTAAGTACCCCTTTAAAGGCCCTATCTCCCAAAGCAGTCACATTCTGAGATCCTGGTTAGGGCTTCAATGTAAGAATTTAGGGGAACACAGTTCACCTCATAATAGGTGCTGATGTTCTATTTCTTAAGCTGGAAGATGGTTTCATAGGTATTGAACTTATAATTATTTATTAAACTAAATATTTATGTATTAAGCATTTTTTATATATTTTATTGTGTGTGTGTTTTTACAGAGAGGAGGGGAGAGGGACAGAGAGCTAGAAACACCGATGAGAGAGAAACATCGATCAGCTGCCTCCCGCACACTCCCCACTGGGGATGTGCCCGCAACCAAGGCACATGCCCCCGACCGGAATCGAACCTGGGACCCTTGAGTCCGCAGGCCGACGCTCCATCCACTGAGCCAAACGGGTTAGGGCTGTATTAAGCATTTTTATGATTTTTATGTTGTATTTCATAACTTTGAAAA
This sequence comes from Myotis lucifugus, assembly GCF_000147115.1. Classification (NCBI taxonomy): domain Eukaryota; kingdom Metazoa; phylum Chordata; class Mammalia; order Chiroptera; family Vespertilionidae; genus Myotis; species Myotis lucifugus. The sequence goes on along the minus strand of NW_005871059.1, from coordinate 15,648,404 downwards.
GTTAAATGGGCACAACACGCTGGCCAAAAGCACAGTTCTTGGCTACCCTTTCAGACTCCTGAATAGGCTAATAACATTCATTTCAAGAAAGACATAAAATATAAGATATATAGGAGGACAAGGCAATTTATGTTAGCACTATTTTCTCTTCTCAAGAATGTTACAGTATAGAATTTTAGGATATTTATTCATAATACCTTAAATACTTTGTCTGATTTTATTTTTTGCATATTCGGAATATTAAAACGGTGTGTGTGTGTGTGTGTGTGTGTGTGTGTGTGTGCAACACAAATTCAGGTATGTGCATACCCCTCACTCACCCAGATCTGCAGGCATGACAAAGCCTGCCCTCCTGTGAATTTATGCTTTAAATCCGTCCACCGGCTTGCAGATGACCTCGTGAAACTGATGGCTCTGGTAATGAAGCGGTTCTATTGAAAGAGAACAGCATTTCCAAAAGGAGCAGTGTATTACAACTCAGAAGGGGAGAGGTGTTTTGTTTTCTGTGCTCACCGAGGAAAAGGGATGTTCATGATAAAGCAGACGTTTATTGTGGTGTGTTCACTTGCACACACTGCCATCGTGATCACTGCCATCTAGATAACCTAAAATGTAATTGGATTTTGCATTATCTGCTCTTAGTAGGAAGGATAAAAAACTAGGTTATGTAGTATTATTTGAAAGGTTCCAAAAAGCTTTTCTCCCCCCAACCCCCACCCCCCGAGAGTTTATTCACCAGCCTGCTGGAGATAAGAGATCCCCAACACTGCAGTTACTTATCTATTCAGTCTCCAGCAGCTTGCCAGGTAATGGATGGAATGCAAAGATGAAATGGATGCAGTTCCTGTCCTAAGGAGTTCCCCCTCTAGTGAGGGAATCAAGTAGCAAACTGATCATTTTAACAAAACACAGAGAAGCAATAATAGACGCCTATCTATACAAGAGAATACAGAAATAAAAGGGGTACCCAAGGCAGTTTGGAGGTTCAGGGAATTCTTCCCAGAAGTGATTCTGTGATTAAATGTAAAGGAGGATTAAAAGTTAATTATGATAACGTCTGGAGGAGATGGAACCACGTGAAAAAGTCACAGAGGCATTAGCCATTTCAAGCTGTATAACTATGGTCATGTCCATGTTCCTAAGGCAAAACCATGGAAAATGTGGTTGGAGAGGTGGGAGGAAAAAAACCACTTGTGTTTTATGTTGAAAGGGATGATGTCATATTTCTTTAGAGGTATAAATCTGGCTGCTGTTTGAAGGAAAGGAGAAGCATATAAAGCAGAATGACTAGTTAAGGGAAATGAGGAGAGTCTGAACTAAGGGAGGAGCAGTGGGGACACATAGGAAGGGACAGATTTGCAGAATTGACAGGGCTTGTGAGTGATGTAAAGGTAAGTCGGGTCTCCAGTTTCAGCTTTGGTGACTCTGAATGAAAGTGGCACTGCGAGATAGAGACTATAGGAAGGCTTGGGAGCAAGGTTGACCATTTAGTTTGGGACTGAATGAGTTTTCATAGTAAGAGTGTGACCATGATAAGTAGTTAGATATATGTCCAGGGGGAGTTTAAGAGAAGACCCTGTCCACACTACAGGTAAGGATTCCAAAGTCGTTAGCACACTGGTACTTTGGAATTATGAAAGTCGAACAGATCACCCTCTTTATTTATTTATTTTTATTAAACCTTTATTGTTGAAAGTATTGTCCCCTTCCCCCCACCCCATTGACCCCTTCTAGCTCCCCCTCCCACCCCAGGCCTTCACCACCCTATTGTCTGTGTCCATGGGTTATGTATATATGCATACAAATTCTTTGGTTAATCTCTTCCCTCCCACCCCCACCTCTGCCTTCCCTCTTAGAAGATCACCCTCTTTAAATTGTAGGTAGAATGAAAGCAGTGAACAAGAATGGAATCCTGGGAAATGCACAATTTGAAGGGTAGGCAGAGGATGATAAGCATAAAGAGGAAGCTGGAAGAAACTAAACATAAGAGAGAGAAAGGAACCAAGGAAAGTAACTATAGTGAAAGCCAAAAATGTAGAGAGTTTCAAAAAAGAGGTAGCAATCAATACTGCTAAAATAGTGTGCTAATTCAATACAAAATAACTGAAAATATCCACTGGATCTGATCATCAGGAGATTACTTATGACTGTAACTAAAGTCTTCCAGCAGACTGCTAGCGGAAGAAGCCCGACTAAGCTGGAGTTTTTACGACTCTTTTGAGACGTTCAGGTAAGAAGGAGAAAGTGAAGGTTGATGGTAACTCAAGCAGCACACTGGGTCAGAAGAGCATATTTTTATGATGGGCAATACTTGACATATTTACAGGCTGAGAGGAAGGAGCCAGAGAGAAGAGGGGATGACTGAGTAAGGGTCATGAAGTGGCTGGAGTTGATGGGAATAAAAGCAGGGGGGGGGGGATATATCGATTTCCTAGGGTTACTGTAATAAAGTGCCATAAAGTGGGCGTCATGAAACAACAGAAATGTATTCTCTCGATGGAAGCTTTCTTAAGAATCCAAGACAAGCTATTCCCTATTCAAAGGCTATTAGTATGGCAAAACCTCCATTCTTTGGTCTCCAGGTCAAATAACTCTCTTTTCAGCCCCCCCGCCCCCAACACCACCACCGCCTTAAAAACTACCAGAAGTCTTTCAATATGGTAAACAATAATGTACCATTTTTACCAATAGAATGCAGTATCACTAAGAGTTTCAAAGCCAGACTGGCATGTGTGAAACTCTCCATCTATTGGCTGTATAAACTTGTGTCAGGTGTTCCTCTTAAAGGGTCAACTTTCCATTCATGGTTGTGAAGTGGGAGCAGTCTACCCCTCCCTTCCTCCTTGCTATAGGAGGCATGGCAGCAAGCTCAGGAGTTGGGCCCCTACCTCAGTGGGTGACTCTTGATTAGTTGACTGGTGAAAGTGCTGGTCCCTTTGCCAGCATTTACCAATGTGTTCTATGAAACACTAGTTCAATGTGGTGTTCTTTCTTTCTTTCTTTCTTTCTTTCTTTCTTTCTTTCTTTCTTTCTTTCTTTCTTTCTTTCTTTCTTTCTCTCTTCTTTTTATTGATTTCAGAGAGGAAGGGAGAGGGAAAGAGAGATAAAAACATCAAAGATGAGAGAATCACTGATCTATTGCTTCCTACATACCCCACACTGGGATTGAGCCCACAATCCAGGCATGTGCCCTGATTGGGAATCAAACCATGACCTCCTGACTCATAGGTCGACATTCAACCACTGAGCCACGCCAGATGGGTATGATGTTCAGTCTTACATAATTTTGGTAAATACCACATTCTCTTCTATCACCTTCTAGGAGACTCAAAACATACATTTTTATATTAATGCCACAGTTGATGTCCTCACTAAGAAAGTTGCTTAATTTAGTGTTTTCCATTTGTACTTGATTACTCCGTTTTCATATTCTACTTGTTACCAACCATAGATGTAGTCTTTCAAGAAACACACTTTGGGAAATGTTGCATGAGTATTTAATTATTGCTTTCAAATGATTTATGTTGAGCTTTAAAGCACTGAAAGACTGTTTTATAGTCTATTTTCATCTAAATTGTTTACATCTAAAGTATGTCCCCTTAGGCTAATATCAAAATTATCCTTAGCATCTTTATTTTGGAGGAGATGGTTTGATGAATCCTGTGCCAAAGGAAATTGGCTGAGTTTTAAAAATTCTCTCAAAGTAAATATTCAATACACAAAGCAATTATTCAATACACAAAGTAAATATTCACTAGTGACTGTACACAGACACTTACAGGACACTTTAGAAGTCCTTATACAACTTTGAACTGTAGTAACTTTGTATAAACACTGGCAATGCCTAACATTTTTCTAGGATAGACTTAAACATAACTGCAGCATTATATTATCCATCTGTCAACATTATTTCTCAATCCATTATAAATACACAGCATACCATTTGGACTGCTGAAAGGTTTTATAAATTGAATCCCTCATTTAATGAACACTGAACGAAAGTTTTAAAAACAAATGCTCCATCACACACATGCAAATAGATAACATATGTATTCCTGCTTATTTTATATTTGATCTGATAATGGAATCCCACAATTATCACTAAAAAGAACAGTGTGTGACCTGGAATCCACATTCTCTTGACAGGTGTTATAGCAATGTGGTGCCATAGCAATTAGAGAGCTTCTTCTTGAGATGACCTGGAACTTCACATTTGGCAAAATGTCTCTAGGTCCACTACATGGAGGCCAGAGGCCAGAGACAAATCTGGGTCTCTGAAGGAGTCAGCTGCCTTGCAGGACCTATAGGACATACCTCACAGGTACACAGTATTCCTCAACTATGCTGACATGTCCCTGCCTCACATATTTCAGATTCACGTGCCTTTTCAGCTGTTTCAAGTTTTACTGACACTTCAACTACTGGGTGTTGATTTTTCAAAACATTTTATCCAGATAAGGAAAAAAAACCCCACTCTGGATGGTTTATTAGGTTGCATGGAACTTATAAATAATACCTTATTTAAAGAAAAGGTCTTATGTACTTAAATTATAAATGTGATTAAAATAAGGAGACTATCTTGGATTATCCAGTGGGGTCCTAGTTGCCTTTATGAGCATCCTTATAAGACAGCCTTTATGAGTGTCTTTATAAGAGAGAGGCTAAGAGGTACACACAGAGGAGAGAGAAGGGCACGTGAAGATGGAGAAGCCACTAGAAAATGCCTGGGCTTTGGTTCCACCCCCTGTGGGGGGCATGCTGGAGGTGGATTTTCTCTCATCATTGATGTTTCTATCTCTCTCTCCCTCTCCCTTCCTCTCTGCAATTATTAAAAATAAAATAAAATAAAATAAAATAAAGGAGTATGACTTTTAATTGATATTTTTATGTTTCACACTTTGAAAAAGGAGATAAAGGTAATGCATCTATCACTCTACACCCTCCACCAACACCCTCCAAATTGTTGGATCTAAAAACCACCCTCATGTGAAGTAGATAATAGTACTTTTGGGGACATTTCCAAATGGAAGCATATGCACCAAAATGCTTCACACATTAATGAAATATCTGTCATCACACTATTTTCATCTAAAGGTTTCAAAACACTTGGAGCACAGATTATGAAATGACATGTAGGCTGAAAAAAATATGTCATTTTTAAGGACATTTTACATTTCTGAGGACACCCTACTGATTAAAACTAAAGGAAGAAATGCTTTATACAAGCCTAAGATGCAGCTGCAGGGTTTCAGCAATCTGTCTTTTTCTCATCATGTTGCTCTGCTTTTTTTTCTTCTTGCCATCTGAAGCATGCATGAAATGACAATATGAAAATTGAATTCTTTTATCCTTGAATCTGACAAGAAGCCAAAGTCACACTATTGCTCACACAGTCATGCAAAACTCATAAGACATTTTAACAACTTTGAAAAACATTGACAAGAAATCAGAAAACTTAATTTAAATTTGCACAAAATACATGCTCAATAAATACTTGTTGATTTATATTCTAAAAACAAAAATGCTCTTGCCCGGTTGGTGTGGCTCAGTGGTTGAGTGTCAACATATGAACCAGCAGGTCATGGTTTGATTCTTGGTCAGGGCACATGCCCAGGTTGCGGGCTCAATCCCCAGTGTGGGGTGTGCAGGAAGCAGCAGGTCAATGGTTCTCTCTCATCATTGATGTTTCTATCTCTCTCTCCCACTTTCTCTCTGAAAACAATAAAAATAAAATGAAAAAGAACTGCACTTGAGGAATGCACTTTCACTGTATTTTTTGAAGTGAGATTACATATAGAAACAAGTATGAAGGAAACATCTTTTTTGGCTACTTTGGAATTAACAATATCTCAAAATTTATCTTGATTTAGCAATATTTAGTAGTATGGAAATTGATTCATTCTCTCTCCATTATAAGATTGAAACCTACTAGGGTTAAAATTTTTAAGAGACTGAACTTTTAAGATTATTAATTCATAATTGACTCTAATTTACCACTTTGTCATCACTACATTTTCAAATAGACATTGAATCAATATCTGATAGCCCACACTAAAGTATCTATATATATAAAAGGCTAGGTGACCAGCCGACCGACTGGCTGGTATATGTGATGTGCACTGACCACCAGGGGGCAGATGCTCAAAGCAGGAGCTGTGGAGCTGAGGTGACTTGGCAGTGGCGGTTCTTGGGTGACACACCCTGGAACCAGAGAGGAGAGAGCCTGATGCCTCGCGGGGCCACATGATTCCACCTTCTGCCATGGGTTATGTTGTTGCTGGGGCACTGTTGGCCCTGAATCTGGTTTACTGCAGAGCTGCGGTAATTAATTTCCTTTCAATGTGCATGAATCTGTGCACCGGGCCACTAGTAAAATAAATAAATTGATATAGAGACTATTTAAAAATTATGTCCAGGAACTCTGAACAGGGGAAAAAAACAAACTGCTACTGTTAAATGGAACTTGGTTAGTAAAAGAGGTAAAATAAGATCTGAAAAAAAATGTGGGTTTTTTTTTGGTTTATTTTTGTTTTGTTTTTCAGAATGGGGGACTGTCTTTATAGTAGTGGCTATTTTCCTTTAGGTTACAATGTCTTTCTTGAGTCTCTGCATTTTTAGTCAATGGCATTTGTGACTTATATACACTCAAATCACACCCTTTTACTTACTTTAGTGAAATAATTCCTCTACTAGAAATCATTGTGAAAATCATAAAAAAATCACCAAAATTTCCTGGAATTGGGGACTCCTAGTTTAAGTTTTTTACTTTCAATGTTAATTTAATAGGCATGCTTAGCTAAGTTATTTAATTGTTCAAAATCCAGCTTTCCCATCTGTGAAATTAATAATAAAGACCAAGGCTCAGTCCAAAGTGATGGTGACGTTGCTGCTGCTGCTGCTGATGATAAACTTCAGAAAAAAATCCAACTCTGTACAGCAGGTAACACTGCTCTCCCACCCCCACCCCCACCCCCTTACCTCACCTGGTCTTTTTTTCTGTCACTCCTGTATTATCTCAGACATAAAAATGGGCTCTGGCCAGACAAAGAAATTCATCAATCCTTGAGTTTACCCTGAAGTTTGTTGACTCTGGTGCTCTAACCTCATGTATTCATGATGGTCTAGACCAGAGAGCCTCAATCCTGGCACATGTTAGACAGGGGTGGGCAAACTTTTTGGCTCGAGGGCCACAATGGGTTCTTAAACTGGACCGGAGGGCCGGAACAAAAGCATGGATGGAGTGTTTGTGTGAACTAATATAAATTCAAAGTAAACATCATTACATAAAAGGGTACGGTCTTTTTTTTTTTTAGTTTTATTCATTTCAAACGGGCCGGATCCGGCCCGTGGGCCGTAGTCTGCCCACGGCTGCGTTAGGATCACCCAAGGGGCTAAAATCCCACCCCCAAAGCATTTCTCTAGACATCAGTATTTTTTTAAAATCTCTTCAATTTGCTTCAAAATCCTAACATAACATAGAGAGTGTGGGGTTGTGTAAAGGTATAGGTGAGACCAGGTTAGCTCTGCCTAAATAATTGTTGAAATTGGATGATGAGTACAATGGGGTTCCACAGTGTACTGTGTAAATGTTTGAAATTTTCCATAATGAAATGTATTTTTACAAAAGCTTAAAGGTAAATGGGTAAACAGAATCTGTTTCCTGGTGATCTCAACCTTGTAATAGGAACCATGAAACTAGAATCTTTACTCTGCCTTCTTTTTAACCTCTCTATTAATGAACTATTTCAACTAATGTTTATACATGTTTGTTCTGGGCTGGAATAGTCCTAGCTCCGTGTCAGGTTCTAGAGACTCTTTAAGAGGCTTAGAGTATAGCTAGGTGAGTCTGTAAACATCTAGGCTATCAGTCCTGGGATAGGTGTGTTCAAGGGCATAAAGGGTGTGTGTGTGTGTGTGTGTGTGTACAGGCCAATTGTACCTTGGGAAAGGATAAAGAACTGCTTCATGGAAAAGTGATTCTGAAGATGAGTTTGGTGAAATCCTGTCCATCCTTTAAGATCCAGCTTAAATTCCACTTCCTACGTTTTTCATTTCTGTTATTAAACAAAAATAAACTCTGTTTCCACTCTATGTTGTAATCCTTTGCTTCTACACATTATTTCAGTTATATCAGGCCTCGTGTTAACTACGTTTTCTGAGATTAAGAATTGTTTTACTTTGCATCCTTCAAAATCTTGTAGGAAAGTGACCTGAACAATGTAAGAACTCAATAAAATTATGCAAATTCAATAGATTATCCTTGTACTTCATTGCTATTTTAAGCAATTTTGTCATATCATTTAACATTTGAGTTTACCCAGGTACCTTAATTGGCAATCAATATTAATTTAGGAAAGAGAACTGGTTTAAAAGAAAAATATGTCAAGTTGGAAAGAGAACCCTTTCTTGTTGGTCCAAAGTGGACACTGCTCCTTTCAAAGAGCTATAAATACACTCCCTGATTTTTCTGCTCACTGAAAGAGGCCCACTAGCTGGCCAAGTGCAGCCCTGAATGTTAATTTTGTTCTATTGAGAGCACCTGGAACTCAAAGGCTTTTCCTTCTCTGGCTTGTACAAGAGCCATTTTATCTGCTGCACAGAATTTAGAATGACCCAATTCTGTCACTTCGGTGGGAACAAATAATTAAAAGAAAGTTGGTTGACAGAGATAAAAGGCGCAGAAAGAGAAAAAAGCAAACCACAGGAAAAAATATCAGTGAGGTGCTCTCTTGGCACTTTTGTTTTGAATGAAGTCCTATTCTTGCTTTGGACTTGATAATACAAGACCATTTCTAACGCTTGGCTTAAATTTCTGGCATGGCGAGTCAAGTGCCTGCAGGCTCCCACCAGAACATGTTAGTAAACCTACAAATCAAGGACGGAACCAGGAATGACTTGGTTCAAGAAGGGCAGTGGCACAAGGAAGGACGCCTCTGCCTTCATGTTGGGAGACTGATAGATCCTTAACCCTGCTGTTCCTTTAACACTTAAGCCTCATCATTTGCAGCCATCGCACGGGAGCAAGCAATTTAGAGATGAACTCTATGAGAAATAAACAGAAATTCCTAAATAAGCGTTTCTGCTATCAATTACATCATTTGTGCTTTTTATTTTCCCAACTGCAATGAGGCATGATGGGTCAGGATTCAATATAAGTACATTCACTGCAGAAAAACTTTTAAACATTAGAAAACTGTATTGTTAGAAAAATCACGAGATATCACAAACAGCCACAGGCATTTTAAAAACATACTTTTGTCCGCTTTTTGCTGACTTATGCCCCTGCCAAGAGCAGTTAGAAACACTGGATAAAATATTACAAAACATCTACTTGAAAACGTCAGAGACCTACCAATGTGGTTATCGTTTAGGGGGCCGAAATCCCAGAGAGGAAAAAAGTACATTGCTGCGAGCCCAACGTTCAGTCAGCTTTACATGCTTGCCAGTTCAAGAGCAGCATTGAGAAGCTATGAAACAGAACTCCTACCAGCCTTAGGAGACTGCAATTTAAAAAAATGCATTCAGAATCTACTAAGGAGGTTAGACCCAAGTTTCCAGTTGGTATCTAAACACGTGAACACTGTGGGCAGGAGAAACTAGAGGTGGAGAAGCCCCGAATGATGCTCAGCTTTGAAATAGCTCAATCCGTGATTGGACTAAGCAGTGGTCAGCAAACTGCAGCTGGCGAGCCACATGTGGCTCTTTGGTCCCTTGAGTGTGGCTCTTCCACAAAAACCACGTGCGGGAGCGCACGTACAGTGAGATTGAAACTTTGTGGCCCATGCACAGAAGTCGGTATTTTGTGGAAGAGCCACACTCAAGGGGCCAAAGAGCCGCATGTGGCTCACGAGCCACAGTTTGCCAACCACTGGAAGGCAATTTGTCCTTACTCTAGTTGCCAGAAGGAAAAGCACCATGGAGAACCTTACATTTTATTTAGATTTTTTAAAAATATCCAATATCTGACATTCAGTAACAGGAAATAAGATGCAATGACTAAATACCAAGAGAAAAACAAAACAAAATACAAACCTATTTTGGAGTCAGACACAGAATTTAAAACATCTATGATGAATGAGTTAAAAAATTTCAGTAGAGGATCAGAATCCTATATTTAAAAAGTCAAAAGGGAATCATGAAACTGAAAAATTTCAAAACTGAAATTAAGGACTGAATATATACATCAATAATATGCAAGCTGAAGGGGATAGTGCCTGCGTCTGGGGAACAGGGATGAGGTGGTCACATGGGGTACAGGGAGTCTCCCAGTGATATTCTTTTTCTTTTATCTGGTTACATGATGTGCTTACTTTATAATAACCTCTCAAACTATAGATACATGATTTGTGTTCTGCTATGTATGTGTGTTAAATGGTGAGACCTATATAGAAATAGAAACAGATGCATTTCATGAGGATTCTTTCTTTAATTCTATTATTAAATAACTAGAGGCCCGGTGCACAAAAATTTGTGCACTCGGGGAGGTCCTTCAGCCTGGACTATGCCCTCTTGCAGTCTGGGACCCCTCAGAGGATGTCCACCTGCTGGCTTAGGCCTGCTCTCTGGGGGATCTGGGCCAAGCTGGCAGTCAGACATCCCTCTGGCAGCCCAGGAGCCCTCGGGGGATGTCCACTTACCAGCAGGGAGCAGACCTAAGCTGCAGTCGGACATCCTTAGTGCTGCTGAGGAGGCAGGAGAGGCTCCCGCCACCACCACTGTGCTGGCAGCCATGAGCCTGGCTTGTGGCTGAGCAGAGCTCCCGCTGTGGGTGCTCACTGACCACCAGGGGACAGCTCCTGCATTGAGCCTCTGCCCCCTGGTGGTCAGTGTGTGTCATAGTGACGAGTCATTCCCAGTGGTTCTGCTGTTAGGGTCAATTTGCATATTACCCTTTTATTATATAGGACTAGAGGCCCGGTGCACAAAAATTTGTGCACTGGGGGGGGGGCTCCCCCAGCCCAGCCTGTGCCCTCTCACAGTCTGGGACCCCTCGGGAGATAACGACCTGCTGGTTTACGCCTGCTCCCGGGTGGCAGAGGGCAGGCCCAATCCCTAAGTGCAGCCCCTGGTCAGGCTCAGAGCAGGGCCGATTGGGGAGTTGGGGCGCTGCCCCATCATGCACAGAGCAGGGCGGATCGGGAGGTTGCAATACCACACTCAGTCACGCTCAGGGTAGACTGATTGGGGGATTGGGGCACCGCCCCCTGTTACACTCAAGGCAGGGTCGATGGGGAGGTTGCGGCGCCACCCCCTGTCACGGACAGAGCAGGGCCAATCAGGGGGTTGGGGCGCTGCCCCCTGTCACTCACAGAGCAGGGCCAATCAGGGGGGTTGGGGCGCTGCCCCCTGTCACTCACAGAACAGGGCCCATCAGGGGGTTGAGGAGCTCCCCCCTGTCATGCACAGAGTAGGGCCGATAGGGGAGCTGGGGCACCGCCCCCTGTCACACACAGAGCAAGGCGGATCAAGGGGTTGGGGCGCTGCACCCTGTCACACTCAGGGCAGGGCCAATGGGGAGGTTATGGCTCTACCCTGTCACACACAGAGCAAGGCCCGTGGAGGGGGGTTGGGGCGCCACCCTCTATTACCCACAGAGCAGGGCCGATCAGGGGGTTGGGGCACCACCACTGTCACACTCAGGGCAGGGCTGATGGAGAGGTTATGGCTCTACCCTGTCACACACAGAGCAGGGCCCGTGGGGGCAGGGGGTTGGGGCGCCACACCCTGTCACCCACAGAGCAGGGACGATCAGGGGGTTGGTGTGCTGCACCCTGTCACACACAGAGCCACAGGGCAATCGGGGGATTGGGGAGCTCCCCCTCTATCAGGCACAGAGCAGGGCTGATCAGGGGGTTGGTGCGCTGCACCCTGTCACACACAGAAGCCGCAGGGCAATCGGGGGATTGGGGAGCTCCCCCCTATCAGGCACAGAGCAGGGCAGATAGGGAGGTTGTGGCCCCCGCCCCCTGTCACACACAGAGCCGCAGGGCGGATCAGGGGGTTTGGGCATGCCCCCTGTCACGCTGATCCCGGTGCCGGGAGCATATTACCCTTTTACTATATAGATAGAGCTGTGCACGCTTGGCTGCTGTTTGCCTGAAGGTGTCTGATCAGGTGGGGTCCCACTGGTTGCTGCAGTCTGTTGAGGCTGAGGCTGTTCCGCTG
>NW_005871059.1:15629199-15636139 GCF_000147115.1 Myotis lucifugus | reverse complement strand
TCTCTTTTTTTTTCGCGAGTGGGGGGCGTGGTCCCGGCGCGGGCGCAGCTTGTTTTCCCCTAAAGAGTATCCTCGATGCAGGTGGCGGCTCCCCACCGGGGCGCCCCCGACCATATTGGTGAGGGGGGTGAGGGGGGGTTTTTTCCCGCAGGTAGTAGAATACAGGCTCCCACACACCTCCTTGGTTTTCTTTTTTTTTTTTTCTTTTTATTTCTGGCCCAGTTTTAGGTGCGAGGGCCTCCTGGTGACAATAACAGGGAGTACATGTGTTACAGTCGGGGGGCTGATATATAGCCAGATTTTGTTGAGCTTTTTTTTTGCAACAATAGTAATAGTTGCTTAGAGTTGCCAGTTGAGAGGCGCAAGTGAAGCGGGGAACGTTGGAGTCTGCAGTCCTGGAGGAAGCAAGCCTGCCTGCTCGCTTCCAGTGCAGGGTTGCCGGCCGCCATCTTGGCTGACAGTTAATTTGCATAAGGATATGCTGATTAGCCAATGGGAAGGGTAGCGGTCGTACGCCAATTACCATGTTTCTCTTTTATTAGTGTAGATAGAGGCCTGGTGCACTGGTGGGGGCTGGCTGGTTTGCCCTGAAAGGTGTCCCGGATAAGGGTGGGGGTCCTGCTGGGGTGCCTGGCCAGCCTGGGTGAGGGGCTGATGGCTGTTTGCAGGCTGGTCACCCCCCCCCCCCCCCGTGGGGACCCTCACCCCATGGAGATTTGGCCAGCCTGGGTTAGGGGCTGATGGCTGTTTTCAGGCTGGCCACACCCCCTTTATGGTGGGGGGTCCCCACTGGGGTGCCTGGCCAGTCTGGGTGAGGGGCTGAGGGCTGTTTTCAGGCTGGCCAAACCGGCCCGGCGATGGAAACTCCCAGCCTCTCCTTTTTTTCTTTTCTTTTCTTTTTTTTTATTCTGGCATTTATTTACTTTCTATAATTGAAACTTTGTAGCCTTGAGAGGAGCTCAGAGCCGGCCAGGGTGGGTGGGAGGGAAGCTTGGCTTCCTCCATCGCCAGGGGCAACCCAAGCCTCCTGCTCGCTCCAGCTTCGTGGCCACGGCCTGCTGAAAGCAGGTATCTGGGGTTTATTTATCTTCTATAATTGAAACTTTGTTGCTTTTAGTGGAGCTCAGAGCTGGCCGTGGCAGACAGGAAGCTTGGCTTCCTCCATCATTGGGGCAACCAAGCCTCCTGCTTGCTCCAGCTCCATGGCTGCTGGCCGCCATCTTGCCTGGGTTAATTTGCATATAGTCGCTCTGATTGGCTGGTGGGTATGGCTTAAGGCATAGTGAAGGTATGGTCAATTTGCATGTTTGTCTTTTATTAGTGTAGATTTTCTGACTTAGGTGAAAACTTGTCCTCTCCCCAAAATGGCCATACTCTGGCCGTATTGAAATCAAGTGGACCCCTAGTAATCATTTGAAATGTATGCAAATTATATGGATTCATAATACTTAAGCTAATTTTCTGTGGAGGACAGGAATAGAAAATTAAAAGGGATTGTTCTAGTTGACCACTGATTTAACCATAAACTGAGCAAGTAAAATAATTCTTGCCCCTCAAGAAATATTTGTATAACTGGAATGGCAACAAAAGTCTACCTAATTGATTTATTTGTGTCTGAATGTGTGAATGCCTTACTAAATATTTATTGAATGCTGACTAAATGTGCTAACACAAGTTTCCAATTGCAGAAACAATTTGATTAAAGGGTTATGATGAAGGATGGGAATTTGTTCCTCTGAGGCCTTTTGGATTGGGTTAAATTGTCATGTCAAAAGGGGTTTGGGCTACCTCCCACGTGAGGTCAGTAGTAGGGACTAGTACTGCCTGCTCCAACCTTTTCCACACTTTTGCCTCTAGAACTAATGGTGCTAAACTTGTGAAAAACATCAGAGCTTTGTGTTCCAGAAGAAATCGTTTTTATCTTACTCTCTCTTGAAATTCATAATCCATTCAATTAGGGCATTTTAGGTTCTGAGAACATGGATTCAAAGCCTGACTCACCATTTTTGTTCTGGCTTCCAGCTGCTAAATAACCCTCCAATCAGTAGGTAAAAGGGAAGTTTCACTTAATAATTAGGCTTCTTCAGATCCCTGCTGAAAAGAAATCAGGTTCTTGGAAGGGCTCCAAGGCTAGGATCCAAGGATACCATGCCTGGCCCAAGTGGGGGAGACACAGTTTTGGGAACTGGTAACTAACCTCTCTCTCCATAGTTGGAAGGAGGTGAGCTGCTGGGCAAGAAGGAATAATTACCTACAAATGACTCTCCTGCTGCAGAGAAAGAGGCTGACTCCACCCCATTGCACCAAGAATAGGTCCAAAGCTCTTATTATGCCTAAAAGTCCATATTGCCACCACCTCCAACCCCTCTCTCTGGTTAGGGCCACTCTAGCCACACTGGCCTTGGTGCTACTCAAATGAGCAACTCATCCCTGCCTCTACCTTATCATTTGCTGTTCTCTTTATCTGGCAATGACTTCCTCTATGTAATACCTTAATCAATAAAGAAAATTTAAAAAAAAAAAAAAAAAAGAAAAACTGCCGAAACCGGTTTGGCTCAGTGGATAGAGCATCGGCCTGCGGACTGAAAGGTCCCAGGTTCGATTCCGGTCAAGGGCATGTACCTGGGTTGTGGGCACATCCCCAGTGGGAGATGTGCAGGAGGCAGCTGGTCGATGTTCCTCTCTCATCGATGTTTCTAGCTCTCTATCTCTCTCCCTTCCTCTCTGTGAAATATTTAAAAAAAAAAAAAAGAAAAACTGATGGATACAGAAAAAACAATTTAAGATGATTTAAGAAGACAGGAATCCTGTTGTGAGAATAACTGGACACTGGGCTAAGACTGAAGTAACAGACGTATATGAATTTTCCCATCTTCCTCCTTCTCCATTGGTGTGCCCCAGTTTCCCCAAAGGGCCCCATTTTTGCTCCTTCAGGTGTGGCATGTCCCATCCCCAGGGGCAGAGATCAGACGGAGCCACTGTAATCCCCAGGATGCTGCGGGCAGGCTGGGCCCTGTGGTGGGAGGTTCGAAGGCTGCCTGTCTCTCACTGAGGAAGGTGCTTTTCAGTGGGTGGTTCTATTTTTTAAAATATATTTTTATTGATTTTAGAAAGGAAGGGAGAGGGAGAGAGAGATGGAAACATCAATGATGAGAGAGAATCATTGATCGGCTGCTTTCAGCACGTCCCCTACTGATGATCGAGCCAGCAACCTGGGTGTGTGCCCTTGACTGGAACTGAACCTGAGACCCTTCAGTCCACAGGCCAACGCTCTATCCACTGATCCAAACCGGCTAGGACAACTGGTGGTACTATTATGGAATCTCCTCACCACTTTAATCTTATCTAGATGGGAAAAGATGTGTGCACGAAGTGTAATTGGTAGTTTTATTCTATTTTTAACTATTGGGAAGAAAATTCTCCCACTATAACACATTCATCATTGGTATATGGTTATCGAACATATGCATGTTTTCTGATTTCCATCCTATGTGAAAGTAAGATAATAACTCATATTCTTAGGAAAGGAATTGCTTTCCCAGAAATTATATGCATTTTCCCATGGGCCTTGATCCAAAGACATTAATACTTGTATCTCTTATACTCTGTGGAGATGGTGAGGGTGGATTTTTTTTTTTTTTTTTTTGGCAGGGGATTTGCCTGGTATCTTGAAGCACACAACAGATGGCTGCCCACTCTGTCTTTGCAGAAAACTTATTCTGAAAGCTGAACAAGATGGAAGTTCAGCGCTGTGTGCAAACTCTGATGGTCAAGCCGTGTGCGGCATCCCAGCTCATGTGAGGAAAGAAGGTCATGCAAAGTTCCCAAGAGGAGCACACGCCAAATCTTTCTGCAGGACACGGGATGATCACTGCCTCCTGCCTCTGAGACCAGTGCTCCATCATACGCCCCACAGACGACATTTCCATGACCTTCCTTAAGTAGCGACCAAGCAGCATTGGGTCGATGTCACCATCTGATGACGAGTGCTGCAAACCATCTAACCTGAAGCTGTCCACTGCTTTCCTGAGCAAATTAGACATAACAAACCTAACTCTAATTATCTACTTTTCCTCAAGTGCCAGCATTCTCAATGAAGAAAAAGAAAAAATTGGCTCCAAATTTTCCCTTTTTAATTTAGCATATTGTAATAATATTTTCCATTGTTGATATACAACATGTTAGGTTAAAAAATTTTAATTTTAGGTTAAATTAAATCTTTGAAGGCCATTCTGATTATATACTTTTCGTGCACAATATTGTTTCTATGGGTAAATACATTTATAGTTTCAGGCTATTGAATTATTAGAATTGGACTTTTAGTTTATAATCTCCATATAATTTGGAAGAAAATACACACACACACACACACACACACACACACACACACACACACCCCACCACCACCACCACCAGATAAGTATTTTACTTCAGGATGCAAAATTCATTATTTTCTTTCACTCTTTAAATAAAACATGATACTTCCCAATTTTCCATCTTGTTGTAATTGTGAGAAATTCAATCTTACTCTTTACTAGATTCCCTTTCACCAGTTCGAACAGGTTATTCAAGGGTCCAAGCAGTCTTCTTCAGGCCTGGTCATAAATGAGAGCCCCCTGGTCTTTGGTCTCTGTGGTCACTGCTGATTGTAGTGGCAGCACATAGAAGCCAAAAGGTTCTGCTGGTCTTATCGACAAAGGGGCAGAGAGGTTTCTGCCAAGTCCTGAGGTTCCCTCCCCAGGGCCTAGCGGGTCTGGGTGCACCAGACAGCTATTCCCTCTCCAGGAGTCCTGCCACCTCTCCAGAATGTTCTTTCCCTGTTCTCCCACCACACAATGCCACTTGTCCAGGTGGGAAGGGTTCCTGTTCCTCCATCAGACCCCCATCTGCTTTCCTGGTCAGAGTGAGCTCAGTTCAGGGCACCCTGCACCCCCCAAACCAAACCCCAACCCCACAGACCTCCATTCCTCATCCACCACCTCCATAAAGCTGACATTTAACAATTTTTAAATTCTGTGCTGGGAGTAAAGGAAGCCACAGGTCTTCTGGGCCTAAATCCTTGTTTGTCACCAAGGTCGGGATGTGGGGGAAAGACAGATATTCATTCGTCCTTCTTTCTGCTTCTTCCATAGGCAAACAAAATGGGAAGCAAGCAAAAGTAGGAGCAAAAACAAACAAAAAGCCCCACAAAATTATTATCTTAATAAACTGCCCATCAACATGTGTACTTGTGATTGAACTTGGATTTTCTTAATCTTGTAAGGTGTTGTCCACACTCTGGTCAGTTAAATGTCACACTTTATGAAACTGTCATTGAGTCTTTGAAACAGCTAATGGTAGATACTGTTTGGATTGTTTTTTGACTCTAAAGAAATATGCCATTCTAATTTTTTAAATTGAGATTATTTTAGATTTGTGTAATATGTACACTCAACTCCAAAATATTTGAAAATAATTTTTGAGGTGAGAGGCCAGGTTTACTGGCACGGTGGCAGGTACTCTTACGTGATGCTTCCCAGGGAAAGGGAGTGAGCCAGTACTAACTTTTCTTGCTTCCCTCTCGGTGTGTGCCTCTCTCTGGAGTCATTAGCATAGTCAGAAAGATTTAAACAGCCATGAGGAACGAATCTATTAATTTTCCTTCAAAGAAAATTATTTCAGGATAAAGATATGAATGTTGAATAATACATCTCATATTTGAATAAATTTTTGCAATGCCTTTTATCAGATACTTTATTGGCTGTGACTGGTAGAACAGTGAGTCTGCGTCTGAACAGTGTGAGGATGAGGTGACCCTGCTCCTGAATCACCCCATCTGCCCACAGGGACCACCTTAATCCTCCAGCAGCTCTGAGTGACCAGAGCCAATCACATGTGATAAAGGAGGAGGCTGAGGCCCTTCACCCATCCACCACCCTTGTCCAGGACCCACACCCGAGCCATCCTGTGGAGCCGGGGAAAGTCCACATCTCCTCAGCCTCTGGGGGCTGAAGAGGCACCGAAAGAGTGTGACACACTGGGACCCAAAACACTAGTGGGAGTGGGAATCAATGAGCAAGGTTAAGTGCGTCTCAGCATTGTTTAAAATAACTAAAGTAGAATAGAGAAGAGATAGAGCTAAAGCTGTGTCCATCTGGTGTAGTAGCATAGGAATTATTTTAAGAAACTTCTGTGTCATGCATTCACACAGAAACAAAAGCATTCAAAAGCCTTTGTGAAGTCTTAAAAGGCAAATGCCTTTCTCTCAGTCATTGTCCTAGCTTTGACAAATAATAAAATTCATAATGAAGAATATAGCCTTTAAGAATGTATTTCTCAGTTATTTAATTTCAATTTGGACCTGAGTCTTTTAAGAAAAAGAAATTAGGACAAATTCAGAATATGATGGCAGAGGTAGAGAAAATGAGAAACCTGTAATGTGCTTTGTCCTTGCCCATCAAATGTCAGAACAATGGACATCATGAGAGAACTTTAGGTACATACTTCCTATACACATGATGTCTACAGGCTACAATGCTATATAAGCATGATTATGCTGCAATTGTTGCTACTGATGCAAGTACTTCAAGAGCTGAGACCAAAAAAAATATTTGAAATCTACTCAAAAATAAATCTTGGGTAAAAGTTCCTTCTTGAGAATATGTTACCAAAAAGTATGTCCTGGATTTCATTGCCCTGGATCCAGAGTAACCCCCTTCAATGAATCTACTGAGAGGGGCCATGTTCATCGTGCCACTATTCACAATAGTCAAGATCTGGAAACAATCAAAATGTCCATGGAAAGATGAATGGATACCAACAATATATATACAAATGGAATATTTTTTAGCCTTAAAGGGGGATTCTGCATTATGCAACAACATGGATGAACTCTGAGAACATTATGCTTAAGTGAAATAAACCAGTCATAGAAAGACAAATAAGGCATGCTTCTACTTAT
>NW_005871059.1:15565220-15628706 GCF_000147115.1 Myotis lucifugus | reverse complement strand
TCACGGGGGCCGTTACAACCTCACCGGGGTCGTCCCTACCACACCGGGGCCGTTACGACCTGACTGGGGTCGTCCCTACCTCACGGGGGCTGTTTCAACCTCACCGGGGTCGTCCCTACCACACCGGGGCCGTTTCGACCTGACCGGGGTCGTCCCTACCTCACGGGGGCCGTTTCAACCTCACCGGGGTCGTCACTACCACACCGAGGCCGTTTCGACCTGACTGGGGTCGTCCCTACCTCACGGGGGCTGTTTCAACCTCACCGGGGTCGTCCCTACCACACCGGGGCCGTTTCAACCTGACCGAGGTCGTCCCTACCTCACGGGGGCTGTTTCAACCTCACCGGGATCGTCCCTACCACACCGGGGCCGTTTCGACCTGACCAGGGTCGTCCCTACCTCACGGGGGCCGTTTCAACCTCACCGGGGTCGTCCCTACCACACCAGGGCTGTTTCAACCTGACTGGGGTTGTCCCTACCACACCGGGGCCGTTACGACCTGACTGGGGTCGTCCCTACCTCACGGGGGCTGTTTCAACCTCACCGGGGTCGTCCCTACCACACTGGGTCGTTTCGACCTGACCAGGGGTCGTCCCTACCTCACGGGGGCCGTTTCAACCTCACCGGGGTCGTCCCTACCTCACGGGGGCCGTTTCAACCTGACCGGGGTGTCCCTACCACACCGGGCGTTTCAACCTGACAGGTCGTCCTACCTCACGGGGGCCGTTCCAACCTCACCGGGGCTTGTCCCTACCACACCGGGGCCGATTCAACCTGACCGGGGTTGTCCCTACCACACCGGGGCCGTTTCGACCTCACCGGGGTCGTCCCTACCTCACGGGGGCCGTTTCAACCTGACCGGGGTCGTCCCTACCACACCGGGGTCATTTCGACCTGACCAGGGTCGTCCCTACCTCACGGGGGCCGTTTCAACCTGACTGGGGTTGTCCCTACCACACCGGGGGGCTGTTTCGACCTGACCGGGGTCGTCCCTACCACACCGGGACCGTTTCAACCTCACCGGGGCCATCCCGACCTCACCGGGGCCATCCCAGCCTTACCGGGGAAACAGGAAGTTTGGCCCTCTGTCCCCTGCCGGCGGCTCCCCACCAGACAAAATCTCCAGGCGTTCCTGGTGGTTGAACATCCAGCACTCCTGCCCTCCACCAAGTGCGCAGACTGCCTGTCTGCTGTCCCCCAGCGCCCCACAAGAGACTGGGACCAGTGGGCATGTTTGTGTGCTTGCTGGTACAGCAGTTCCACAGTGCCGGCCGAGTCAGGCCCAGCCCTGGCCGGCCCCGGACCCGACTCTGCCCCCTGATTGCGTCCCTCCCAGATGCAAGGAGTTGAAATCTGCAGCCTGCTGGGATGGGCTCTGTACTTGGTGCCTCTGCACATCCTACTCAGTCTCAATGTGCTTCTTTCTATGCGAGGAGTTGAAATCTGCAGTTTGTTGGGTTGGGCTCTGTACTTGGTGTCACATCCTGCTCAGTCTCAATGTTCTTTCTCTCCTTCCAGTTGTAGAGCTTCCACTGGGCCAACTTTCCCATGGTTCTGTATGATAGGTGTTTGTCTGATATTTGGTAGTTTCGATGTTGTTGTGTGAGGTAGCACGCACAGGTCTCTTCCTTATGCCGCCATCCTGGTTCTCCTGGGTCTGCTTCTTGAGTGTGTCTCCCATGGCTGTGAGCAGTTGAAGTCTGCAATTTGTTGGGATAGGCTGCAAAAGCGCAGGTGGGTCTTTTTGTGCACCTGGCACAGCTTGGATGGGGATGTAAATTGATTAGGGCTGAGACTCATGGAGTCGCCATAGCGGAGCAAATAGCACTGGCTGAGTCTCCGCGGCCCCTTGAATCTCTGCCAGGGCTTTGTGTCCCCCATTGCCGGCGAGCAGCTGTGCAACAGAGTCTCCCTCGCTTTCTGATGGCTGCAAGGCCGTGCTGCCTCTCCCCGTAGGGTCTGGTGCCTCATGATCCCGCCTGAACCAACTCAGTGGATTTGAAAATTTGCAGAAGCAAAGGCGTTTCTACTTGTGAGTCTGGCACAGCCCAGATGGGAATGTAAATTGCGTAGGGTGGGGTCACAGGGAGTCGCCGTGTGGAGACTCAGCGGCCCCTTGCCTATCCAGGACTCCAGGACTTTGCGTCCCCCAGTGCCGGCGAGCAGCCGAGCGCCAGAGCCTCCCTCGCTTTCTGACCCGCTGGAAGGCCGTGCCGTCTCTCGCCTTGGGGCCTGGGGCCTCAGAGACCCGCCCGAACCAGCTCAGTGGATTTGAGAGTTTGTAAAAGCACAGTCATTCCCTCTTGTGCCTCTGGCACAGCCCTGAGGGTAGGGCGGGGTCACAGGGAGTCGCCAGCGCGGAGGAAATAGCGATGGCAGGGTCTCCGCGCCCCTCGCCTCCCCGGGACACCAGGACTTCTTGTCCCTCAGTGCCGGCGAGCAGCCGCGCGTCAGAGCTTCCCTCGCTCCTCCGACCACGGCCGTGGCCGCCTCTCCCTGTGGGATCTGGGGCCTCAGAGACCCGCCCCGAGCAAGCCCAGAGATTCGAGGGTTCGTAAAAAACCGAGAATCCATTTGCAGCCCGCGTGGCGTGTGACTGCGTACCTCTGGTTTTGGTGCCTCCGTAGCTCCCACTCAGTCTCACTGCGCTTCTTTCTTTTCCTCCAGTTGTAGATCTCCCACTGGGCCAACTTCCCCATGGTTCTGAGTGGCGGTTGTTTACTTCATAGTTGATAGTTTCAGTGATGCTGTGAGAGAGCAGCACACACAGGTCCGCTCCCTACGCCGCCATCTTGGTTCTCCGAGGCTAATATCCTTTTATTTATTTTTATTATTGAAATGTTTAAGTTATTTTTTGTTCAGTTACTCTTCTAAATAAATTTTAGAATAATTTTATCAATTTAAAAATGCCACTGTGGATGATTGCATTGAGTCAATCTTAAAAATTTATTTTAGAGGAAATGATTTAGTTTTTCATCCTTGACATATTATCCCATTTACATACATTTTCTCTCTATATATAAGCTGAATAGTAAACTAAGTATAATAAATATTGCTATAATAGGGAATTACTAGAGAACTTATAATACTGGAACCTCAGCTATATTCAGAATTACAAGCAAGTCCTTTTAAAATTGACAGCTCAGTTGTGTCTTAGAAAATGAATAGGAGTTTGCTGGACAGAGAAAGATGTGAGAGAAGACAATTCCAGACCACTTGTTCAACTTATAGGAAGGTCCAGAAACAAAGAAGAGTATGGGATGGTGCTTCAAAGCACTGAAAAAGTTTAAGATGAGCAGCACAAAAAATCCAAAAGGAGAGGGTGACAAAAATGAAACAATGTAAGTAAGCAATGGCCAAATTATGAAAAGTGTTATAAGCTATATTTGGTTTAGCTATATATAGTTGGAATTTAGATGGCAGAACCAACTTAATGTGGTGATAGAGAATAGGGATTGTGATGGAAAGGGAGGTAGCAAGGAGAATGCCCAGGCTACTAGCTTGGGAATTGGGAGAACTGCAGTACCTTTCACAGAGAATAAGGAAAACAAGAAATTAATTGTATCTGAAAAGAAAATATCATTAATGCACTTTTGTGCGTATTCAATTTGAAGTGCCTGGGTCACCCAAGTGGAAAAGTCCAGGAGACATCTAAATCACAAGCAAAGAATCAAAACCACAAAGAGCGATGTAGGTGGAGAGATTGATTTTTGAATTATCGTGGTAATTGAAGTCGTGCAAGTGGACAATGTCAGCTAAGGAAAAGTTGAGGATCAAGAAATACAAGCAAACCACATGTAGGTCAGAGATAGAGGAATTAAGAGACTAGTCCTGCATTCTTGGATGAAAGCAAACAGTCATGTGGTAACTGCCATGTGGACATGTGGTAAGGAACTGAGAATGGTCCCTGGCCACTAGCTAGCAAACAAAACAAAACAAAACAAAACATAACAAAACAAAACAAAACTTCAGTCACCTTCAGTCATACAGCCACAAGGAAATTAATTCTGCCAATGAGTAGTGAACTTGAAAGAAGACTAAGCCTCAGATGAGAATTGCAGCCACAGTTGACATATTGATTTCAGCCTGGTGAGATGTGACCTGAGCTCCTGGTTACAAAAAGTACGCAGAGTTCTGACCTATAGAAACGGTAAGATAATAAAGAGATGTTGTTTAAGCTGCTAAAGAAAGAAAGACAGAAAGACAACCTGTAACTTAGACCCTCTGCTCTGAAGCCCAAGGTAACCTCAGGAAAGTTAGAAGTCCCATTACCCTGGTGACTCATACTGCATTAATGTAAACTTCTGCTTCACATAAACTCTAGCTAGGCCACCTAGTTGCAAGTGGCAGATACCCAACTCCAACTAGTTTATGAAAAAAATGAAAAAAGAGCATGGGCTCAAAAAACAAGGAGTGAATTCAAGGAAGATTTCAGACATAAGTGCATTCAAGGGCTCAAGAGCTTATTTCTTACTTGCAGCCTTCTTTAGGGAAGCTCCTTCTACATGGTGGACAAGATGAACCCAATCAACCCAGCTCACAACCTCAAAGCTTAGCACTATCCATGCAAAGAATTTTGTGTTCTTCAAGTGTACATATATTAACCCTAGAGAAGACACCCATTAGCCCTGCCTAGGTCTTATGTCAACCATAATTCAATTGAGTGGCCAGGATAATGGAGCACCGTCATTGGCCAACCTGGATCAAGAGTCACGAGAAAAATTAAAATTCTTGAAATCCACTCCACATCTTCTGAATCAGATTACATACAAAAGAGTCCCAGAAGTTAATATTTTTTTTACAAGGTGCTGGAGTGATTCTTATGGAAGGGACTCACAGATCATGTTTTGAGAAACACTGCAAGCTCTAGAACTGGCTTGGACAGGATGCTGCCTGCGAAGAACTTAGTTCTGTACCCTGTCAGTCTTGGTGAAGTTGGAAAACGTTCGGGCTCTTGAGTACACATGCATGGACTTGGATCATGTCGGGTCTAAGTCACTATCTTAAATGCATGATCAGGCAATTCACATAACTTTACTGACATTTAGTTCCCCCCTCTCAACACACAGGGAAAAGATTTACCTAGAGTGGTTGTGCCAGGTTAAATAAAACATTGGTGAGATCCGGTTGACCAGTAGTTCTCACCATTGCTCAGGCCCCTCAACCTCATGACTAATATCTAGGACTTCCATTATCAGGGTGCAGGTCCTGACTTCTGCATCATCTACCATTTATTGCTTATGGCCTCAGTTCTCTGTGTTCAGTCATTCTATATCCTCCTGGCCCCTAACATTGTACTTCCAGGATGCTAAACTCTGTCTACCCACCTAGACCCTCACTGCCCCGCCTTTCACCTGCCATACTGTCTAAGTGCTCCAATCTCCACACCTTCTAAGTGCTCCATTCCATACTTCTGAACCCAGGCTACAGGCCTGAAATATATTCTTCTGTACAACTTAGTGCAAGCAGCATTGTCTTAACATGAAAGCTAATCCGGGCTTTTAGAGAGTGCTAGATTGCAAGAGAAATAGCAATTATTACTCCTTTTCAGGAGAAAACATCTCATATAAAGGACTTGAAAATAGATGGACTCCGGACACACCACCTTGCAGAGCCACACTTAGATAAACATGGACAAAACTCACAAATACCAGATTACATTCTTCATATATTTGGTCCCTCATCATTTTTTATATTCCTTTTTGGGAGAAAGAAAAAAGCAGAGAGGACATAGAAAATCAACCTGTAATGTAAAAAGAAAGTGACTCTACTTATGAGAGCCCTGAGGGGTCGACACAGCCCATATCAGAACTGGAACAATGACTAAAATGGTGTTAGCACTCTGTGACCTCACATCACCAGAAAGTGTTTCACCAGCCAAATGGGCAGGCTCCCAGAAGGCCACCACATATGTGCTGAGAAGAGTTTGTATAATTGCCCTTACGTAAGGATGCTGAAAAAGCACGAATTTTTTCAGCTTCTAACTTTCTTGGCTATTAAATGCACTGTGCTGGATTATGCATGTTCTGCCCTTCTGTGTGGTTGTTGGGTTGGTGCCAGAAGATAAGTTAGTGGAATTCTAACCCAAATCATCCAAAGACCTTTGTTCTATACTTTGTTTTTTATAGTTAAGTGGCATTTTTCTTCTAAGGAAATCAAAGTGACAAGGTATTATTTTGGTATCATCTTCTATTATCCTATTTTCCCCTCTCTGTCTTTTCTTTGTTGAAACGCCTCATAAGCCTGGCCTTCTTTACCTCCAAAAGGAAGGAGCAGCCCTAGCTGATTTGGCTCAGTGGATAGGGAATCAGCCTTCTGAAATGTATGTAACTGAAGGGTCCTGGGTTAATTCCAGTCAAGAGCCTGGGTTAATTCCAATCAAGTTGTGGTTGCGGTTGCAGGCTTAATCCCTGGCCCTGGTTGGGGCATGTGCAGGAGGTAACCAATCCATATGTCTCTCTCACATCAATGTTTCTCTCTCTGTGTCTCTCCCCCTCCCTTCCACTTTCTCTAAAAACCAATGAAAAAATATCCTCAGGTAAGGATTAACAAAAATAAAAATAAAAGAGAGAGAGAGAGAGAGAGAGAGAGAGAGAGAGAGAGAGAGGAGAAAGGAAGGGGCAGAATACATTTGGAAATCCTCTTTTTATTTTCTGAGTCCTAAGCCCTGGGGGGAGGAGAAAATTTGTGAGCCCGGGAAAAGTGACCTTAATAAGCACGGTGGGTAACGATTTCAGAAGTGAGAAATACTGCCCAGGGCCGAAGCTCTGGAGAAAGCGCTGGCACAGCTTACACCCTGCTTCCTGGTGGTGCCACTGGAATATATGCTCGTTGCCTATACACAGAAACTGCTCCTTCTTCACAAATCCAAAGGCAAGTTTGGGGTCCTCACCTCCATCCAGTGGTGTCTTTGACACGACTGCCCTTTGGGGGTCCTCTCACCTGTCCGGGAGCTTCTTCTACATCTTCTGTGAGTGCTTCTCTCTGTTTTCCAGCCTTTATCCATCTATGTTTAAAAGGATCTTTCCTGGGCCTCTTCTCTCACTCTTTATTCTCTTCCTAAGTGAAACATCGAATCCTGTGCCTTCAATTGTCACTTTAAAAAATCTCATACTGTAATTGGAATCATTCTTATCTTCTTACCTCTTCAACTCACATAACCTGTCTCCAAATCTTTCAAGTCGTCACCCTAGTATTTTAAATCTGTGCACTTGTCTCTCATCTCCATTGCTCAAAACTAACTTTAGACTCATCATCTCTCACTAAGACTTGTGAGGGAGCCTCCTAGTTGGGCCTAGTGCCTCTTCTCTTGGTTCCTTCTAATCAACATCACAGCCAGAGAGGTCTTTCTAAAAGAGAGGTCGGCCAGCTTTTTCTGTAAAGGGCCAGGTAGTAATTATTTTAGGCTTTGCAAGCCGTACGGTTTCTGTTGTGGCTATTCAGATTTAACTCAGCCACGGACAACATGTAAATAAATGGGTGCAGATGTAATTCAATAAAGTTACAAAATAGGCAGTGGACCAGATTTGGCCTATGAGCCATGGTTTGTTGATTCCCATTTTAAAACATAAACTTGAACATGTTCTTCCCATTCTCTTAAGGATTAATTAAAATTTCTTGGAAACAGCTCAGCTGGTGTTGCTCAGTGGTTGAGCATTGACCCATGAACCAGGAGATCACAGTTTGATTCCCGCTCAGGGCACATGCCCAGGTTGTGGGCTCGATCCCCAGAAGTCAGCCAATCGATGATTCTCTCTCATTGATGTTTCTATCTCTCCTTCTCCTTTCCTCTCTCTGAACTCATTAAAAACATATTAAACTTTTTTTTCTTGAAAACAGCTTAAAAGCCCAGCCAGACCTCTCACCACCCACTTCCATCACAATCTCAGTTCCAGACAGATTGGAAGACTTGCATTGCTGCACTGTGTTTCCATCCACAGCGGACTGGGTAGATTTATTTGGTGCTAATCTTCTAAATGATACAGGCTTAAGAGTCAGAGCGATGTAGGTTTGAGTTATAGCTCTAGCCCTTGCAATATTGTGATCTTATGAAAGCCTCAATTTCTTCATTTATGAAAATAAATGGGGATAATTATGTTATCTGGGAATAATATCTGCCTCCTAGATAATTCATCTGCTTATGGTAATCATGAATGGTGTAGTGAAGACAAAAATAATTCATAAATTGTAAAGTGTTATATAAATGTCCATGTTGCCTGCACAGGCTTGGCCGGTCCCCACCTCTCCCCTTCCCCATCAGACTGTCTCAGCTGGTGCTCTCTACATCTATCTTCTTTTTGGCAGTGCCACAGCTCACAGAACCCTGGAGGATTCAAGCCACCTGCATCCCACTCTGATCAACCTACTTGTTCCTTGGCCAGACTGGCTCACTCACATTCCCTGTCCAGCCTCAAGTCTGGTAATGAAAGTCCCAATCCACCCCTCCCCGCAAAGCCCCATTTCTGGAGCAATTACTCACTGCCACAAGGGCCAATTGGAAATGGTGTGTGTGTGTGTGTGTGTGTGTGTGTGTGTGTGTGTGTGTGTGTGTGTGTGATGGGAAAGATGGTAATAGACAAGGAAGAATTAGGCTACTTACTATACCTGGCCTCATTCCCTCACTATTCCATGGAGAGAGGGAACAATACATTTTCAAATGGAGGAATTATGGACTGAGCAGGTGTTGTAAGTAAGAGCAAGTCAAACCAATGCAGATGTATGAATCATTTGTGAACCTGGGGATTATTTCCATCTACTTGTAGCACCAGACTGTAGTCCATACTTAAACATTAAACAGGACCTTTTATTTTATTTTTTAAATTGATTTCAGAGATGAAGGGAGAGGGAGAGATAGAAACATCAATGATGAGAGGGAATCATTGATTGGTTGCCTCCTGCACACTGGGGATTAAGCCCACAACCTGGGCATGTGCCCTTGACCGGAATTGAACCCAGGACCCTTCCGTCTGCAGGCTGACGCTCTATTCATTGAGCCAAATTGGCTAGAGCAGGATCTTTTATTTTTATATTTGTTTGTTTTTTAAAGCTGCTTTATACCTTTTAACTTTGGTTGTCTTATTATGTAAAGATTCTCTGACTCATTCAAAGTTCTGTACTTGCCTACTGAAATTTTCTGACAGGCATCAGAAGCACAGGGAATTAATCCTCCACATTCCTTAAAGTTTTGAAGAAACAGCAGCTCTCACATCTGGGCACTGGGATCCATTACACAGGAGGACAGTATAAGGAAGCAGCAAAGGAAGAGAGCACAGCTGCTTTTCATTTCTGCATGGAACTAGTTCAAATTACTTTTTCATGATAGAGAAGTAGAAAATGTACGTTAAAATGCTTTATAGAGCATTCACCTTTTGGATTACAAAATTACTAAGAGCGTCATGAGAGGCATTTACATAAATAAAATTCATTTGCTGCAAGTGGAGCCTCTTACAAAGAATCCTTGGAATACACATTGCATATTGTTACATTTTCACAAAGGAAAAACTTCTGAAGGGTTTCTAGAATTGATTTTCATTTCAGATTTGATTAGAAGTCTATTTCATTCTTACTCATTCTCTTTTTTTCCTGTTTTTTAAAATTCTACATTCCTTTATGTAAATAAATTAACTATACAAAAGCTTCTAGACCAGGGGTGGGCAAACTTTTTGACTCGAGGGCCACAATGGGTTCTTAAACTGGACCGGAGGCCCGGAACAAAAGCATGGATGGAGTGTTTGTGTGAACTAATATAAATTCAAAGTAAACATCATTACATAAAAGGGTATGGTCTTTTTTTTTTTTTTTAGTTTTATTCATTTCAAACGGGCCGGATCCGGCCCGAGGGCCGTAGTTTGCCCACGGCTGTTCTAGACTCTACATTATAGCAACTACTGTATATATCACAAATATTATGTTAACTTAAACTGGAAAACATAAGGCTACCCAATCTGTTATTAGGTTACTTGGGCATCTTGGAAAAAGCTATGGTCCCTTTAAGTTTCTGAATGGATATAGAGAGACTTCTTTATTAAGCAGGGTGCCAGTTGAATTTTTAAGAGTGGAGGATTTCTGCTGAAACACTGATTGAATTCTTGTTGATGACATTGATGGGACATGTTTTGACCTATATTATGATCCTCCAAATAGGGTGGTCTGATGGCTTTCATGGCCCATGTTCCTGTGTTTGGGTTACACATTACCCAAGGCCTATACCTACTCACAGAGTGTGAGACCCCCGTCCAGCAGCTACATAAAGTATTCTCATATACATTTTTTCTTCTTTCAGGGCGTGCTGACAGAGGAGTCTTGTTCCAGCTACACATTGCTACATAATAAACTACTCCAAAACTCAGTGTCTTAAAATTTTTTAAAAATTATATCTCACAATTTTGTGGGTTATGAATTTGGGCAGGAATCATCAGCTGGTTCATTCTTCTGTTCTACCACATGACCTCCACTAACACTGCATGGAACAGAAGGATCCTCCAACCAAACTCTGCAGCATTCCTGGCCCATAATACTGAGCCATAATAAAATGGTCTGAAGGTGGTTTCCCTCTCATGTTTTGGATTTTGGGGGAATGGCTGGAAAGCTGGGTTTAGAGCAGGAACTCTCAACTGGAGTGCCTACATGTTGCTTCCCTGGCTGTGTGACTCAAGGGTAGTCAGATTTACATAACCTCTCAGGGTTATGCAAGAGCCAAGTGTTCCTGTAAACAAGGTGGAAGCTGTGTGGCCTTTTGTGACCTAAGCTTGGAAGTCACCTAGGGTTCACAGCCACTCGACTGGTTGAAGAGTCTCCAGTCCCATCCATATTGAAGAGAAGGGGATATGGACCCCTCCTTTCTATGGCAGGGGTGTCAACAACTATGTGACTTTGTTTTAAAACTGCCATAAGTTCTTAAGATACTTAGAGATCTTTTCCATTGAACTCAAAAGCTCTTTGACTTTGATGTGTATTTGTCTCATATACTTGCTGTATTTTACAAATACATAACTCTTAGAGATATTAAAACAATTGATTAAATTCTAGATATGTTGCATGTCATTGTCTGATGATCTGGCCATGACTTTGAAATATCATTCTACTTGATCAAATGAGCTTTAAAGGTCATTCTAGCTGATGTAATCTCTTATAAGAAAATCTCTGTACTTTATTCACTGAGCCACAGATACTATCTCTTGAAATGTAAGACTGTGAAAAGTCCTGGTTTTACATTGATGATTTCTTGAAATTTATTAACTGAAAAATGTGCTATGAAAAATATTTCATGTTCTCATGTACTCAATTCAACAAATATAAAATGGGTATCTTCTATAGTAAAGTGCATGTTAAAGGAAGGTTGGGGTTTTATTAGATGTTGATGGTTAGGGAATCATTCATGACGAATGGAATAAGATGAGCAATTGAAGTTGGAAATCACTCAACATCTTTGAGGATGACTATGCTCAGAAAAAAATGCAAGCAGGTCTGCAACCTACTTCAGTCAGGCTCATGGTCCAAGTTCTTTTTGTGTATTCTATCTGCTTAGTTCCTATAAGGATCTTGATCTTAAGTCTACTTTTTAAATAATTTTGTCCATTGCCCCTCAATAAAATAAAAATAAATATTTGTTGACTAAGTGAACAAATGACCAATTTTCAAATAATTTGAAAATATTAAATCAGCTCTTCACACTAAAATTCAATGCGTGCAACTTATTTTTTCAAGGATAAGAGAAATTTTAGGTCCTCTGGTTGTGCTCCATGGTCATCATTCCAAATAATGTTGTCATTGTTTATCCCAGTCAATTTGTTCTGCTTTTCTGAGTATTTTGATTCTAGATAAAGAGGCACGCACTATAGCTCTCTCCAACTGGGTTTTCTATGTAAATAAGATGATAGAAAATCAGGAATTCAAGAATTCAGAGTGAGCTCACTGATGCACAAATCACCACCACTCCTCTCAGTAGCTACTGTCCTCAAGTAGAAATAAAATAGCCTCAGGAGTAGAGCCTTGCTTGGTTCCAGTGAAATGCACTGAAGGGAGCACAATGTTTGATGTGAGCCAAAGGCAAGATCAGATTACAAAATTTCCATCCCCTAAACTCAGCTGGTTCTGTTCTCTCTAAATTCTGTCCTATCATGTGGGTCTGGAAAGAGATTTGCCTGATCTAACACTGATTTCTATAAAGGTGAAGCATTGTCCTACTTGTCTATTTCATTGATTGGTTCTACCTTCACATGAATCTCCTCTTTACCCTCTAAATACCACGTTCTCTCTGCTTTGTCTTACATGCCTGTGCAGCTCTTGAAAATGACCTACTATAGTTAAAGGGACCCAAGAGGAAAAGCTATAATGGTGATTTAGGGTGATGATTTCAAATCTCAAATGCCCTCTAAATATAGAGTCTACTTGTTTTTTTTAAGGGTTAGAATGGGATCAGCTTGGCAGGTTTCTTGCTTTTTAGAATCTGAAGGGAATTCTGAACAGAGGGGAGGAATGAAATGTGAAATGAGTTTCATATTTCTGTACCTTGGCAGGCTGTGCTGTGCTACGGTGGGAAGCAATTCAGGGGGAGCAACATGGGCAATTCAGGGGGTGGATGTGTTATGTTATTACAGCTAAGTGACTGGAGTGTCAATGTTTCACTGTCGTTTAAAAACAAAAAAGGATTCCTGGTAGGAGGGCCTCTAGCCATTTTGATTTATTACCTAGTTTTTAGACACTTGGAATTAAAAACAACAAGAGGAAACAAAAATGGACAGAGAATAACAGAAGTTCCGCAATTATGAGTCATTCATATAAATAAATAAATAGCATTCTTTTCAGCATTAAGACAAACAAAGTGTGGCCATTTGAGAAACAGCAAGGTTTCTGCTGTCATATTTCCTAGAATTTCATCATTGTACGTTGTATATTGTACACTGATAAAATTGTACAAACTCCTGGTTATGAATCTTAGCTTTTTTTCCAAACTGATCCATTAGATTTTATTTTTATTTATTTATTTATTTATTTATTTATTTATTTATTAAATCTTTATTGTTCAGATTATTACAGTTGTTCCTCTTTTTTCCCCCCATAGCTCCCCTCCACCCGGTTCCCACCCTACCCTCTGCCCTTACCGCCCCCCCACTGTCCTCATCCATAGGTGTACAATTTTTGTCCAGTCTCTTCCTGCACCCCCCATACCCCTTCCCCCCCCCGAGAATAGTCAGTCCACTCCCTTTCTATTCTATTATATTCACCAGTTTTTTCTGTTCATCAGATTATTTATTCACTTGATTTTTAGATTCACTTGTTGATAGATGTGTATATGTTGTTCATAATTTGTATCTTTACCTTTTTCTTCTTCTTCCTCTTCTTAAAGGATACCTTTCAGCATTTCATATAATACTGGTTTGGTGGTGATGAACTCCTTTAGCTTTTTCTTATCTGTGAAGCTCTTTATCTGACTTTCAATTCTGAATGATAGCTTTGCTGGGTAAAGTAATCTTGGTTGTAGGTTCTTGGTATTCATCACTTTGAATATTTCTTGCCACTCCCTTCTGGCCTGCATAGTTTCTGTTGAGAAATCAGCTGACAGTCGTATGGGTACTCCCTTGTAGGTAACTGACTGTTTTTCTCTTGCTGCTTTTAAGATTCTCTCTTTGTCTTTTGCCCTTGGCATTTTAATTATGATGTGTCTTGGTGTGGTCCTCCGTGGATTCCTTTTGTTTGGGGTTCTCTGCGCTTCCTGGACTTGTAAGTCTATTTCTTTCACCAGGTAGGAGAAGTTTTCTGTCATGATTTCTTCAAATAGGTTTTCAATATCTTGCTCTCTCTCTTCTTCTGGCACCCCTATAATTCAGATATTGGTACGCTTGAAGTTGTCCCAGAAGCTCCTTACACTATCTTCATATTTTTGGATTCTTTTTTCTTTTTGTTTTTCCGGTTGGGTGTTTTTTGCTTTCGTATTTCAAATCTTTGACTTGATTCTTGCGCTCCTCTAGTCTGCCGTTGGGAGTCTATATAATATTCTTTATTTCAGTCAGTGTATGCTTAATTTCTAGTTGGTTCTTTTTCATAACCTCGAGGATCTCACTAGATTTCTTGAGGGTCTCACTTAATTTATCGGCGGTTTCTAGAAAATTCTTGAAAAACCTTATAAGTTTGGTTTTGAACTCGATCTCCAGTAGTTTGCTTTCCTCCATTTCTGTCATTTGTGACCTGTTTCTTTGTCTCCACATTTTTTATGCTTCCCTGTGTTGATAGAGTGTCTTTCTGTGCTAGGTGTCCTATAGGGCCCAGTGGCTCAGCCTCCCCAATTACCTGAGGTGGACACTCTTGGTGCACCCCTTTGTGGGCTTTGTGCATAGTCTTGTTGTAGTTAAGCCTTGATTGTTGTAGGTATCACTGGGAGGAATTGACCTCCAGGCCAATTGGCTGTGAGAATCAGCTGTGTCTGCAGTGGGAGAACTTCTGTGCAGGAGACACCCTTCTGGGGCAAGACTTGCTTCAGTGGGGCTTTGGTACTCACTGAGTCTGCCCCCTGAGTGTGTCCCTTATGGATCCGAGGAGTTGTAATCTAGATGGTCCCACTCTGACCACTGGGTACACTGGCTCTTGGATCTCTAAGGAGGTGCTAATTTAGCCTCTGCCTGAGGCTACCCAGCAGGAGCTATGGAGAGATCTGCAGATTCCTCTTCTTTGTTTGGGGTTTGGAGGTGCCCAGATGAGGCCCAGCTGTGAAGCAATGCAAGCTGCTGTGGGGCCTTGGGCCTTCTTTTGGAAGTTCTGGGTCTCTCTGACCCAGCTGCAGTTTGTTAGGTAATTTTAGATTGCAAAGGGCTAGGCTTTTTATATGCAAAAGCCTCTGCGCACAGCTTTGGTGGGGCGGGTCTCAGGGGATCAACAGGGCAGAGCAAGCAGCTATGGCTGCTCCTCAGTCCTACCCTAAGAGGCCCCGCATCTCAGTGTCCCGGTAATTGTTGCAAGCACCTCTGAGAGAAAGCTGCCCTCGAGTTCCGACCGATGCCAGACACAGTCGGGTGCTTAAGACTCCCTCCCGATTGAAAAAGACAGCCGCGTCCTCAGTTGCCAGCCCTTTCCACGTGCATCTCCTTACCTCTGCACTTCTGCACCTCCTCTGAGTCTCAGTGTGCTTTTCTCTTTCCTTCTAGTGGTAGAATTTCCACTCAGCCAGCCTTCCTGTGGTTCTGGATGATGTCCGTTTTGTCTTTTAGTTGTATTTTTGAAGTGGTTGTGCAAGGCAGCAATTTCCAGTGTTTACCTATGCTGCCATCTTGGTTTCTCCTCTGATCCATTAGATTTTAGTAAATAGTCTTGTGGGGGGTGGGGAATCACACAAAAAACGAAGTTTGAGAAAGGAAGATGGCTGATCTAGTGTGCCTAAAATTTTAGTAAAATAACGTTTTATGTACAAAGATTTTAATGCTGATTTGGCATCATTTTCCATGGAATATGAATTTATCTGATTCAGCTAATTTTGTCACATTTTTTTAAAACCCAGGTAATACAGTAATGCAGAAAGATATTTCAAGTAGAATGTTGATAGCATGAGAATGTTGTTGTAAGGAAGAATATGACCTAAGGGGGCAAAATCTGGCCAATTTACAAGCAGAATTGGGTAAATAGAGTACAAACAATGCTAGTGGGATAATAAAATTTTTTCTCACTGAATCATAGCAATGGCTATGGAGACACAGAACAAAGACAAATCAAAGATGGGACCTATAGCATCATTTGTTAAGACCTGAAAAAAATTAAAGTAGTGCTCGGTCCTTTAGCTCTTGTATCATAGGTTCATGGCAAGAACTGTGAAGGATCTGAGACCTTACCCTACTTTCAAGCTAACAGGTTATCATGGGCGATGACAGAAGACATGAGACTCCTGGAGCAGAGATAAAGAATATTGTCACCCGCAGTAAAAACAGTAGGCAGACCTTAACGTTCACTTGTGTCAGTTTCCCATGCCCCTCAAGTCCCTCAGGGGCAATGCAAAGAGCCCAGGATAGATGCCTGCAGATACACTGAGTTTCATTACAGAAAATGAACACTGATCATGCAGAATCTACCACTTAATCTTTTTAAAGCCAGTTGACATTTTTTTTTCAGAGAGGAAGGGAGAGGGAGAGAGAGAGAGAAAGAAACATCAATGATGAGAGAGAATCATTGATTGGATGCCTCCTGAATATCCCCCACTGGGGGTTGGGCTGCAACCTGGTCATGTGCCCTAAGTGGGAATCAAACCACAACCTCCTAGTTCATAGGTCAGTAATCAACCACTGAGCCATGCCAGCAGGGCAGAATCTACCACTTTTATAGAATACTAGGGGTCCAGTGCACAAATTTGTGCACCTTGAAAGGGCTGTGGTGGGCACAAGGGCAGGTCTCGCTCGGCCCATCCTCTGCACCATCGCCTGGCCCCTCCCGCTGAAGCCCCAGGTCCCCTGTCTACTGGCAGCCACTGCTCCTGCTGTTACCGCTCCCACATGCTGACGGCACAGAGTGATTGGGGCCGGTGCTGGCAGCGGGTGTGAGCAAGACTGGTGTTGTCAGTGGCTGCAAGTGGTGGCTGCTGCCCCAATTGCCCCTCAGGAGCAGGGGGAGATGGAGAAGCCCTCAGGGGAGGTTGGGGCTGCAGCCACAACTTGCACCTACTGATGGTGCCAAGCGATTGTCAGTGGGTGCGAGCGGGGCCAGCGCCAGCAGCAGGTGTGAGTGCCGGGTGGGACCATGGCACATGGTAGCAAAGAATTTTTGGTAACCACCAGAGGCTCGCCCTAATGACAGCAACCAGGGCCCTGCCTTGGTCTGGCGCCCCCACTTACCTGCTCCACCATCCCGCTGCAGCCAACGCCCACCATGTTCTGTGCATGCCCCCTGGTGGTCAGTGCACGTCATAGCAACCAGTTGTTCGGTTGTTCCACCGTTCGGTCTACTTGCATATTAGGATTTTGTATATATAGATACTCTTTGTCTGGGGGAAGAGGTACCTCATCCCTTAAGGTTGCTCCTGCAAACACAGTCCTGAGAATGGTCCGGGTAAAGACAGTCAAGCCTTGCATTGTGGCCATTCTAGCAAGGATGTGCAGGAATGTTCAGGGCCCACGGCAAATTTGCCTCTCCCAACAAGTTTTTGTATGATCATGAGCTGAGAATGGTATTTGCATTTGAACCCCAATTTTCCTTAATTGGGGTTCAAATGCAAGTACCATTTGCCCTACAAAAGAGAATTCTACTCACCTATATTAAAAAAAGTATACTCAATTATTATTATTAAAATACTTTGAATTTCATCAATAAAAAATATCTCTCTTGTTATGTAAGTTTCTATAGAATAGCCTCGATTTTGCCTGTTGGCCTGCAAATCCTTTAAACTCTCTGGCTCTTGACAGTAAAAAGTTTGCTGGCTTCTAATCTAGCTAATTGAGAAAAAGTTCACAAAGGATCATGTTTATTTGCCATTTGATCTCATCGCTAAGCTTAGAGGAATGTGGGACTGTTTTGTGCTGGCCTCGGCCTATCAGTACCAATGTTGTGGCTAGACAGG
Source organism: Myotis lucifugus (assembly GCF_000147115.1). Lineage (NCBI taxonomy): Eukaryota > Metazoa > Chordata > Mammalia > Chiroptera > Vespertilionidae > Myotis > Myotis lucifugus. The sequence goes on along the minus strand of NW_005871059.1, from coordinate 15,611,173 downwards.
CCCTTGTGGTTCTTATTATAATTACAAGATGTCCTTCAGCAATAACCACCAGGAAACTTGGAAAAGATACAGGCTTAATACTCACAGGCCCTGGAAATTGCACACACCTTGGGGCCACATAGGGAGGTCATGGAGGGGGAGGGAGGGGGAAGAGAGGGAGGGGAAGGGGAGGGAGAGAGAAGGGAAGGAGAATGGGCTTGGGGTTCTGCTTTGATTGGAGTAGAGGGTGGGGACCTAAGACTTGGAAGGCTCACTCTTTATTGGTGAATATAAAAACGTAAGAGTGGGAATTTGAAGCATGAGAAGCAAAAAAACAGGTGGCCCAAATGGTCAGTTATTGAAATCAACTAAGATCTCTAAAACAAGGAGCCTCAGGCAGGGCAGCTGGCCTGGCTCCTGTGTGTTTACGGAGATAGCCATCCTTGAAGAGGACGCCTGGGCAATCAAAGCTTAAGTCGGGCACTTGCATTACAAAAAAAGATACACTCTGTCAGGACTTACACTATACTAGCCAAAGTAGTTCACTTGTCGGCAGATTCTTTTAAAAATATTTTTGAAGAGGCAAGCATGTGCATTTCATTTAATTCAAATCGGAATTTCAAAGGCTTCTTTTCAGCCCTTTTCTGCTAGTCAGATTGATTTTTGAAGTCCCCATTACAAAAGCTGAGGTTTATCACTTAAAAACACCTTTGCTTTATATGTAGTCTGATAATAAAAGAGACTAGCATTCTTAAATTAGAGGGATAAAATGCTGCTTATCTCAGCTTCTTTTTGTATCCTTTCCCTTTCTTTCTTGTCTGGATTAGTTTTATTTAGTGCACAGCACAAGTGTCAAACTAGTTAGAGTTGGTGTTTCAGTTCTGTATTGGTGTATAGCAAACTACCTCAAAACTTAGTGGCTTAAAGCAATAATAATGTATTATCATTTCTCACAATTCTATGGGTTGACCAGGTGGTTGCCCTGCATTCTGTGTCAGCTGGGGTGCTGGGATGGCTGAAAGGGCTAAAATAGCCTTACTGCATTGCTGGCCATTGATGCTAGCTGCAGGGGCGAGCTCAGTTGTGATTGTCAGCTGGGGGCTTGGCTCTTCACGAATGGGTTTCTGATGTGGTTGCCATGGCTTTTAACTTTGTGGAAGTTGGACTCTAAGGAAGAGCATTCCAAACCCAGTCTAGGAAATTACATTCCACCATTGAATTCTATTGATCAAAATAGATCAGAGAAATGTATCCTGGTTATGTAAGATGTTAGCATTATGAAAAGCTGGGTGAAGGGTAGACAACAACCCACTGTATTATGTTTGCAACTCTTCTATAACTTAATATTTAAAGTAGAAGTTTATCAACTAATAAGCCACAGGGTCAGCCCAGATTTAAGAAGAGGGAAAATAGACTCCAGTTATTGATGGGGGAGTGATAGGTTGTGTTGCAAGAGAGCACGTAGGGTGGGATAGGTTGTTGCGGCAACCTAGTGGGCTTCTAAAATCTGTTCAGGACGTCCTAGCCATGGCATGGTTTGGTATGTGTGTGTTGGGGGGAGGGGAGGTGTGTCTGATTTCTAAAGCTTTTCCACTTCAATTTGACAATCTTCCTCTTGCACTTTGGAATCAGCTATTAGGAAGTACTTTTGTGTTTATATTGCTACCCACTCCCCCTGGGATCAAATTTTCTGAGCATGATCCAGAAAAAATAAGTTGTGTTAGATAAAACTAAGAGGCAGTCACTGACTTGACCACTGTGATGTGCTGACCTCAAGACTGAGAATCAGACATTTAATTCTACTGTATGGAAACTGTAGAGTTAAAGTAGAGAGTATTTCCCCCAAAGACCTGGGTCTCTACGTTGCAATCTCTAGATCTAAATGAACTTCCAATCATCAGTATTTGTTTTATGGGCTAATAAATCACAAAACACACCCCCCCCCTTTTTTTTAAGCCTGGCGGTGATCATTTCCAAGTCATTGGTAAACCCCTCAGAATTTATTTACAGCTACATTTTAGGTTTTGCCTTGGCCTCCTTTCCTAAAGTTCCAAATCTACTTGCTGCTTAACCTTCCCTCATACCCCAACATGGGAATTTACAAAAAAAGAGAAAGGAAACTGGTATTGTTTTGGAATAGAAGTTCGACCAAAATTTTATTGTTTAAGAAAGCACCATATTCATAAATGAAATTGATCTACACTTTATTTTTTGTGTGACCTCTACCAGATTTGGTATAAGAGCATGCTAGTTTTCTAGAATAAATGACAAATGTTTTCACCTTTGTATATTCAGCAATAATTTAAATAACACTGGAGTCATCTGTTCTTTGGAGAGGACACATCTTTTTCAGGTGGATGCTTGGTAAGTTTTTCAAATTTTTCACTGATAATTGGTCTACTCGTGTTTTCTATTTATTCTTGAGTCAATTTTTAAAATCTATATTTGTATAAAATCAGCAATTTCATTTAGATCTTCCAGTTTGTTGGCCAAAAGCTATACATGATACTTTATTATGATCTCCCAACTGTATGCCTATCTGTAGTTTTACTCATTTTTAAATTGCCAACTTTCAAAAAGTTGTACTTTTTATTTTATGTCTTTTCCTTTGTTAATCTTAGCTATTTTTTTCTTTATTGTCTTTTTGGAAGAAAAAGCTCTGATTTTACTTTTTTTAGTTCTACGTTTCTGTTTGCTTTCTAATGCATTAATTTTGTTAATTTATTTGGCTTTGTGAGGACTCTCAATTTACGGATAAGATCCAGGAACTGAGATGTCTGCATGATAAATTTCCTACATAGATATAAAAGTTGCCCAGCCCTAGCCGGTCTGGCTCAGTGGATAGAGCATCGGCCTACTGACCGAGGGTCCTGGGTTCGATTCCAGTCAAGGGCATGTATCTCGGTTGCAGGCTCTTCCCTGGACCGGGCCCTGGTCAGGGCTTGTGCAGGAGGCAACCAATATATGTGCTTCTCTCACATCAATATTTCTCTCTGTCTCTCCCTCTCTTCCACTCTCTCTAAAAAAATCAATGGAAAAATATCCTCAGGTGAGAATTTAAAATAATAATAATAATAATAATAATTAAAAAATAAAAGTTGCCCAAATTAGTGGCAGGGTACATGGTAGAGAGGAAGGCTGTCAGATGTGTGGGGGCTTCTGAAGGGTTACTAGATAAAGCTGGGAATTGTGGGGACTGCCTTTGCTTTTATGAGTGATATGCAAAGATACTTCTTTTGAATAGTTTCTCTGAAGTATAATGAATAATTTAAAAATGTTTAGAGTAAGTGGAGCATAAATGACAGAAAGAAAATAAGATGAGCACATTTAATGATCTTAGGTAGATCTACCCTGTTCTGGCTGCTGTCAAACTGTTTTAAAGCAATGAAGAGCTTCATGACTTCTAGCAGGTTATATTTCTAAATTCAAATTTGTGAAATATCTTGTTACTCAGTGATACTTTTTCTTCCATCAGTGTTATAAATTTCCCACATCATGATGTGGAATCTCTCCCTTCTTGAAACAAAGGCAGATTCCCAGTGAGCAGAATGAACTTCTTTTGATACTTGAAAAGTAAACTATCCTCCTGCCATTTTCAGAACTTAGGGAGACTAACTGAAATTGAATGAGGAATGTAGGGTTCTGTGAATTTGTTGTTTTTGTAAAATGCCTGCAATACATAAATCCTGTTCTGCTAGGAATTCAAGGAATTAAAAACTCAAAGATCAACAATAGTTAGTGAATTGAAGCAACTCTTTATTAACACATGAACAGGTGTCTACTGTCCCAAGCCAGCAAGTACTCCGATGAAGTCTAAGGTTAAAGCACACAGACCAGGCTTGAAATATGATCAGATCGTCTGAATTTGTCTAGAAGGACATTTATAGAGATAGGAATGATTTTGTATGGTAACAACTTGGACGGAAGAGCTAGAGTTTAGTTACAAATGTTCAAAGTCAGTTACTTAAGTGAAGATGTTACTAAGCTCTTTAATAAGACTTGGGTGTCAGGAAAGGTAATTGCTAGAGATAAAAATTTAAGCATCATTAATTAATAGTTCATATATCTATCATTAGATTGGATGAGATCACCAAAAAAGTATAGATAGATGAGAGATCCCATGATCTCTTATGTTGTTAAATTACTATAGTTTCAGGTGTGCCTGGGGTGGAAAAATGTTGAGGTCACTATAATAGAACCTTTTTTAAGCTCTTACTGTGTCACAGATGTAGTTGGTTAAGATCTTTATTTCAATGTTGAAAAGAGTTGAGGGCCTAGCCAATAGAAATGAGTGAAGAATAACTTAAAGATCAAAATAAAATCCCAAATCCACTATATGTATTGGACATTGTTGCTTACTCACCAACATCCATTCCACCTCAACCAATTAACCTAAACTGACCATAATCTCCCCCACACCCCAGTAGAGTTTCGATAGTGGCCAGGCCCAGAACAATTTCAGTCAATGACAAGCAAGGAGACGCTTACCAAGGTCATCTGAAAATGAAGTTATGTAGACTCTTTTTTGTTGTTGTTATTTTGTTAATCCTTACCTGAGGATATTTTTCCCATTGGTTTTTACAGAAAGTGGAAGGGAGGGAGCGAGGGAGGAGAGAGAGAGAGGGAGAGAAACATCAATGTGAGAGAGACACATTGACTGGTTGCCTCCTGCACATGCCCCCACTTAGGCTGGGATCCAAGTATATGCTCTTGACCAGGAATTGAACCTGGGCCCTTTGGCCTGTGGGCCGATGCTCTAATCACTGAGCCAAACCAGCTAGGGCTGAAGTTAGACTCTTAAGAGAAAACTATGGGAAGGGAAACTAAGTTTTTTGTCTTTCCCACTGAAGGTAACAGAAAATTCATACTGACACTGTAGATGGAGTAGGTGAGACCTGGGTACTTGTTTATATCATTGAACTGTGAAATTAAGCAACACAGAAATCTTTCCTACTATGTGAGCTAATAGATATCCTTATTCTTCAAGTCAATTTCAGTTGTTTTTCCTGTTACTAGCTGTTGAAAGTATCCTAATGAATGCATCATGAATGCAAAATGAATTGTCTCTAGCTACTTTAAGACTACACATGATATGCATAACCCATGGACACAGACAATGGGGTGGTGAGGGCCTGAGGAATGGTGAGAGCGGGCTGGAAGAGGTTAATGGGGGAAAAATGAGGACCTATGTAATGCTTTCAACAATAAAAATTTTTTTAAAAGAAAAAAGAAAGAAAGAAAAGATTACAAATGAATGTTACAGAAAAATTTGGACTAATTGCATTATTCATAAAAGGCTATGATGGTCTGCCTAAGAGAACCGTTTTTTTTGTTTGACTTCAGATTATATTTCAAATATCAGTGAATTAGGTTGATTTCAATAGAAAAAACTCCATAAAAATTTTCTATTCTCTAGTCCAACAGTACAGTATAATGACAAGGGGCAAGAAGTGAAGGACAATGCTTCCAAATGAAATAGATAATAAAGACTCAAGAGTGGACAAAATTCAAAGACAATGATTGTCTGATTAGTTCAGGGCCCTATCAAACTCACTTTGTTCCTGGACTCCAAATATCTTCACAGTCTATGCCATTCATTTGACGTGTATGAGATTTCTCAGGATGATCACTTAGTAAGTTACATAATGTCTAATCACTGGGGTGTACTCCCGAAACTAATATAATATTGTACGTCAACTATAATTGAAAAATAAAAAAAATTTAAGAAAAAGAAATACTTTATAAATAGAATGTTCAGTTTTATTCTACCCAATTTTGCCTTACTCTTTTTGGTAATAAAATCAAAGATAATAAACAACATATTAAGTTTTTTTTTAGACTCGAACCATGGTACATTCATGAAGCTTTTATTTAATAGTTCATACAGTCGTGTGAGAACTGTCATGAGTACTTAACATTTAGAAACTATTTTGTTCCCTTAACAAGTAGCAGATAACTTTCTAACTGGTAAATGTAAAATTAAGTGCCAGAAACTAAAAAATAAGTGAAAACACCTTTCCTTCCCCCAGGACACTAACAACACAACATCTAATATATTCACGTGTATGATGCATGGACCTGTAAATTTAAAATTAGAGATAATATGATCAGGCAGTGTTACCTTCATCTCTTCTAACACAGATGCAACCAATTATCAATGTCCTCTTATATTTGCAGTTTTAGATTTTGCTGTGAGAGTCTCAGCTTGTCGTAACACTGAAAGGTTTAGAACTTGTCAGATGACAAGATAGCTAACTTAGGGGAAAAAGAGACAGCACATTAATTCCAATCGGTGGGTTGTCTTCCTGGTACATTTCAAAGTACATTTGATAAAGAGGCATTTTCTTTTACTCAGGCAATAAAATGTGCGTTGGGAAAGTTTTCAGAAAAAATTTTAAAATCTACTTTATTTAATTATATTTTATATTTAGTGTTAAAATTTTTTCAGATTTTTCTAAGGATGGAAAGGGTATACAGAACTCACTGGGATTGATGATGATGATGGTGATATTACTGAACACTTAGTATGTGTTAGGCATGTGATCTGCCTATTTACATTCATAACCTCACTTAATCTTTACAAAAATCTACTAAGGCATGTACTATCCTCAGCCTCATTTTAAAGATGAGGAATCTGTGCTATAAAGAGCTTAAGTAACTTGTTCAGTTCCTAAATGATGGAGGCGAAGTGGAGAACATTCTGTATCTCATTGGTTCCCATCGCTGTCAGTAAAGAGTCCATTTTCATTTGTTCTCAAGGTAACCATCACATGGACCATTTATAGCAGAATTTTTACTGAGTGAATGTTTTATTAAGGGAAGACATTGCTAGTCCTTTGCCATATACCTTGGATTATTTACTTCTCTCTTCTTACTTCCTGTCACTCTATAATACCAAACTATCTCCAGCAGGACTCTGGAACCCAGATACTACCTCTGGGGTCACTGTGGTGTTGCTCTTTTTATTCAAAACATCCTCCTCTGGAGCCCTGTTCTGCATCCCTGACTCATAGCACATGCTAATGGCTTCAGGTGGCAATGTTGCAACCTGCCTAGTTAATTAGCCCATAGCAGTGAGCGTTACTGTGGGCGGGAGAGAAAATAACTCTCAGGTGGGAGTGAAATCAAAATGCACACTGTACACTAAAGCAACAGGAAGAACTCAGAGTATAGCTGTGGAAGGCACCATTATTATTCCCTTAGAGACCTAAGTAGTGTAAAAAGCCTATTAAAATATCTTACTCTCATCATCTCATGACTGAGAGGTATTATGTCTTAATGTTAAAAACAAAAGGGAAAAAAACAAACGGAAAAAACCCTTCTATAATTTGTCAGCTATACATAGTGCAAAAATCTCTTTCCCAGTTTATAGCTTACTAGAGACCTGGTGCATGAATTCGTGGGGTCCCTCGGCCTGGCCTGTAGGATCGGGCTGAAACTGGCTCTCCGACATCCCCTGAGAGGTCCTGGATTTTGAGAGGATGCAGGCCAGGCCGAGGGACCCCACTGGTGCACGATTGGGGCCTGGGAGAGATGCCGGAGGTTGGCCAGTCGGGGAGGAACCGCTGGAGGGCTCCAGGGCATGTCTGGCCCATCTTGCTCAATCCCGATTGGCCAGACCCTAGCAGCAAGCTAACCTACCAGTCGAAACGTCTGCCCCCTGGTGGTCAGTGCATGTCATAGGGAGCGGTTGAGCAACTTTGGCATATAATTAGCATATTATGCTTTGATTGGTTGAACGGACAAATGGATGAACAGACACGCAGCATATTAGGCTTTCATTATATATCTTATCTTTTCACTTTGTTTATGTAGTCCTTTATTAAGCAAAGGTCACTAATTTTGATGTTGATAAGCATATCATCCTTTACTTTATGAAGTGTATATTTTGCATCTCATTTAAGAAAATCCCTCTGACCTAAAGCCACAAAGATATATATTTTTTACTAAATGCTTAAAGTTTTACTTTTAATTGTAGGTCTTTAATACATGTAGAGATTTTTTTGTTTATGGTCTGAAGTAGGAATCCAATTTCACATTTTTCTCTATGAATAACCAGTTGTCCTAATACTCCTGAACCCTAATACTCCAAAACTGATCAGTATTGACACCTCTGTCAATGTCAATAACCAAATATGTATGAATCTGTTCCTGGGGTATCTCTTCTCTTCCATTTTGTTTTTTCTTGTCACATTGTCTTAATTATTACAGTTTTGAAGTAAGTCTTAATATGGGTATATCTTGATATAATACAGTACTGTTATCTATAAAGTTTCTTGGGTTTTCTGTGTAGACAACCATAATATCTCATACTGCTAATACTCATTTATCATGCGAGGGTCTGTGATGTTGTCACTTAGCCAAGATCACATGATTTGAGAGAGGAGCAGCTCAGTTCAAGACAAGATCTGTAGTACTTTAGAGCCTGTGTTCTTTAACCATTCAATTATGTTGCCTCTTCATTACCCCAGTTTCAGTTTTTTTGTTTGATTTTTTTTGTTCTTTTTCAATCCTTACATTTTTTATTCATTTTGTAGTTTTTTTCTTTTTTAATTCCTATATATTTCTTCCTGCAATAGCTAAGACTGCTAGCAGTAGCTTTTGACTTGCATTAAAATATTAAATAAAAGCAATATAGTAGACATTTTTTTATTTGTTCTTGGTTTAAAAGCAATGTCTCTACATTTCTACCATCAGATATACTAATTGCTGTAGATTAATATATATACTCTTTGCTAGTTTAAGAAACTCCCTTCAATGTAAACATTGATAAAGCAATTTATCATTAATGGAAACTAATTTTTTCTAGTGCTTTCTTTTCTGCATATACTTAGATTTTCCCCCTCTCCAAACTATTATTATGATGGACATGCTGGATAATAGTAAAAGATTTAAGCCTCAGTTTTTCTCATTTATACACTGCAGAAAATAATCTTTACTTAGTAAGTTTTGATAAGGATTAAATTAGATCTATGAAGAATTGCCAGGCAGGCACAAATAAAGGCCATGCTCTTCAAATCTTCTTTTTGCTGTACCAGATTTCACTCTTCACTCTGGCTTTGTGCCCTAGGACTGCATTTTTGGTTGATGGCATCCTTGCTTCTGTCTGTAGTAAAGTTCAGCCAATAGTAGATGGCAGCAAGCTATTGAAGAACCGGGGGGGAGGGGGAGGTTGGAGTATTGATTTTCCCAGCCATCTCCTTGGCAGGTAGCACCAGATTGTTTGCATCCCTCCACTGAAGAGCTCAGTTCCTATTATGTGGCCCTTCCAGACAGCTGCCAGGTCCAGATGCTGCTAGGAATGGATAGGTTTTAAATATATTTTTATTGATTTTCTAGAGGAAGAGGGAAAGGGAGAGAGATAGAAACATCAATGATGAGAGAGAATTATTGATCAGCTACCTCCTGCAAGCCCCCTACTGGGGATCAAGCCTGCAACTAGGCATGTGTCCTGGCCAGGAATCAACAGTGATCTTCTGGTTCATAGGTGGACACTCAATCACTAAGCCACACCGGCCATGCTGGATATGGATGGGTTTTATTTATTTATTTATAATTATTATTTTTTAATATTTTTATTGATTTCAGAGAAGAAGGGAGAGGGATAGAGAGATAGAAATGATGAGAGAGAATCATTAATTGGCTGTGTCCTGCACGCCCCCTACGGGGGAGGGGAGATCGAGCCCGCAACCAGGCATGTGCCCTTGGCCAGAATAGAACCTGAGACCCTTTAGTCCACAGGCCGACGCTCTATCCACTGAGCCAAACCAGCTAGGGCTGGATGGGTTTTAAATCAGGTATTTCTGTTCAGGGGAACATGTATTCATTGTTCTGCGTTATTTAAATGATTGGATTAATCATTATGCTCTCAGATGGTATCCAAACCGTTTTTTCTATTATCACCTATTTGGACTATTTGCAGCTTTCAAGTAGAGCCTAGCACAGTGCTTTGAAGCATTATAAAGGCTCTTTTCTGAGAGGAAAAATGAAGGGGGGTGAGAAAAGGGTTTTAGGAGTAGAAATTTAAACCATTTAAATAATTTCCAAGTTCACTGTGCTCTGCAAACCCAATATTACCTCCAATCTGTGATATTCTAATGGAAATTATAGAGAACATAAATCAGATATAAAAAGCAGACGTGGGAAGTTATTTAGCATATCAAAACAACCACATTTACTCTAAATTTTCTGTTGGGTGTGCTGACAGTCTTTCTCATTTTGGCATGTCTTCAATAATTTTGTAAAAGGTCATAGACTGACATAATGGGCCCAGTAGAGGTTAAATAAAACCTGAAAAATTGTTCAATAATCATCCTACTTTGTAGAAAACTGTAGCAATCCTTCCTTTGATAATATTCCTGCTTATAGTATATTTTGAATTATCCCGGGATAGAAAGGAATTTCAGGTGGCTTTTAAAATCCAAGGTACTAGAGGTGACAGTATTCTAGCTCTTTTCCGAGGTTAAACAAATACCTATGAAAAAGGATCATTGAAAACAATAATTCGATGACCCATCTCTTCCTCAGTGTTTAACATTCTGTAGTTCATCCGTACCAGTATGACATAGAGTCCCATCTAAAGAACAAGGTAATATGATATTGCTGAATTTAGTTACTTGTAAAAATATTCAAGTTATGTAATTTCAAAATAGACCTAAATGTAATTTCACATTATTGAACCTCTGAATAGACCATTTTCCTCACCAGTAATGTTAAAGGATATTGACTTGTATTTAGCAAAGTTTATAGAAGCTTTAATAATTACGGTATCCTATCTAATAAAAGACAAAAAGGGTAATTGACCATACCTTCGCTATGCTTCCCATTGGCTAATCAGGGCAATATGCAAATTAACCGCCAACCATACCCGAAGCCAGCCGAGAAGCGAGGCCTCACGGCCCGGGGATCAGCGAAGCCGGGAGGCCTCACGCCCTGGGATCAGTGGAGCCGCGAGGCCTCACGCCCCCAGGATAGGCGGAGCTGAGAGGCCTCACGCCCCCGGGATCAGCGGAGCAGCGAAGCCTGACGGCTGGGGTGGGGGGCTCTGGCCGGAGCCCAGCCAGAGCGAAGGCCTGGGTCCCGGGTGCCAGAGGAAAACTGGTACCAGCAGCCAAGGGAAGGGAAGGCCTATTGCATGAATCTCTTCATGCAACAGGCCTCTAGTATGAAAATAAACCAAATAGAAAAAGAATGTAGAGATTCTCTGGATTGGCTCATTTCACTAGTAAATCCACCCCAATACCATTCTGCTGTGCCTTCCTGTGCTGCAAAACCAGCCATTGCATTTATCACATTCCCCAGTCTCTCTGAAGGCAGAGTTCCAGTTGTAACTCAAGCTCCGCCACTCAGAGAGGCTCTACCACTGTGTATGTGACGGCAAAGACAGGCTCTGGGCGCCCGTTTTGCCCACGGAGATCATGGCAGCAGGTGTGTCAGCAGCTGGGACAGCGACTTTCTGATTTGGCAGCTTCCTGTTGTGGAAGAAGCAGCCGCCCCTGGAAGCTCACCCCATTCTGCAGCCGTCTCCACAATTCCCTGCGCTGCCTCTGTCCCTTGGAATGCCTTACAGTAGTGGAGTGGGCTCTGTTGCCCACTTAAAAACCCTACCTAAGGCAGTTCGATGTAAGATATCATTGCGTTCTCAGTAGAGCTGAATTTGATAATAACAGGAAAAGAACGTGACCTTTGAAATACACATTTAAATACGGCTGATTTACTTCGTTTGCACCAGACAGTGTGCAAAGTGCTTGGAATACAGCCTCCTGAGAATTCCCCTGTGAGTTTGTAAATGTGCATGTAGGGAACATGATGGCCAGGGAGGGGCAAGGAGAGGTTGACAGGTAAAAACAACCAAACATTAAACATATAAAGCTTGCCATGCTTAAAAGCCTGACACTATTTGAAATCAGAGAATTTAGGAAGGGAGAAAAGAGGAGACAAAAAAGAAGAAAGGAAAGAATAATGATTTCTGACGCTTCATATTATTTGACCTGCATGATGTACAAACATTATCTTCTTTAAAATGTCATTACAATATACCAAACGTGTTGCCAATATTGATCCCATTTAGAGGTGAGAAAATAGACGATCGATGTCTGGGATTTAAACCCACGTCCATCATGCAGCTGATGTGGCTCAGTGGTTGAGTGTCAACCTATGAACCAGGAGTGAACCTGTCAGGGCACATGCACAGTCTCCAGTAGGGGGCATGCAGGAAGCAGCCCATCAATGTTTCTCTCTTATCATTGATGTTTCTATCTATGCCTCTCTCTTCCTCTCTTTGAAACCAATAAAAATATGTTTAAAAACAACAAAAGCACATCCATCTATCCCCAGACCCTACACTGTTTTTAACTTAGTCTAGTGCGATGGGAGTGGGGAGAGATTTAGTAGTATTTCTGGTTACCTTTGCAAAGTTGAGTTGAATACCCAATCTCTAGTATGAGACTTAGAACTGTGAGCACATTTTCCCCTTGGACTTTAATTAGAGCTTTACTGGGGTTTTTTCTGCTACATAAATTCAAAATTTTATACTTTGGACACCTACTGGATATATTCCAAATGAGGACTTCAATGTTTCCAGATATTTTTTTTCTCACTCCTGAACATTTTGCTGATTTGGCCTGCTAGTTTCTATAAATAACTCTGTGGATGGGGAAGTGTAAAATCAGGAGCAGCAAGGCTGCTCGAATGAACTGTGCATTCATGACAATACGTAATTCCCTTGGAGATTTTAAGCCAAACAACCATGTAAAAGAATAATCTTTTTCAGGACATGCTGCATTGCCAATAGAGTTTATTTATTTTGACAACTGCTTCTAATTACTAATAAACACATTACATGGGTACGAAAAATGCTTAATACTATGAGACTTCATTGCTATTTCAGATCAAGTGAGAGGTATGTGTATGTATTTACCAGGCATTTGTGTGTGTGTCTGCGTGTGTGAGTGAGCATGTGCGTAACTGTGTGTATGTGTATTGCAAGGATTCATTCAAACAAGGTTGAAATTTAGCTGTAAAGAGAGATTAAATCCCATGTGTAATGTGAAAAGATTCTTCAGTTAGTGAATATTGTCATTCTCAGCTCTGAAACAAACCATGGCTCATTTTATTTTAGGTTAAATTATGTACTAATGCTACACTAAAGCTAACCAATGTCAATCGTTGGTGGGGGACCTATTCTATGTTAATCTAGTGCCCCCTTGTGTAATAGTTTTTAATAACAAAGTTTGGGAGTCGGTATTTACACACTATGTTTTGGCTTCTAATTCTAAAGGAATATAGTCAGTGGACAGTGGCACTATTTTATCTTCTTTGTGGCTTTTTTATGGCATTTCCAAAGTCAAACATAATAAAAATTATAAAAATGGAGGGTACAGGACTTTTTTAAAAAGAAAATCAAATTCATGATCAGGAAGCAAAGGAAAAAATTTTGTAAAACAGGACAATTAGTTCTCATAGATTCTTGAAATTGTATGGCAATTTCATGGAGAAAACGTGGCCATCTAATGAGAGTGGAATGTGGTTGGCCCGTGTTTCTCCTGTGTGAATGCTGCTGTCACCTCGCGGGGCTGGCACAGGCTAAAGGCATTGTTAGTGCTTCATACAAAGCATCATTTGACAATTTTTTAAAAATGTGGTAAAAAAGCACATCACATAAAATCCACATTCTTAGCCATTTTCAAGTGCGCAATACAGTAGTGCTAACTACATGCGCATGTATGAAACAGATCTCTGGAACTTTCTCATCTTGCAAAACTGAAACCCTATAACCACTGCACTACTCTCCTTTTCCCCTTCCTGGCCAATTTTCCTTTTTCAGGAAATCTCATTTGAGAAGGTAGAAGCAGCACTGCTCTAATCAAAGGCAGGGCACGTGGTGCCCTGTCCACGGGGCCCTGCTCTGGATAGACACTCAGCCTTGTGTCGTCTGTGAACGCAGAGGCTTCTCAGGACCAGGGTTTGATAGTACAGTCAGAAACTTTGTTCTTCCCCACTATTAAGGGTTAAATTGTGTCCTCCCTCCCAACCCTCAAATTCCTATGCTGAGGTCCTACCCCCAGTACCTCAGCATGTGGCCTTCTTTGGAGATAGGATCCTTACAGAGAAATCAGGTTAAATGAGGCCATTAGGAAATTTGTGAAGACAAAGGCAGAGATGGGAGTAATGCTTCTGTAGGCTAGGGATCCCCAAAGAATGCCGGTCAACAACCAGAAGCCAGGAGAGAGGCCTGGAACACGCTCTCTCACAGTCCTCAGAAAGAACCAACCCTGGTGATTCATCTTGGACTTCTAGCCTCCAGAACTGTGAGAAGATAAAAGTCTGTTGTTTAAACTCCCTAGCAAACGAATTCCCTCCACATTTGCCATCAGTGGCACTGTGCGTTGTTATTGCACAGCCAACACAGACTCAAGGTTTAGGCTGAGTAATTAAAAATCCAGCGAGCCTAATATATGGTGATGGAAGATGATTGGACTTTGGGTGGTGGGCACACAGTGCAATATACAGATCTTGTATCATAGAAATATACATTTGAAATCTATATGATCCAATTAACCAACGTCACCCCAATAAATTTAATTTAAAAAAATCTGGAGATAGGACAACTTTGTAATATAATGCAATTAAATATTCTATTATAGGACATAATTAACTCAGTGAAAATGTGTTTTCTAATTTCCCATGAAGGGGTTCAGAATATGCCCCTCCAAAATATGCCTTTTTGATGTAAGGATTATCTTGAGCTGCTTATTTTAAAAAAAGAGTAAACTCAGGAGAAGCTCTGAAAACTGAGTAGAAGTTACCCTTTTGTAACATTAACAGTAGTCCCCCCTTATCCATAGGGGTACATTCCATGACCCCCAGTGGGTGCCTAAAACCACAGATAGTAGTAAACCCTATATATATATATTGTTTTTTCCTATATAAACACTTAATATAAAGTTTAATTTGTAAGTTGTGCACAATAAGAGATTAATAACAACAATAATAAAATAGAATAGTTATAACAATATACTTTGATAAAAGTTTTGTGAATGGCTTTGGGACCATTATTAAGTAAAATAAGGGTTCCATGAACACAATACTGCAACAGTGGACCTGATAATGTAGGTGGCTATGTGACTGATGGCATGAAAAAGCTGGACAAAGGGATGAACCATGTCTTGAGCAGGAGGGAGTGAGAAGGCATGAGATGTTATCACACTACTCAGAAAATCACATTTAAAACTTATAAATTGTTTATTTATGGAATTTTTCATTTAATATTTTTGGGCCATGGTTCACCACAGGTGCCTAAAGCCATGGAAAGTGAAATTGTGGATGAGGAGAAATTACTGTATAAGGAAAATCTCCATTTTAAAAAATTATTTTCAATTACAGTTGACACTCAATATTATTTTATATTAGTTTCAGGTGTATAGCATAGTGCAGGGGTGGGCAAACTTTTTGACTCGAGGGCCACAATGGGTTCTTAAACTGGACCAGAGGACCGGAAAAAAAGCATGGATGGAGTGTTTGTGTGAACTAATATAAATTCAAAGTAAACATCATTACATAGCCATGGAAAGTGAAATTGTGGATGAGGAGAAACTACTTTATTCATTTCAAACGGGCCGGATCCGGCCCACGGGCCGTAGTTTGCCCATGGCTGGCATAGTGGTTAGAAAATTATGTAATTTATCAAGCGATCCCCTGATACTTATATCTAGCTGGCACCATACACAGTTATTACAATGTCATTGACTATATATCCTATGCTGTACTTCACATCTCTGTGACTATTCAGTAACTACCAATTTGTATTTCTTAATTCCTTCACCTTTTTCACCCAGCCCCCCAAATGCCTTCCATCTGGCAACCCTCAGTTTGTTCTCTGTATCCATGAGTCTGTTTCAAATTTGTATTTTTTTTGTTTATTTTGTTCTTTAGATTCCACATATAAGTGAAATCACATGGTATTTGTCTTTCTCATTCTGACTTATATCACTTAGCATAATGCCCTCTAGGTCCATCCTGTCACAAATTGTGGGGCAGCATGGGACTTGGTTGGAAAGTCTGTAAGGAGGATTCTCTGAAATGTCGGGGGCCTCTAGGGGGACCTTGCGGAAGGTGGCAGCCCCTGCCTTGACTTTTCCAAACAAGTCTGAGCCCCCTGGTGTTTTGCTGGAATCTCTATGTTTAGTCTTTAGATCCAACCTTGTAGAAGCATATACTTTCTCAAGGATACTTACCTTGCTGATTGTATCTAGTTCAAGTGGTTATTACAATAAAAGCCTAAGGAGAGCCCTAACTGGTTTGGTTCAGTGGATAGAGCGTCGGCCTGCGGACTGAAAGGTCCCAGGTTCGATTCCGGTCAAGGGCATGTACCTAGGTTGCGTGCACATCCCCAGTAGGGGGTGTGCAGGAGGCAGCTGGTCGATGTTTCTCTCTCATCGATGTTTCTAACTCTCTATCCCTCTCCCTTTCTCTCTGTAAAAAATCAATAAAATATATTTTTTAAAAAAAGCCTAAGGAGGCAGGCAATCGGGGCTGTTTGGTGTGTCCTGCCAAACAGCCCCTTAGCCTTCTCTTTCACAGAATCGTGTGTCAGAGTAATCCATTCATCCATTGCTCAGGGTCTGCTGGTCAGTCCCTGCAACAAATGATAAGATTTCATTCCTTCTTATGGCCCACTAATATTCCATTGTGTAGATGTACCACATCTTCTTTATCTGCTCATCTATTGATGGGCACTTGGGTTGCTTCCATACTTTGGCTATTTGTAAATAATGTTGAAATGAACATAGGGGTGCATATCTTTCCTTATCAGTGTTTTGATATATATATATTTACAGAGGTGGACAAAAGTAGGTCTACATTTATAATACAAATAAATAATACAATAATTAATAAATAATAGAAGAAAAAACTCTGTTTTGCATACTCATACTGTAAATCTACTTTTGCCAACCCTATATATCCAGAAGGGGAATTGCTGGGTCATAAGGTGGTGCTATTTTTAATTTATTGAGGAATCTTCATACTGTTTCCATAGTGGCAACACAAATTTGCAATCCCACCAACAGTGCACTAGGGTTCCCTTTTCTCCACATCCTCACCAACACTTGTTGTTTGTTGATTTATTGATAATAGCCATTCTTGCAGATGTGAGATGATATCTCATTGTGGTTTTAATTTAAATTTTATTTTTAGTGACATGGAGCATCTTTTCATGTCTATTAGCTATCTATATGTTCTCTTTGGAGAAGTGTCTTTTGAGGTCCTTTGCCCAGTTTTAAATTGGATTGTTTGGGTTTTTTTGGTGTTGAGTGGTCTGACTTTTTTATAATTTTGGATATAAACCTCTTATTGGATGGGTCATTGGCGAATGTGTTCTGTCATTATATTGACAGGTTGTTTTTTCACCCTTGCCAGTATTCTCAGTGGTGAGAGCATTAGCCTGAGCACTGAGCACTGAAGGGTCGCTGGTTTGATTACTGGTCAAGGGCAGGTATCTGGGTTGCAGGTTCAAGTGTAGGCCACAGGCATGTGTGGGAGGCATCCAATTGATGTGGCTCTCGTCGATGTTTTTTTCTCTCTTTCTCCCCCTCCCTCTTTCATTTCCACTCTCTCTAAAAAAATCAATGGGGCCCTACCCATTTGGCTCAGTGAAGGGTCCTGGGTTCGATTCCAGTCAAGGGCACATGCCTGGGTTGTGGGCTTGATTCCCAGTAGGGGGTGGGCAGAAGGCAGCTGATCAATGATTCTTTCTCATCATTGATGTTTCTATCTCTCTCTCTCTCTCTCCCTCTTCCTCTCTGAAATCAATAAAAATTGATTCATCAGGGTGGAGCTGGTGGAGTTCGCCAAGCTAATGCAGATTCAGGTTTGCTGTGTGGGGGAGCGTGCAACACAGGGATAATGGCAGCCATCCCTTCAACTCTCACTCTGAAGCCACACAACTCACTTTCTCTCTATCTGATTCTGGCACCACCCCCAACCCAGCTTGACTGGAATTCCTTGAAAGTTTTTAAAGAAAGATTGTGACACCAGCCCAGGCAGGTCAAGGCGGAAAGAGCCTCCGGCTGAGCAGAAGTTGGGTAGGGTGGGGTCTCAGGGAGTCATTAGGGTGGAGCTGGTGGAGTTCACCAGGCTAATGCAGAGTCAGATTTGATCGTTTGGGGGGAGGGCTCAACGCAGGGACAATAACAGTCTGCCTCCAGCTCTTGCCCCAAAGCCTCACAGCTCACTTTCTCCCTGTATGTTTCTGGTGCTTCTGCCCAGCCACTTTCTCTCTGCTGGAGCCAAGGTGAGTGTGAGTGAATTTGTGCACTGGCACTTTAAGAGGGTGCTTGGGTTTCCAAAAGCCTTTGGACCACCCTGATAGATGAAATTTATGCTGATTTTTCACAGCCAGATGTTATATGGGCTCCTCTCCCCTGCCCTGGTGTTCTAGACTGGGGAGTTTATCATTGGGCTGAGTGCTCAGGGAGGGCATTTTTAATGCGCATAGCCCTCAAGCTCCACAAGTGGCCGCAGGGCCAGCCCATTTCGCATCTCTGTTCCTCCTATCAGCCTCAACGTGGTTTTTTCTTTATATTCTTAACTAGGGGCCCAGTGCATGAATTCATGCACCTTGAAAGAACTGTGGGCCATGAGGCTGCAGTGGGCATGGGGGCAGGTCTCGGCCCATCCTCCATGCCCCCGCCCAGCCCCTCCCGCCTCAGCCTCCGGTCCCCTCTCTGCCGGCAGCCCCACTCCAACACACTGATGAGCCAAGGGTTTTTCCCAGGGTCATGTCTCTTGACGCCAAAAAATAGCTCCGCAAGGCCTAGCTCATTTGGCTCAGTGGATAGAGCATCGGCCTGTGGACTGAAGAGTCCCAAGTTTGATTCCGGTCAAGGGCACATGCCGGGATTTCGGGCTTGGTCCCCAGTGGGGGGCGTACTGGAGGCAGCCAATCAATGATTCTCTCTCTCAGTGATGCTTCTATCTCTCTCTCCCTCCCCCTTCCTCTCTGAAATCAATAAAAATGTATTAAGAGAAAAAAAAAGAATAAGCTCCAAGGACCAGAAGATTTACTAGTCAGCAAAAGTGTGGAAAATTTATTACAAGCAGATTCAGACTCCCCAGCGGGGCAGGGACCCAAATAATGGGCTGCCCTCTAAAGCCTTGTAGTCCCAGGATACATATTTTCTATAAGCCTGCTCTATATCTATTCATGTCATCACCTGATTGATTCCCTCATTGGTCTTGCCCAGCGTCGGACCTGAACTTTCCCTGTTTCTATGTGTCCTTTCTCTGTTCCTATGCTGAACTTTCTGTTTCTATGTGCCAGTACACCTTATTTGTGCAGGCCCATCCTTGGTTTCCCATGCCTCCCGCTTTGAGTCCAGAAACATTTTATTATTTCTGCTTGGTTGGTTCCTGTGGTTAGGCTGGCTCAAACTGCCATGTCTGCCCTGCCTATGTTCCACCTGCCTTTGTTTTCCACTGGACCCCAGCCCTATCTGCCTGCGTTTCAAGTTAACCCTCTCAAAAGCATTTCCCTATATAACTAAAATAACATTTTCTCAGTTAAAAATATTGTTTTAAATTTTTTGTATTACCTAATAACTAGCCCACATTTGAATGTCTTTAAATGTCCCTCAAATCACATATAATTACAAAACAGGACCCAATCTGGGATCGCCCATTTCAGCCGATTGCTAGTTCTTTCAGTTCCTCTCAGTCTGCTCAGTCACATTCTAACGGCACTGTCCTGCTGAAGAGACTGGCCCACATGATTTATCTGACTATTGTCTGTGGCATCATTTACCTTTTCCCTGTAAGTTGGAAATTAGATATAAAGGCTTGATTAGATTTTAACTTTTTGGCTACAATATATCCTAGATGACATGCGTTTACTTCATATTGCATCTCTTCGGAGGACTCATGATATCTGGTTATCCACCAGTGGGATGCTGGGAGAGACTACGGGGGGTGAGCATAATGTCTTAATTCCTCCATTACTGTTATTGTAGCCCCATATAGGTGTCCAGTTCCCCGCCAATCGTTCTTCTAAGGGGTCAACACCAGTTCCTTGCCTGAATCAATGATTGGATTGTTTCAGAATTATTACTTTTTAATTTTATAACTTACTATATGTTGATTGGGGCATTCCTCATTAGCTGGGGCTACCTAGTTACCCTTGTAAGGGAGGAAAAATAATTTTACCTCTACCCCTTTAGATTCTTAACAGAGACCTCCCTGTAATAAAAAGACAGAGAAAAATCACAGAAGTATACATGTTAGCCATCTAGGAAAACTAGTAACCTTCTAAATCTCCCAAGCCACCACCTTAAAAACTATGTCCAGCTAAAGACAGAGAAGATGTGAAGGGGTGGGGGAAGCCAGTGATGGGAGGTTATCAGGCAAAGTGCAGTAAACAGGGTAGATTTAAATAGTTGCCTTCTCCACTGGTAGAATTAGCTGTCTTCCTCTTCCTGGTGCAGGAATCAATGTGATAACCATACTCCCTTGCTTTTGTACATAATATCTTGACAATCTCTCCACAACAGTGTATCCCTACCTTTTTCTAACTTCATATATTGAGTTCCCCAATTCAGCATCTTTTTAAAATATATATATATTTATTGATTTCAGAGAGGAAGGGAGGGAGAGATGGAAACATCATTGATCAGCTGCCTCCTGCATGTCCCACACTGGGGATTGAGCCCACATCCCGGGCATGTGCCTTGACCGGGAATTGAACCGTGACCTCCTTCAAGCATGTCAAACTCGCGGTCAGCAGGCTGCGAGTTTGACATGCTTGTCCTAGTTCATAGGTCAATGCTCAACCACTGAACCATGCTGGCTGGGTTAATCCAGCATCTTTTGAATAGTCTCACTCTGTTAGGGACTGTGTAGTCTCACAAGGATGGATAAAGCCAAGAAAAATGGATTTTCATGTCCTGCCCCCACTTGCAAAATGGTAGCAACAGGGCAAGCAGTAGCATCTGGTGCTCTGTGGGCAGCAGTCATGGTGATGAATCCCTGGCAGGCCCCCTCGAGAGTGATGTTTGGAACCTTGTTCCCAGAAAGCCTTGAGTCTGGTTTTCCAGCCCACCCAACGTTTCTCTGGGATCCTTTAAATAAATGCCTTTTTTGTGCTACATTGGCCAGAGTGTGCTTTTCTTGCTTACAACTAGAAACTCTGACCTAAATATTCTTTATGAAAAAATAATTATTAAACAATGCTAAATATAGAGAGTGAGAAAAAGGAGTGTACCATCTGTCCTTACTTCTTTTGTAATAAATTATCTTTGACCCACTCTCTCTTAACTTGTCCTCAATATTTCTTTTATCCTCATTTTCTTTTTTTGCTTAAAAAGGTTAAAAAAAAGAAGAAGAAAGCAGCCAAATTTTGAATTCTGTATTTTTCTTTCTCCCTGTGCTCCAGAATTATAATTTGAGATATTAAACTGAAGTTTAGCCCTCTGCCCAGCGCCAGCATCCATTACCCTTCTCCTCTTTTTCTGTTAATACTCACCCAAGGATTTTTTTTTCCCTTTTTTCTCTAGGGAGAGTAGAAGAAAGAGGGAAAGACAGCGAGAAACATCGATGTGAGAGAAACATTCAATTCGTTGCCTCCTGTACGAGCCCCAACCAGGGCCCCCGGCCAGGGAGGTGCCTGCAACCAAGGTATGTGCCCTTGATCAGAATTGAACCTGGGACCCTTTGGTCTGCAAGCCGATGCTCTATCCACTGAGCCAAACTGGCTAGGGCCCCTTCTTCGCATGCTCCAGCAGCAAAGATTGCTCTGTGCATGACTGCATTCAAGCTAAGAATGGTGCAGAGAGGAGAGTTAAATTGTTGACTTTGATTCCTACAGAGATTCTTATAAATTTCCCTCAGTTGTGAAGATGTTAATCTTCAAAACTTTATTTTCTTCTTCTTTTTTTAATATTGATTTCAGAGATGAAAGAAGAGGGAGAGAGAGTTAGAAACATCAATGATGGGAGAGAATCGTTGATCAGCTGCCTCCTGCACGCCCACTACTGGGGATCAAGCCACAACCCGGGCATGTGCCCTTGACCAGACTCAAACCCTGGGACCCTTCAGTCTGCAGGCTGATGCTCTATTCACTGAGCCAAGCCGGCTAGGGCAAAACTTGGTTTTTAATTTCAAAAGCCAGATATTCGAGGCTCCCAAGAAATTTGGTTAGTTGGAATTTAGAAGTCCAAAAATATATCTTTGATTATGTAGGGGTAGAAAAACGTCCCATTTTTCCCTTCTAGGTTCTTTGGCCGGTCTAATGATCAAATTGACGTAGGACAGATTAAGAGGAGAAAAACTAATTTAATCACATGTATACAGCAGCCTCACAATGACATGAGACTCCAACGCAGGCAGATAATTGAAGCTCACCTGTCACTCTGAGCTGAGGAGAAGGGGGTCGGTCTGGGCTTCAGGGGGAGGAAGACAATGCACAGGAAGATGAGAAGAGCTAATGTTTGGTAAACAGTTATTTGCCTGCCATACAGATAAGTCTTTCTGATTTAAAAAGTTATTTCTAAAAGGGGGACATCTGTCATAGTGTCAATAAAAACAAAGAAAATAATTTAAAAATAAAAAGTTGTTTCTGGCATAGCTCTCTTGCTGGTACAGCCGCACACCCCCCCCCCCCCACACACACACACACACACAATCTAAATTATTTTAGGCAGTTAAGGGGGGAGGGTCTGCTGGGTCTTAATTGCCTTCAGCTCAAAGTAATCCACATGCCAAAGTGGCACATTTCGGGGTGATGTATTCTGCTCCCCCTAAAATATCAAGGGCAAAACTAGGAGAACTCACACCCTCATGTTTATGCTAAAACATCGAGCTGAGAGGAGTGAGGGGTGTCATAAGGAGGGGCTTGGGTTTGTCTCCCACTCGGGAAGGAGCTGTGGCTGGGAGGCTGAGTGCACCAGGGGAACCTTGAGTGGTTCAGGGAATAGGAGAGAGCTTTGTGGATCTGGCTGCCCAAGAGCAGAGGGGAGGGCAGGGGCAGTCAACAAGGAACTGTAGGAACAATTAGCATCCGCAGCAAGTGTCCACAGAGAAGTGACCACATGACAGACCCTTGCCTGCCCCTGTCCTTGTTATGTATCGCTTAACTCACTGCCTGGAATGTGGGAACTAAGCAATAATGTTGCTCCTGCTGTTATCACCGTTATAGGCAGGAGCACTCCTCAGACACTGCTGAAATCAAGCACTTGCCCAATTACCACTGAAAAGAGGGACTGGCTAACTCCCAAGAGAACATCCGTGCACAGAAGGGCTGGGCACACTGAGACCTCCTGGGAGGGTTAGAGTTGGGGATGCAGTGGGACGTTGGATTCTGGGAAGCTGGGAGCCTTACACCTCGCTGGTGACTCCACTGCCTCTGAGGTTGAAGGAGCTGCAATCAGGCGCATAGATTCAGGAAAAGGGAGTAGGAACAGGGGTGCTCTGAGCCCTGTGGCCAAGAGAGAAGACTTGGATATTCAGGCATCGTGGAACCCTCAGAGACAGGCCTGGGTAAAGCACAACGTGACCTAGACGAGGCCGGTAACCAGGGACTCAATGTCCTCCTCTTTCTCTGTGCTCTGCTCTAGCAGAGGTCTTGGATGCGTTCCATGACTCCTCCGCTTCTGCCTCCCCCTCCCCCTGAGTCTCATTACTTGTTTTTCATCTCTTGATTCCTCCCCACGTGTCTGTAAGGCTCAGGCTGCTTGTTGTGGTTAACATACAAGTTTATTTTTTAAAAGTGGGTGGGGATTTGTACTCTTTTCCTCAAAATAGAGTGTAAACTCCGTTGAGACAAGGCGTCCACCATCTACAAGATGCCTTCTATTGAGTACTATGCAAACAGGGGAGTATTTTCAAACGTAAACGGACTGACATCAATGCTGATGACAGCGCTCCTGGCTCTGCCCTCAGCGTCACGGCTGAAAATGTCAAACAGCACTAGATGTTCCAAATGTGTTTGTTTTTCTTTCCCAAGAGGACTAGCTTGCATTTTCCTAAGCAATGTCACCTCACCGAACCACAGCCTTGTCTAATACATGTCTGGTACCTGAGGTCATAGAAGCTGAAGCTGATAACCTTTCGACAAACCAGGATTTCTGGCTTTCCCTGTTGACTCGAAGTATTGGGAGTGTTTGTTCATGTTTTCTTAGCTTTTTTCCACATTTCATTTTACTGAAACCTTTGCAATGATTGGCAAGTTAATGAGGCTTAATATGACCCTCTATGTAAAACACTGATCGCAGCTTTGACACCAAACAAGCTCTCCCAGTGCAAGCTCTGGTCATGACTTGATCTTCAGAGAAGTCATCGTCTTCATCCTCTCATGTAACCACATTGTATGAGAGCGCAGTGTCTGAGTTGTTGAACATGCCCCAACTATTTCCCCTGCATTTTCTACGTTCTCAAGTGGTCCCGTATATTAACACAGGAAGAACTACGTGAAAAGAAACTGCATTCTCTGTTCCGTATTCATGGCCTCCATTACCCAGAAAGGACTGGCCCAGTTTCCTGTTTCCTCGGGGACGTTCTGCATAGCCACATTCAGTATGACTGTTGGTGATCATGGCCAAGGATATTTTATTCAGCCAAATCTAGACATCCACACAATCTTAAAACTTGGTCAAGGAAGCTGAAGGCCCTCTTGGAAAATTGATTTGCAAGAAATTTACTGTCTGTTTGAGTAGTATGCTCATTCCAAGATATATCTCTAAGCTCCCTATGATGAGACTCATGTCTGTAAAATGGATAGGGGACAATTTCCCATGTTGAACATGCTTCTCCTTCGGCCAAGGAGGTAGTGTTACTCTTCCTACCAGGGAGCTTTAAATGAGGACCAGCAATGCCAGCGTGTGCCTCATCTAGAGGTTCTCAAATTTTCATCCATGTGAAAATCACTTGGGAAGTATGAGCAAAGTCAGAATCCAGGGCCTCTCCACTCCCAGGTCCTCCCGTACACACGGATTCTAATTCACTAGGTCATGGAGGGGGCCTCCGGAATCTGCCTTTTTCCTGTAACTAGTGCACCAGGTGACTCGTTGGCAGGTGGTGCACAGACCACAATCTGAGCAATGCTGGTAAAGTCCATTCACAGTCTCTCATTCAATGAGCATTGACTGAGTGCACAGGACAGAATTGAGCATCCTGAACAAAAACTGTGCGTTAGTCTATTAGAAGAATACAAAACACAGATAAAATAGATTTCAAAGCATGTTCCCATCCTCTCCATGTGAGAAAGGCAGAGTAGCAATTAGTATTTCCATTGCACACACAAAAAAGAACTTAAGTAATTGCCCCAGGTTTCTATGGCTACTAGATGACTGATGTGGCTAATATCCAGAATTTTTGACATCTGGGGCTAGAAGGAGGGAAGCTATAATGATAGGTATGCCAACCCCCCTGAAAGACAAGGGCAGGAAGCTGTACTTACACGAATATGCATTGCTATGTTTATCATAGGGAAGAATTGGAAATAAGCTAAATGTTTACCAATAGGGGCCTGGCTTTGGAAAAAACAACAATCATGTATTTATATGATGGAATCTCTTGTACTCCTTCAAAAGGAAAAGGAAGATCTTTGTTAACATAGAAAAAGATTTCCTTTTATGGAGAAAATTATGCATGAGTTGAAAACTCTGAAAGGCCATTTGCTGACTGACAGGGAGAGAGAGAGAGAGAGAGAGAGAGAATGCTATAAGAGGTACAGATTCCAGCTACATTTCTTGGCATCCTGGTGGAACACACCAATCAGTGGTGACTTCACTGGACCCTCTGGGGAACAGAGCATTGAGGTGATAGCCATTGGCTGGGCTTTTCTCCTTAGAATCACAACTCTGTTCTTAACTGTAAGTATAATATTTTATTTCTATAATATAACAGTATAATATTAATGTATGTATCCCACACAATAATAGAAAAAAGTATTAGTTTATGAGCCAAATATTATAAAAATAAAACCTAATATTTTAAAAAATAATTGTTATACACTTGTCAAAGGGGAAGGCTTTTAGGAATTCTCTTGGAGACGGTGAATCTTTGAGTCTTGAAGGGCAGGAATTGGATGGAAGGAGGGGGGAAAAACCCATATATTTGAAAAAAATAAAAGTTTACCAACTCAAAACTGCGGTGCACATTAAGCTGATATTTTATTAACATTTCTTATATGCTCTTCAGGGTTGAGTAATGTATATTATTAATATCATTCTACTTTCAACCAATTACTGTGTGCCTCTCCTCAGCAGGCCCTACGGGGACAAAGATTATAGGACAAACTCCCTGCCCTGGAGAGAACAGTCTTAATCTTTATTTTTCAAACTGCAATAAATTTTGTTCAAAGTAAAGCAAACATAGATGCATTCCTCAAAATGTGGGCCTTCATTTGCAAAAAGGCTCTTAGATGGTAGGCTAGTGTCTTTGGTGTCTGGTTTATTATTTTTAACAAGATAAAATGCTTTCTAGGCTTGCCAATACTGAAATTTATTTTTTTGGAAAACAAAAGTCTACTTTTAACACCCCCCCCCCCCCCCCCCCCACACACTTTATTAATGAAAACAAACGCCTAAAGGAAAATAACATTTATTCCCATAAGAGTGGCTTGTAACATTTCTAGGTCATGAATCTCCTCCCAACCCCGCTTCTGTTAAGAATTCTGATGAAAGTGAGGAGCTAAAAGAAGAAGAAAGAAAGAAAGAAAGAAAGAAAGAAAGAAAGAAAGAAAGAAAGAAAGAAAGAAAGAAAGAAAGAAAGAAAAGAAGGAAGGAAGGAAGGAAGGAAGGAAGGAAGGAAGGAAGGAAGGAAGGAAGGAAGGAAGGAAGGAAGAAAGAAAGAAAGAAAGAAAGAAAGAAAGAAAGAAAGAAAGAAAGAAAGAAAGAAAAGAAGGAAGGAAGGAAGGAAGGAAGGAAGGAAGGAAGGAAGGAAGGAAGGAAGGAAGGAAGGAAGGAAGGAAGGAAGAAAGGAAGAAAGGAAGGAAGAAAGGAAGAAAGAAAGAAAACTAAAGAACTTGAGGAGCTGTCCCTTTCATGCACATAGGCCTATGCTCATGAAATATTGCAGACAATTTCAGGAGCTCATAGACTCAAACACATCCATGGACACCCATTACTCAAGCTTGTTCTAGAAGTTTGTTCTTTTCAAATGCAAATTTGGCGCTATTTATTCAGCAAATATTTTTAGAGCACCTAGACTACGCAAAAGCATTGTTAGAAGTGGGGTAGCAATCTGTGTTTCCCAAGCCCTCCAGGTGATTCTGATGCACGTTAAAGTTTGAGACCCAATGGCCTAGACCAAAACATGCCATAATCAAACCCTGCCCCCTAGATGGTCTGATTTAGCTGTCTTGTGTAGGAGGCCAATCACTGTTGTGTTTAAACCCTCTCTAGGAAAATTCTCCTAGGCAGGCATAGTTGAGCCTCTGGTTTAAATACTGTAAGTGTGTTTTCTGGACCCTAATAAACATGTATAGTCCCAGAAGGAAGGAAGTTTGTTAGCCACACCGATGTACCTATGGCTCCCAGGATGTATGGTGGCACCAGGCTGGGAGCTCTAACAGTGAGCAGTATGACCAGGCAGCCTGCTTCATTCTCGAGGGCACTCTGCAGGCTACTCTAATGCTCCCCCTCCCCACTGACTTGCTGTTCAAGAGCAGGAGCCCCAAATCCTGTTCTCCAGTTAAGGAATACATGCTCATTTCTCTTTTATAATTGTTTTCATAGAAAAGATAAGATACAACCTCTGAACGTGAAACTAGAGGGTGGGAAATCCACTCTTGGGGTGGAGGCTTTCAACTTCCAATTGCTTTCCTTAGTGACAAATAGATCAATTTTTGTTACTGATCAGCTGCTCTGCTAACAGTTTCTGTTAAGACAGCTATTTCATAAGCAATGGAGAAATCTTTGTTTTGAAGAGTATGTAGGCTTTTGACTCACATGAGAGATAATATTTGCAAGTCACTGTCCTCTGGAATTTCTGCATGGAGTCACTAACGTCACTGCCTTGCCCAATTGAGAGATTTTAATTTAATAATTAAATATATAACTTAAAAATAACAAAGCCCTAGCTGGTTTGGCTCAGTGGATAGAGCGTCAGCCTGCGGATTGAAGGGTCCCAGGTTCAATTCCGGTCAAGGGCACATGCCGGGGTTGTGGGCTTGATCACCAGTAGGAGGTGTGCAGGAGGCAGCCGATCAATGATTTTTATCATTGATGTTTCTATCTCTCTCTCTCTGAAATCAATAAAAATATATTATATATACATACCAGCTTAGCCCTGGCTAATGTGACTTGGTGGTTAGAGCATTGTTGGCCCGTGCACCGAAGGGTCTCAAGTTCAATTCCTGGTTAAGGGCACATACCTGGATAGTGGGTTCAATCCCGCCCCCTCCCCTCCCGCCCAGCCCAGCCCAGCCCTGGTTGGGGCACATGCAGGAGGCAACCAATTGACATGTCTGTCTCACATTGATTTTTCTCTCTCTCTCCTCTCTCTCTCTCTTTCTCTCTCCCCCTCCCCACTCTTCCACTCTCTCTGAAAAATCAATAGATAAAATATCCTTGGGTGAGGATTAACAAAACAAACAAATAAATACCAGCTTAAGGAGAAAGGAAAGTTTAAAGCAAAAATGATAAAAATAATTTGGTTCATGTTGCTTTTTTTCTCACCACAACCATGGTTCCAAATGTTTAGGCCTAGTTTGACCTGGAAGTGCCAAATTTTCAAGAAAGAGATATTATGCTTATTAGGATTACCACTTTCTCCATCCACAAATGAGCTTTGATTTTTACATCAATGAACCTTTTTAGAAAATTAAAGTTTTTTAATCTATAAAATATTTATTTGATCATGTATAAGTAAGAAGAGAGATGCTTAAATTCAGCACACATTATATCTAATGCCACTGTCATTCATTTGCACATTATTTATGGAAAATCAGATGTTAAAATAACTTTTAAAGTCTAATACAGTATTTCTAATAGTGAAGAGGGAAACAATGTAAATATTCATCATTCAAGTAAATTATTGTACAATCATTTGATAGAATGTTGATATCTCTTTAGAAGCAGTCTTCAAAGGTTTTTATTAATATGGGAAGTGTTCAGAAAATAATTCTAAGAGAAAAAAACAAGATAGAAAATTGTCCCCAATGAACAAAACATATAAATACAAAAAATATTAGGAAGTAATATAGTTGAATATTAGCAGTATTTACATATGGGGGTAGGGCTGTAGGTAATGTTCATTTTATTCTTTTTTTGTTAATCCTCACCTGAGGACATTTTTCCATTGATTTTTTAGAGAGAGTGGAAGGAAGAGGGAGTGAGAGAGATACATCAATTGGTTGCCTCCTGCACAAGCCCCAACCACAGCTGGGGACTGAGCCTGCAACTGAGATACATGCCCTTGACTGGAATTGAACCCGAGATCCTTCAGTCCAAGGGCTAACGCTCTATCCACTGAGCCAAACTGGCGAGGGCTCATTTTATTCTTAAAATTTTTTTGCAATGGACACATATTCATTTTTAAGTAAAAACAGTGTTTTGGTCTATCAGCAGGAAGAAAAGTAAAAATTTTAAGGAATCTGATAAATTATCCAGTGAGTAACTAAAAGTTGCCTCATTGACATGATAAATATCCCCAATCAGTATCATTAGAGATATTCATGTTTGCATATAAAGTTTTCATGAAAGTATTTCTGTTTTATAAAAACAAACACACACACAAACAAACAAAAACCCCACAGGTTGGTCTTAATAATTTTAAGCATAATTTTCTCTAAGCCTTCTCTAGACGAATAGTTTTGCTTCCTTATAATAGCATTATGAATTCAACTAATAGTACAAGTACATGTGTTTTAGTGAGGCTGTGACTCTTTTCTGTCAATATAGAAGAGAAAGCATCCGACCTTGAACTTGCCTTGAAAACAGTAGATGCTCCTCCCAGTAGCACAAACCTGCCTGGGTGTTCCCCTGTAACAAAGTTTGGCAATGTAGTCCATGGACATTACACAGTAAATACCACTCATAGTTCTGCTTCCAAATGCCTTGTTGGCAAAAATTTTGAAACTCTGGAGGTACTAGGCTCACAAGTTAGATCTCAGTGGGAATGGAAAGCAATGGTTATTTCCAAATCTGAGAAAATAACAATGTCTATATCCACCTAACTAAGAAACCGCCCTTAACTCATTTAAAAGTAGTGATGACTGCCCTAGCTGGTTTGGCTCAGTGGATAAAGCCTTGCCCTGCAGACTGAAAGGTCCTGGGTTTGATTCCGGGCAAGGGCACATGCCCGGGTTATAGGCTCGATCCCCAGTAGGGGACATGCAGGAGACAGCAAATCAATAGTTCTCTCTCATCATTGATGTTTCTCTCTCCCTTCCTCTCTAAAATCAATAAAAATATATTTTAAAAATAAATAAATAAATAAATAAATAAATAAATAAAAGAAAAACTTAGGTATAACTATAGGGAGAAGGAAACCATACCCCCAAAATTAATAATATAAAAATTGGTACTGAGAATTCATTGATTAGATGATTAAGCTAAAGAAAGAATGATTGAACCAGAAAATAGGTCACAAGATATTCTCCAGAATGCAACATGGAAAGACAAAGAGAAGTAAGTGATAAGAGAATTGAGGTAGAAGGCCTAACATACTTTTAACTTTAATCCCAGAAGAGAGGGGAGAATATGAGGTACAGAATATGAGACACAAACATATAAAAATGGCTAGGAATTTTAAAAATTGATAAACAACACTCATCCACAAATTCAAGAAGCCTAACAAATCCAAGAAAGATATATAGAACTCCACAGTTAGATACAGCACACCAAAACTACCAAAAGCCAAGGTCAAAGAGAAAAATCTTAAAAACTAGACAAAACCCACTTTCCTCAGGAAAAGCCTCAATGGAAACTTAAATAAATTAGTTCCCAGAGCATGAACCAATATATTTATTTTTTAAAAACCCAAAACTATATCATCTCTTAAATTAAGAGACTTCTGGTTTCCCTTAATAATTATAAGACATGATATTCAATGTCAGTTAATACATGGACACACTAAAACTCAGGAAATAATAAAATTTCACTTTTAATTTAATTTTCCAGAAAAATTAGCCTTTGAGGGCATCCACCATTAATAGAACAAATCAAAAGAAAGTAATACTGAAACATAAAGTAACCAACTTGGTTTGACTTTCTGGGTTTGGGGAGAGGACATGATGAATTTTGTGCAGATACTTCGTCAAAGTTTTAAGTGTAGGGTGCACTCATCACTTACCAGTTTACATTTCTGAAAGATTCGGAATATCCCTCTTGTTTTTCATAAGCTAAAGGTTGACTGTCTCATGTACAAGAATGACGGCGTCTTGCAGGTGAAGAGGGGTGCCATGAAGTGGGAATAGCGTTAGAGGGACCCGAGAAATGTGCATTTCAGTCTCAGTTTCAGGGTCAATTAGCTGTGTGATGTGTGTAAGCCGCTTTGCCTCAGAGGCTACAGTTATTTCATATGACCGTCACTTATGTGCCAGGCCGCATATGCCTTTGAGTAAATCTAGATCCCAACGGGCATGCACAGTAGTTCTTGGGTTCCAATCTTTGTTCAGGACATTAAGTCCCACACTATTTCTAGGTGGCACCCAGTGGTCACCATATATACTCATGATCTTAGTGATTTTATTTTCTTGTGACCTATTCCTTCCTCTTTTTCCCTATTGACTGTCTTTGGGAGTCTGTAACTTCCAAAAGATGTAAATATCTTCCCCCAACAAGCCTGCAGTTCGGGGACCCATTGAGCATTATATCTCTAGAGACCTCAATGCACCAAAGTGGTGGAGCTCCCCATTTTGAGTTACTCTCTGTCACCTGGCACAGTGCTCCTCGAGCTCCCTATGCTCATACAGAGATCAGGGACATTGCTCATCCACATTTTGTTTCCTTTTTTTGTTTTTTAATATATGTTTATTGATTTCAGAGAAGAAGGGAGAGGGAGAGAGAGATAGAAACATCAATGATGAGAGAGAATCATTGATCGGCTGCCTCCTGCATACCCCCCACTGGAGATGAAGCCTGCAATCCGGGCATGTGCCCTGACCGGGAATCGAACTGTGACCTCCTGGTTCATAGGTCCACGTTCAACCACTGAGTCACATCGGCCAGGCCACATTTTGTTTTCTATAGGCTCCACACTCCCAGGAGTTTGGCTGGGTAAAGAGAGAGGAAGGCAAAGAAAGAGAAGGAGGCTATAAGATATAGTCATGAGGTGACATGAGTCAGACACTCAGAGGGAACCACCCTCTCTGCTTAGGCTTCTAGCATGCCTCACAGGGTTAGGAGAGCTTCTACCCAGAGACATAACTAGGTCACTTGCCAGGGATCACTCAGTTTGAACATTTTCATAAACTCAGGTGTCCCAGGAGCAGGCCCATCGTTACTGTATTGGGTTTAAAGAGTCTTGCCGGTGCACCAAACGAAATGGTTCCCTGGAAGCACGTCATTAAAGATTTAGTCATTCGGATTTTGAGTATTTTCCAGTCCTCTGTAAAAGTGCTAAGAATCCTGGGCTTCTTGCATGTTAGCTGGCTGATAAAAAAAGAAAAGAAAAAGGCCAAGGGTTGGAGCCTTAGAAAGAGGTAGAGAGTAAGAGCTATGTCATTTTTTTTTGTTCCTCTCATTATACAAGGTATTATTCATTCTTTATTATTGCAAAAACCTTCATTGAGGGCTGTTGGCAGTTATATTATGTTCCCCCAAAAGATACATTAAAGTCCTAATCTCCAGTGCCTCAGATGTGGCCCTATGTGGAAATAGTGTCATTGCAGATATATTGGTTAAGATGAGGTCACACAGAGTAAATGCGCCCTTAACCTAATATGACTTGTGTCCTTATAAGAAGATGGCATGTAAACACAGAAACACAAGGAGAAAGTCATGTGAAGACAGAGGATTAGAGTGATGCCTTTATAAGGCAGAGACACCACCAGAAGCTAGGAAAATGCAAGGAAGAATTTCCCTGTATGTTTAAGAAGCAGGGCTCTGCAACACTTTGGTTTCAGACTTCTAGCCTCCAGAAATATGATTTCTGCTCTTATACATTATCCAGTTTGTGGTATTCTATTATGGTAGCCCTAGGAAACTGATATAAGGTCCTATGTGCCAATTCTTATTCTAGTGGCTTTGGATCTCAGTTAAATAAGATGTGGTTCCATCCTCAGGAAATGCCAGATAGGGGGGTAGGGAGGAAAGAGAGAAAGAGAGATTGGTTAAGAATTTTTTATTGTTAAAATAAGGGTTTTTAAAACTCAATATATATACTCTAAAATAAATAAAAAGATTGAGCTGTGATAGAATGACATAAGTAAGGTGATCTCTTCTTACTTTGGGAGTCCTGAAATGACAGCTTTGGAGATTGAAAAGGGTTTATGTTTATAACAAAAAAGAAGTAGGGATCCCTAGAAGTCAGCAAGAATTTACTAAGAACAGGTTCTGTCATCACCTTTAATAAGAACAGGATCAACTCATCATCTTTGACAGGAAAGTCAAACTGGTAGTTGACAAAAGGTAGCAGACAAAGTGTAGCAGTAATTTATTGACACACCTGGTAATTTTCCTTATGATGTCCTTATGGACAAGATGGAGTGGTTGACTTGGGAACAGAGTGAACAACCGTATCTATGGACTGATGATTAAAATTTTTTTTAATCCTCACCCAAGGATATTTTTCCATTGATTTTCAGAGAGTGGAAAAGAGAGGGAAAGACAAAGAGAAATATCGATGTGAGAGAAGCACAATTATTGGTTGCCTCCTGCACACGCCCCAACGAGAGTCTGGGCCAGGGAGGAGCCTGCAACTGAGGTACAGTGCCCTTGACCGGAACGAACCTGGGACCCTTTGGTCCACAGGCTGAGGCTCTTCCACTGATCCAATCCGGCTAGGGTGATGATTAATTAATGGGTTTATGCCAATCTGGATTGAGGTATCCAGTGGAATGCCAAGGAGCTATTACATAAGTGTTGACCTGTTCACTTTTTATCAGTGACCCGAAAGAGTCAGGCATTACCAAATTTGTCTTTGATGGGCCAGATGACTTCTTCTACACCTGGACATATGCACTTAATTCTGGATGGGACACACAGGGCATAGGGAAACCAGAAAATGTTTCGAAGAGAGTGATTGAGTTGGTAACCTGAAGGAAAGTATCAATCATGTAATACAAGAAACTGATGAGGTGTCTGGGGATATTCAAGCTAAACAATAGAGGACCCAAGAAATCTGAGACAGCATGTTTTACTTGGATTGAAGGGTTGTCGTCAATGGATCAAATAACAGGAAGGCAATCTCAGCTTGATATAAGAGGAACTTTCAGATGCTAGAGTTTTTAAAATGCAGGCGATGAGACTCGACTTATGAACCAGGTTTGATTCCTGGTCAGGGTACATGCCTGGGTTGCGGGCTCGGAGATCGAGCAGGAGGCAGCTGATCAATGATTCTCTCTCATCGTTGATGTATTGATGTTTCTATCTCATTCTCCCTCTCCCTTGCTCTCTGAAATCAATAAAAATATTTTAAAAAATAAAATAAAATACAGACAATGAAATGTGCAAGATAGCAAACATCTATTGATTAATCTATACATTTAGTAAAAATTCTATACATTTAGTAAAAATTCTAGCAGGATTTTTAAAAATCTGACAACTTATTCTAGAATAGAGGCCCATGAATAACTAAATCGATTTTTAAAAAAGAAGACCAAAAATGTTAGTCTTGTCAAAGAATAATAAGACATACATAAAATCATGATAATAAACCAGTGTGGAATTGGTGCATCAACAGGTAAATAAGCCAATGGAATTGAAGAAGGTGTTCAGTGACAGATTTGTGTATTTAGGAGAACTTGGTATATGATGAAGATACCACTGGAATCAATAACAGAAAATGGATGAACTGTTCAATGAGTTTCATTTAGGAAATTGATAAGGGGACTACACAGGAAAAAGTATAGTTGGGGAACTTTCACAGTATACCAAGATGTATGCAGATGGATTAAAGACGTAAATGTGAAAGATAAACTCTAAAGCAAATAGAAGAAAATATAGAAACCTGTATTTGTGATTTTGGAGTAGGGAGGACTTATTCAAAATTTCCAGAACACAAAACATGAGGGGAAAATTATTCAGTTGCCTATTTAAAAGTTAAGGATTTAGGGTGATAACATATACAAAGTTATCAGATTACTGACACTTGGGAAAGTTTTTTGCAACATCAGCACCATAAGACAGCAATTTTCAACCAGTGTGCCGCAAAAAAATTTTAAAACATGCAATACCTGACTACTTAGTCAGGGGCACTAACCTATTTTTCCTTAGATTGTCAAATAAAAAAATGACAACAGCCAGCACAACAATACATGTCTGGTATGAATGAATCAAAATTATAGCTATTTTTTTTGTCAGATTGGAAAAAAACATATTTTTTGATGTGCAACATTTTACTAATTAGTTTATGTGTGCCATGAAATAAAAAAGGTTGCAAATCCCTCCCATAAGTTAGTATCTAGCAATACAAAATACATATACTACAATATACTACACAATATACTACATACAAGTAACTATCTAGTAATGCAAGTGAGTCTACAAGTGAAAGACAGGAAGTCTGTTTGGAAAATAGTCCTATTAAACTGGACCTGTGAAACATTGGTTTTCTTGTTCACACATTCTACAAATATTTATTGAGTGCCTATCACATATCAGCATTGTTCTAGGTTCTGGGAATACAACAGACAAAACTCTGTCCTCCTGGAATTTAAATACTCCCCAATGTTCTCTCTGACCAATAGAAAAAAAAAAAGAAATTCGTTTCTACTAAGTGAATTTCCCCTCTAAATTATAATCATGTCATTTTCAAGTTGGAAGGATTCATAGGGTGCATTTCTCCTAAATCCGTATTTTCATGGCGATAAAGAACTCCCCTCACAGATCTGGCAGGCACGAGGATCTGACACTTGGCTTGTGCTTCATTGTAAAGCGCAGAGGTTAGGTGGATCCACAATGCTTAACAGTGTATCATGGCTCTTGCTCTACAACCTGAGTGGCAGTTGGCAACCTCTCTGGGCTTCAGTTTCCTCATCAATAAAATGGCATCAAAGATGAGACTTGAGGGGGCGGGGGGGGGGGGGCGGGCAGGTAAGTGATTTGTATCCGGGCTGCGAGGTGGTGGGAGTCTCCGCTGACCTTGCAGCCTGTGGAGGAGTGGAAAATGGCAAAGTTGCAGATGTTACTGAAGGAGGAAATCCCGTCTGGCAAGAGGGCACTTACAGAGAGTTACCAGAACCTGACCCGGGTGGCGGACTACTGTGAGAACACCTACATACAGGCTACAGACAAGAGAAAAGCTTTAGAAGAGACCAAAGCCTATACAACCCAATCCCTAGCTAGTGTTGCTTATCAAATAAATGCACTGGCCAACAATGTACTCCAATTGCTGGACACCCAAGCCTCTCAGCTTCGGAGAATGGAGTCCTCCATCAATCATATCTCACAGACGGTAGACATTCATAAAGAGAAAGTGGCTCAAAGGGAGATTGGTATTTTGACAACAAATAAGAAAACATCAAGAACTCACAAAATAATAGCACCTGCAAATATGGAGCACCCTGTAAGGCATATTCAGAAACGTATTGACTATACAGTTCTGGATGATGTGGGCCATGGTGTCAAGCATGGAAATAACCTAAATTCTCCTACTCAGAAACCACCAAGTCCTCCCACGTCAGCCCGGGGAACGATGGGACGGAATAGGCCTTACAAAACCCTGGAACCTGTTAAACCTCCAACAGTTCCTAATGACTATATGACCAGTCCTGCTAGGCTTGGAAGTCAGCATAGCCCAGGCAGGACAGCTTCTTTAACTCAGAGACCGAGGACACGCAGTGGAAGTAGTGAGGGAAGTGGAAGTCGAGAAAACAGTGGAAGCAGCAGTATTGGCATTCCCATTGCCATGCCTACACCTTCACCACCCACTATTGGATCAGCAGCCCCAGGCTCAGCTCCTGGTTCCCAGTGTGGCACAATGACCAGGCAGATTTCTTGACACAACTCTACCACTTCCTTGACATCTTTTGGTGGATACAGACGAACTCCCTCTGTGACTGCTCAATTTTCTGCTCAGCCCCCTGGTAATGGAGGTCCACTTTATTCTCAGAATTCAATTGCTGATAGTCAAACTCCTCCACCACCACTTCCACCAGATAACATTCCCATGTTTGATGACTCTCCACCTCCGCCACCACCACCTCCAGTAGATTATAAAGATGAGGAGGCTGCACTAGTTCATTATAATGACCCATATGCAGATGGGGATCCTGCGTGGGCCCCTAAAAATTATATTGAGAAAGTTGTGGCAATATATGATTATACAAAAGACAAGGATGATGAGCTGTCATTTATGAGGGTGCAATCATCTACACTAATGCAAATTGGTGTCACTCCACTATGCCCACCAGCCAATCAGAGCGACTATGCAAATTAACCCAACAAAGATGGTGGTTAATTTGCATACACAGGCATGGAGTGAAGACTGAAGGCTCTGGCCGGAGTGAAGACTGAAGATTGAAGAGGCTTGGTTTCTCCGCTGTGGCTGGACCAAAGGCCTGGGTCCCGGGTGCCAGAGGAAAACCGGTGCCAGCAGCCAGGGGAAGGAAGACCTATTGCGTGAATCTTCGTGCAACAGGCTTCTAGTTTATGTAATAAAGAAGAATGATGATGGCTGGTATGAAGGAGTCTACAATCGAGTGACTGGTCTGTTCCCTGGGAACTATGTTGAATCAATCATGCACTATACTGATTAAAATTTTTTGCTTTTAAAGTAGGTTCTTATTATTACTCAGCCATACTGTGGGACTATTAATGGTTAACAAAATTGTCTTAAAATGTGCCCATATTTTCAGGACATGCTGTTTTATTGGTATAATTGAACGTCTACCTTGTAAGCATAAATCTTTGGGCAGTTTGTGTATTGCTAAACAGCAATTTATACAAGAGGCTGTCCATAACTGTTTATGCTTATATACTTACTTACACAATGTTAACTTTATGACCATTTTAAATATTCTGGGGGTCTGGGGTATAATATTTAACAAATCATGAATCAGATTGTACCATTAATGTTTCAGTGCAGTATGGTTACTAATGCTATGTCAGACTAATATTAAAATCAGAAACTTTAAAAAAAAAGATGAGACTTGACATAATGTTGGTACAAGGATTAAATGAGATAATATAAAACAGAACAGCATCTGGCACATGATAAAAACTCATTGTTGGCTGTTTTTACTTCTATGTCTTTTTTTTTTTTTTCAAATATATTTTATTGATTTTTCACAGAGAGGAAAGGAGAAGGATAGAGAGTCAGAAACATCGATGAGAGAGAAACATCAATCAGCTGCCTCCTGCACACCTCCCACTGGGGATGTGCCCGCAACCAAGGCACATGCCCTTGGCCGGAATCGAACCTGGGACCTTTCAGTCTGCAGGCCGACGCTCTATCCACTGAGCCAAACCGGTTAGGGCTACTTCTATGTCTTGATTATGATTCCAAAGACTGTTATTTTCCTACTAGAGGACCAGTGCACGAAATTTGTGTATGGCGGGGGGTGTCCCTCAGCCCGACCTGAACCCTCTCCAATCTGGGACCCCTCAGGGGATGTCCAGCTGCCTGCAGTTGGACATCCCTCTCACAATCCGGGACCGCTGGCTCCTAACCAGTCTCCTGCCTGATCGCACCTAACCACTCTGCCTGCCGGCCTGATCGCCACCTAACTGCCCTCCCCTGCTGGCCTAATCGCCCCCAACTGCCCTCCCCAGCCAGCCTGATCTTGCCCTGTAACTGCTTGCTCCCCCCCGGCCTAATCGCCCCCTAACTGCTTGCTCCCCTGCCGGCCTGATCGCCCCTAACTGCCTCTGCCTCAGTCCCCACCACCGTGGCTTTGTCTGGAAGGAAGTTGGACGTCTGGAAGATGTCCAGTCGACCTGGGCTAGTTAGCATATTACCCTTTTATTAGTATAAACACACCATATTTAAAAATCAGTATGGCAACACCTCCGAGTTATTAATGAGGCAATTAAGATTTCCTTTAATAATAAGCAGAAAAGGAAGTCATATGCTTTCCCTTGTGGTGTAGGATGTGTCTCACTGATTAACCATTAATCCCAGTGTGTGAAACTTGAACTCAGGATTGTAGGGCTTGAAGGGTTGTGAGGAGATCATCCTGTCAGTCCCAGCCCTTCTTTGACACGGAAGGACTCGAAGCCCTGGAGGAAGTAAGTGCCCTTCCCTGAGTTAGTACAGCTGAAACCATGGCACCGTTTATGTGAAAATGATGACTTCATTAGATTAGAGAGAGTATTACGATTAGGAAATAAAGATGGTGATTAGACAAGGGATTAACCCAGATGACTTGTCAAATGGCTGTGAATTGGGGACATGAATAATCTCCCTGAATTACAAACCCAAGTTCTTCCACCCAGGAAGAACTTGCTGGACTTCCAGTGGACTGTCCTGTTTGGTTCAGTAGGTGGAGCCAATCTTCCTTATTAGAATAAGATAAACAGATTCAGCCCAATTATAAGTGGAAAAAATATGTGTCTCCTGTCATTGAGGGTTGCAGACGTTGTGACTGGCTGGAGACCTCGGGTGCAGTGACCAGGAACATCAGAGCATGAGTTCTAAGACAAAATCCATAGGGGTCATCGGAGCTCCTTTCTCAAAGGGACAGGTGAGTAAACAGCCTTCCTTTGAATAGCTGGGATTATTGGACAGTTTCAGGCTTTACACTTAGCAAGGTGTTATTTTCTGGTTAGTTAAGTTTCCTAAGACAGCCTGGCCCTGAAATAGTATATAGTTTAAAGTTGTCTCACCAGTTTGCAACATTGTACAATTATGGTCACAAACCCACTTATTTTTGTGGCCCCTAATCTCAGCCACAGCCAATTTTATTTGAATTTACTACCTTTCCCTCATATTTTTAAAAAGGCAATATTTTTATTTGAATGGCAATGGATTATTTCTGTATTTTAGCTACTTATTTAGATTTCCATGTTGTGGGAACCATGCCAGGTCCCTGGATAGTCAAGGCTGGTGGGAGCACAAAGACCTTGTTATCAATACACCAGAATGACCAAAGGCTGCTCTGGGCATGTGCCCTAACGGAATGTTCAAGGACTCTGAGCCTGGAAATCCTAATCATGCCAAGATACCATGAGCGGGTACAAGGACACACGGTACACTGTGCCCTTCAGTAGCCAATATTATTGATGCCACTGTTGGCATGAAGCCTTCTTTGTCTAAATGGTATAAAATAAAAGTAAGTTACTGACCAAGTTAGTTGGCTGAGGATGGAGTGAAAAGTCTGCTGGAGTATGGAGAGAGAGCAGCTAGGATGGAGTGTGTGAAGAAGTCTGCTAGAGAGAGCAGCTGGGCAGGAGAGATAGGAGAAGCTGCTGAGCCAGAGAGCTCAGCTACTGCTACCATGTGAGGCGGTGAGTCTAGGAGGCAGCATGTGGCTGCTCAGATAATAGCTGTGGGTACAGAGACTAATGCTGCTTTATGGGAAAGATATATGTTCACCAGTCGGTGTCCAGATGTCTGCCTGTATGAACTTTGCTGTAAAGGATGTTCTTGTCTAATGGCTATATGGCCACTGGCTTCAGCAATAAAGACTCATTCTTATAAACCCACAACCTCTCGTGGCTTCTCCGCCTAAGACACAGCATCCTAGGAGGTCCAGCCCCAGGCAGAGGGGCTCGGACCCAACACCTGTTACTAGTGAGCAGAGGATAAAGGAGGAACTTGGACTAAGTTCCCAACCGTTAGTATAGAGGGCGGGGGTCAAGCAGGAACCAGCCCTGGCGTAGTCAGATAGGAGAATTTAGGGGAATACAAGGACTCAGAACAAATCGGACATACTCAGAGCACCAGGGCTCCTGCTGCGTGCTCCGACACCTGTTCTCATTGTTTTTGGTGTTACTGTGTATATATACAGAGAGAAAGACTTTTAAGAAAACACATTTGTTTAGCTATGTAATGAATGCCTAGAAAAATGTCATAGATTGGTGTTAACTTCAGAGTTCTTTTAATTTGGATAACTTCCACGTGATTGCTTTATGCATCTTTGTGAATGGTTCCTATTTTTAAGGGCCTTAATAATTCTATACAAGTCTTAGTTCATGGACTAAGTAAAATCCTTTGTGTACCTTTCTTTGAGGGAGGAAAAAAGAAAAAAGAAAGAAAATGTGACTGTAAATTGGTAACGTTGAAAAGACTAATGGATTTATGAAACTCCCAGATTGCCAAACATGCCAGTAACATTGAAATAAAGTATTTTATTTTCCTGCCCTGGCCACACTCATTCTGGTAAATATAATGAGATTGCAGACACCTTAGACTTCAACATGTATCTGTTCTTAAAAGGGGCGGCGGGGGGGGGGGGGGCGGGGGGAAATAAGACAAGTGTGAATTGAAACTCCTAAAGTTTTTTGTTGTTGTTGTTGTTGTTTAAATGGAGGTTCCTGCAGGTTTCTTAGACTATTTTCCCCACCTGGGTTAGTATTTTCTACTCCTACTAGTTGTTTTTCTGTTTCTAATTCCTCCCCCCGGAGTGAGGAAATTTTCCCCATTCCTTCTAGGCCGAGTGGACGTAAATCCCTCACGCCGCACACCACCAGCAGGAAGACCCCCGAGGAGAACGAGGAGGAGGCGGAGGAGGAGGAGGAGGAGGAGGAGGAGGAGGAGGAGGAGAGACATATTGGTTGCCTCCCACCGGTGCCCTGACCAAGCCGGGGACGAGGTATGGGTGCCCTTGACCGGGAATTGAATCTGAGATCCTTCAGTCCACGGGCCCACGCTCTAGCCACAGTACCAAACTGGCCAGGGCACTCCTCCTAGTTTTGAACTCTTGCTTTGCACTCTGGCTTCTTATTGCAAAACCAAGCAGGACGGGTCAGAGGTGAGAGACCCAAATTGCATGTGGACTGTCAGTAAACACAGATTCACTTTCCCTGGAAACCCTTCAAAGGTCTTTCCCAGAATATGGAAACATGCTGCTGACACACAAATTGCTCTTTTAAATACTTAATTGCAAGCTTCACAATATGCTCACTTATTCTTGGGCAGGTTCTAACAAAGATAGAATTGAAATAACTGACAAAAGAAATGGAGCAAGGGAAATGGAAGGAAGGAAGGAAGGAAGGAAGGAAGGAAGGAAGGAAGGAAGGAAGGAAGGAAGGGAGGAAGGAAGGAAGGAAGGAAGGAAGGAGGAAAGGAAGGAAGGAAGCAGTGTGAACATGCTCTGGTTCCTGGACCTCAGCAGAAAGCCTTAGGCTGATAACAGCCCCTCTAGGGGATATAGCCTGATGCATTTTCTATCTTCAGTTAATTCTTTTTTCTTTTTCACTACAGCCCTTCCTCCATTAAAACAAGGCCCAGTGATAATGAAGCTTATTGTCTCATGATAATAAGGACACAAGGAGATATTTTTCTACACTAAGCCATAGCATAGAGGGAAAAAAAATGGCCAACATATAAGCATCTGTCCTTGCCTAAAAGAAGTAAAAGTTTGACAGACAAGCAAGAGAGAGGTTTAGAGGGCAAATGACTAGAAGGTTGAGTCTGAGAAAGGAATCTCTCCTATTTCACCCTCTTGCAAGGCAGTGGGAGGTAGGAGGGATGTAGTGGCAAAAAATGAGGTAGGTTTTATATTTATTTTACAGTTGAGTTAACTAAGGCTCAGAGAGGTTTGGAGATCTGCTCAGGGTCACATAGCCTTGAGTGTGTGATTCCAGACAGGACTGTTTAATCCCAGCACCTGTGTTCCTGACCTGCATTGAGGCCTCTTTAGATACACAAGGGATCTTACCCTTGTGGCCAGTTAAGAATTGAGGCTCAGCTTCAAAGTCAGTAGAGCTAAGGAGTGATTTCCAATGTGGGCAGGTAAACCAAGCAATAAGAAAGGACTAATCGCCTGGCCAACATGGCTCAGTGGTTGAGTGAGGAGGTCACAGTTCGATTCCTGGTCAGGGCACATGCCCAGGTTGCAGGCTTGATCCCCAGTAGGGGGCATGCAGGAGGCAGCCAATCAATGATTCTCTCTCATCATTGATGTTTCTCTCTCTCTCCATCCCACTCTGAAATCAATATATGACTAATCATGAGAAGCAATTTGAATCAAACAAATAAAAAAGAATGCTAGCAAGTGTCACTCTGGAAAAATTTAATAACTGTGTTAGAGCAAACATAGTGTCAACTAAGGGGCCCATAAGATGTGTTCTAATGTTTTTAAGGGAAAGGGGGGGAAATGCCAGGGAATTTTATCAAATTTATAATTTTTTGAGCATCTACTAAGTGTCAGCCCTACACTACAAAATACAGTGCAGCAGGTAGGTATAAAGAAACTTGGACTGAAATCTAAAAACAAACACAAAAAACAGTGGCAAAATTTGAGCCAAGCAGCACTCTATGGGGGTCTAAAGAAGGAGAAGTTATATCTCCTTGATTGTGGTGGGACTGGGGAGAGCCAGGCGAAAATTGGATGGAGTAAAGGAGAAAAATATGTCAGGCAGAGCACGTGGGGTCCCTTGCTGTCAGGGACAGAAATTTGACATCAAGGATTTGCTTGGCAGCCAGGCCAAGTCATCTGCTAATTTTAATTGGGAAGAAATATTTGCTTGGTTTGGTGTCACAGCCCAATCCTAGAGGCAACACGTGTCTTTGGCACCTCTTCTCCTCTGACAACAGGAAATAACTTTATATGTAAAAACCTTGTTGGGAGTTAGAATCAGAGCGATACATGAAAGAACTGTTTCTTTAGGGTCACTAATCTGCCAGGAATTGGCTTCCCGGATGTAAAAACAGCAAGGCTAGAATTCTTGTTCACTGTGTTTATTAAGCAGGTCAAAAGTTGAAATACCAGGTTGGTCTTTGTGGGTTCAGTCAACTGCCAGATGATTTTCCCTGTTGCCTGCTTTGTCCCGTAGAACCCTACCTTACTATTGTGAGAATCTGCACGTAGCTGTCTCCCATGCTACCTTCAAAATAATGCCTTTACTGGCCTGGCTGGGTGGCCAGTGGTTGAGTGTCAACCTATGAACCAGGAGGTCACAGTTACCAAGAGGTCATGGTTCAAATCCTGGTCAGGGCAGGTGCCCGGATTTTGGGCTTGATCCCCGGTAGAGGGCGTGCAGGAGGCAGCTGATCAATGATTCTCTCTCATCATTGATGTTTCCCTCTCCCTTTCCCTTCCTCTCTGAAATTAATAATAATAATTATATATAATTATATATATATAATATATAATTATATACATAATTATATATCTATAATATATAAATTATTATTGAATAAATGCCTTTACTCAAGCTATTGTCCTGGTTTACAAAGTTCCTCCAGCACCCCATCCATCATCCTGAACTCGTGTTGCAACACTACGCTGAAATGTCACCTGCTCCACCTGACACCCTCTGTCCCCGGCAGAGATAGGAGCATCCTGTTTTTGTTGTTATGACATCTTGTATCTACTTTGAAGCAAATCTCCAAGTGCTGTAATTGATGTTAAAAATCCAAATCCCCTCTTAGTTTATGAGTTAATCAAAGACAAAAACCCTCTGCTTTTCATTGTAGTGCCTCCATTTATCAGAGTGCTTTTGCACAAAACAAATGTTCACTAAGTCGGTAGCATGGGGTGATGGGAAGAGGAGATGCAGACTTTGGAATCCAAAGGACTGGGCTAAGGCCCTAAGGCTCTGCCACTGGTTAGCTGTGTGAGGGAAGGAACATTAGATAACCTTTCTGATTCTAGACCCTTATATTTGACATAGGAGTAATCCAATCCATCTTGCTGTGATAATTAAATATAAATGTCTGGCTCTGTAGGAACTCAAGAAAATCATGTTACTACTATTCAACTGATTAAATA
Organism: Myotis lucifugus; assembly: GCF_000147115.1. Taxonomy (NCBI): domain Eukaryota; kingdom Metazoa; phylum Chordata; class Mammalia; order Chiroptera; family Vespertilionidae; genus Myotis; species Myotis lucifugus. Next base: position 15,566,223 of record NW_005871059.1, on the reverse strand, counting down.
ATGAATTTCCTATTGTGTGCATCTGATGACCAAGATGATGCCTGAATCCTTTCTTTTTTAATTGTTTAGCCACGAGGAGGAGTGGAAGAAGGCCCTAAAGTGCTGAGAAAGGCTGGCCTGCTTGAGAAGCTTAAAGAACAAGGTAATTTTTAGGTTGAAAGATGATCAGCCTGAATTCTTTCCTGTTCTGAAGGATGCACAGGCTCCTGCTGACACGGGGAATGTCTGGAATGACATCTGTACCACAGAATTCAGCGCTGGCTAGAACCTTAGGTGTGCACCCTACACAGAGAAGCAGTGTGAGGGAAGAATGCACAATCAATGTTGCTTATTTATTCAGATATTTTGTCTTTCTAGCCAGACTACAGTGTAAGAGAATGTGTGTGAGTAAGAATTGGGTTGGGTGGGTGGGTGGGAAGGAAGTTGGGGGGATTGAAAATGGAAGGCAAGGGGCAGCAGCAGAAAGTGCACTACTAGCAAGAGGAGCCCTATTTGTGAGAGGAAATAAAACAGTAATAGCACCGAGTCTCGGGTTGATGTCTCCATTTTCCTTGGTGGGGACTTGAGGCAGCAGAGAAGCTGTGGGCCCCAGGTAGGTCAAGTTTGGACTGGAAAGTGAGCTCCTCGAATGGGTGAAGTGGGGAACCAGGCTCCTTTCCCTAAGGGGAAGGGGGGCATTTGGGAAGTCCCTATTGCAGGGACGAAGGGGGGCCCCCCCAGCCCTTTCCCCAGCTCTTCTTGAGGGAGGGAGGGAGGAGGCAGGTAGGGAGGCGCGACCGACGCAGGTAGGAGGAGTGATGATGGGGGAATGAGTGGGGGAGGGAGGAAGGGAGGAAGGAAAAAGCCGGGGTAGTTTGCTCCTGTTTTCAAAGGGCCTTTTTTTCCAAAACCCCTGTGGCCCCCCCTGGGTTAAACCGGGTGGAAATTTGGAGGCTTTCCTTCCTAGAATTCCCCGCATTCCCTGTCCTGTTCCGTCAGACCCTATCTCTAACTACAAAAACTT